>NC_133769.1:327410860-327419563 GCF_003597395.2 Chelonoidis abingdonii
AGAGGCTTAGGACACCGATTCTTACCCATCCTGGCCCATTACCACATAAAAGACTTCACCCATGCATTATCTGTTCCTAGAGACTGGCTCCACAGGGTCCCTCACAAACTGGAGACTGTTTTTCTGCGCTCTCCAGGAAGCCAGGTACCCAATCACTTCTTTAATGCTCGTTTAATAGTGCGAGGTCATATCGTGCGTACTTTACATACTCACCAATGAACTGATCGATCTTCGACTGCTATGTCTTCCAATGATTCTGAAATAAAGTCGCATATTGTTGTGAAAGACCGAATGCTGCCAACTATGGTAAGCACCATGCATGTGAATGGGGACTACTATCCGCCGATGCCACGGACTATTATAATAGACACTGATGTGGAGGACTCCAACCTCGAGCGCCGTCCATGGAGGCACCTGTGCTAGGAGTCGCAATGTCTAATGGTACCTGGGAGTCATGAGCTCGTCAACTCTACCTCAGAAACCGCAACTTTCGCGGCTTCCTGAGCAGTTTATGATATATCGACCTTCGATTCTATCTATGTTTAGATGAATATATCGGAGTGTACGGAGGTGCTGATTCTGTAGCTCTCACACGTAAGCACCGAGCGTGACGCTCCCGTCAACGAATGAGATATGTAGAAAGGGCAACCAAGCACAACAAATTTGAGATCTCGAAATTAACTCCTCTGGCACGCCACCTTGCGGCAAGTGCAGCCGAGAATTGAGACTAGCAGAAGGAGGTCCTGCGCCCCTGTCGATAAGGGAGTTACAAGCTAAGCAGAGGTAAGATGAGTAGCGCGATATGGCCGCGGCTTCCCTCTATCCCATCGCTCACATGCCGTTCGACCCCTATCCTCGAACAGCGCTAAGCATGAGCCTCCGCAGGCCTATTTCCTTTGTGATCAATGCACACACTAGCCCGATCTCGTAAGCTCAGAGACTGTGAAAATAACCCTATGCGTGGTTAGCTGTGCGAACGCTTGTTAGCTCCCTAACACCCACTAGCCATGAGAACCCTGCTCCGCCTAGTCTGACCTCCCTACTGCCACACTTAAGCAGGCCATCCAGAAATCAACAGAAACCATGCGTTAGCTGCATTGTCGCACCACGGTCAAATGCCTCAACGAGCCATGCTCGCAGCTATAGCGCCACGCAATTCCCACAAACACAGGATCAACAACCTCACCAGAGCTTCATCACGTAGTTCCACGTTGTCACTCTGCATAAGAGCACGAACCCCTAATACTGCTGATGAGATGTTCTCTCGTGTCTACCCTTTAATCCCATCACACACTAACACACCACCGTGGCTCTGCAAGATCATCCTGCATGCTCTGCGACACTCTACCTTCAGCGTTCTACACCTCGGCAAGACGTGCCTGCACGCAGCGTTAGTCCTCGATAGTTCGTGTGCGTGAAGCCACTATGCGGGCCTGAAGTTATCCACACAGTAGTGTTATTCTAGAGTCTTTTTTGGATTGGATAGCTTTGCTATATCTATCATATAGTTTTTTCATCATATGATTTTATAGAATATTAAATGTTCCGAGAGACCTGGAGAGACAAAAGCATGTGCAGCCTGCCCTTACCACACAGAGCAGTGAGGTGTGAAGAGAGCCACAGCCCTTCTATCCCTTCCAAGACTATGCTTCTTTAAGCTCAGTCCAGGAGACATCTTTTCTGGAGGCTCAACATGCTTGCCTCTTCCACCTACTCTGCGTGAAAATGATGCTTACAAGCGCGCTGCGTCAATAGAGCTGCACCATGTGAGCCACCACTGACAGATTCGAGCCACTGCCATGTATGGTTAACCTGAAGAACTTTGTTGCCTAAATAACTTGCGGAGCATTGATGCCTATAGCACTGAGCGCACGCTGTATAACTACATGATCGAGCATTCGAAAGCAAGGGCACCAACAAGGCACCCCGGCACCTCTTATCACAGAGGTCCATCTGATTCAAACTCTGTTCCACGAGCCCAACTCCTGTAATGCAGTGAACACGAGATGCGAGGGCTGACTTGAACAGAGGAGGGCCCAAAGGTCTAGGAATTCAGCGAACAGAAAATTAGAGGTAATTCTCAATAGCGTTGCGTAGCTGTGCAGTCCCTCGATAGTGAGGCCTCTCGAAATGATCAATGGCATAATTAAGCGCCTTACTACCCTATCTGGTCTTGCTCTCCATTCAACTCCAGAAGTCAGTCCACCGTAGTGTGAAGATGAACTTCGACGTAGACCAATAAACGATATGCATGTGACTAAAGAGTCTGAAAACTTTGTCACAGGCTCTTTAACCCATTCTCCACCAGGATGTTCTCTTTATGTCAGCTGAAGCAGGTTTCAATTTAGGCTGTTACAATTTTCTACACCACAAGCATATAGTGCAGACTTTCCATGATAAAGATATGTACACAACTATCTTGATAATAGCAATAAAAGCAAAGAGAGACACACTTATTCAATTTATAACACAGTAATCGAGTAAAATAATTTGTAAAAAGAAAAGAAATATAAATGGGTCTGAGCAAACTGTACATATTCATATTCTGTTATATCTATCATTAACAACTAAATATTGAAAAATGTAGTAAAAATTTCAAAATATTTAAAACAAGATGGTATTTCGAAGTTGTAACAGCTAGAGAGATCGACACAGATACCATGAGTCGAGGCTCGAGAAGGAAATATATCAATAAGAATCTCACATTGGTTCTATGTAACATCACCTTTAATAACAGAAACACATAGACGCGACGCTCATGATTAAGGACTTAGTGATTCCTACAACACACCACTTTGACAAATACAACAATTGCGCGAGGACGCCCAGATCACTCCTGGCACAAGTAAGCAGGACAAACACTAACTAATTCTCTCAGCAGCTTCTTATATAGAGCTTAAGGCTTTGCTCTGAGCTTTCACAACTCAGCCAGAGAAGGAAACCAATTTATCCATGTCCGTTCATAAAACAGTGTAGATACGTGTTTTACTGAGATCAGACTATATGATAGAAAGGGCTGATTATTCCAATAAGGACAGCATCAAGACTAAGAAAGAACGTTGCACAAATCAATAGCTCATGACACTTCATGTTTGCCAAACCATAATTATCAATAAGTGTCTCACTCATAAATAGAGACAGTCAATCGTAAAAACATATGATTAAAACGAGCAGTACTAATTGAGTGGTTTTAGCCACACCATGCTCCACACAAGAGGGAAAGGAGCTAGCATTGAAGTAATGTGAATAGAAAGAGGTCACAAAAGAGCAATTACGAATCTTCAGGTGATTAACGTCATCTTCAATTATTAACTCCATGAGAAGCACATACTCCACAAATCATTAATCATCTCTTAGGAACAGGGCTGAGAGAGCGAGAGGAGTGAGTCTTACTATCTTATTTCATCTATATTATAGGTTCATTTTACGATGTGCCAGTAAGTACATTTATTAGAGATGATCGTTAGAAGTATCTCTATTCTAATATCTATCAATATATAAGCTCAATTAGAGACTGTTAAGTAAGTAAGTAAAAGAGGTGCATAAAAAACTATAGTATTATAAGGAAAGCTCATAAAAGTCTATAACGGTTAATATTTAACTAGAGAGCAGACCTCTCACATCGATCTACGAGCGTGATATGGCCAGGACTGCAGACATGGATGAGAATGCATCAGAGAAAGAAGAGATCAGCTTCGCGCGAGCTTCCTGTAGACTCTGGCACGGCCACCGAGCATTCTACAATTATTGCAAGCACTTCCTGATTCAGATACTTCACTAGAGTACGGTCTGGGATCATTAGGAGTCCATGTGAGATAATGTAGGAAAAATATTCTACAGGCTCAAGAGAGTGACACTCAATGTCACACTCATTGCCTGATATAAATGGGACACTAGTACACACTAGAGTGATTCCAAGGCCTCAGACAATCATGTCTCTTTGCGACATAAGGGTGTATTTTAGTCCGAGCCCGGAACAATAGTTTATTTAGAGAACCGGAGTGTTCTACCCTGATCATTTGCTATTGTCATTCTATACGCTTTACCCTCCTTACTTGATTTCTTTCTACTCCTGAATTTCGGGAGTGGGATGGAGCAGAATCACTGGTGTAGCAGAATAGTAGAGGATGCATGACTGCGCCTAATTGCATTTGAGATGAGTGGAGACTTAAATAGATTAGGTGGATTGTGTAAAGGCGCGGTGGAATGCAACAGCGAACTCAAACAGTCCTGATGAGTACATATTCTGCTGAGTACTTGACACAGGTCAGCAGCCTATGTTAAGTCCTGCTCAATATACCGTGCATGTAACTTAAGAGCGACATGCTACATGTAGACAGAACAACACTATGTTTTATGCACTACATGAGCTGATTCACTAATTTGCACGCACATACTTCATGAGTGCAACCTTGTCCCTGTACACTAGCAGCCTGAACAGCATCCTTCTCACTATTATCCCACACGCAGGAGGAATCGTAAGCCTAGTGTCTCATATGTATGAGAAGCATATCAATTCCTCCTCTAAACTTGAACTGTACCTCAATACAACACTCCAGGCAGCAGAAGTAGAGGGAAGGAGGAGTGAGAAACTAATGCTAAGGGTAGAGAAATGAAAGCAAGATCAACAAGGCGTTAAACCACAGAATCTCACGCAAAGACCTAGAGCTTACGAGAGTCTTGGAATCTCATCAATAGTGGAACCGGATAATGTAGGAAACGCACAGTACAGCAAAGGGCAAGACCACTGATATCCCCTACCTAAAGATAACAATTGAGATGTCAGGGGTAGCACGTACCCCCTTCTTATGAGCGAGTCTCACTAGACATAAGACTGTCACCAAGACCTCGCACGCACATGTGTGTAAGTCAGGTTGCACCACAGCACACTCCAGTCCCTATCATATTGAGCGCGACTAGCATCAAAGGATGCCTGTGTAAGGGAAAGTACTGAAGGGGTCCGAACGTTATATTGGAACTTGCACTACTAAGGGAATGCTACAGAAACGAGAGTGTTTAGGATCACTAAGACTAGCGCTTCCGCCGAAGCGGGAGCGGCACGAAGCAGAATGAGATACCAAACTTATGCTGGACTTCAAGCACCCACGTCTATAAATTCTCCCTCACAACACAAGTATTAGGGCGCCCTATTGCACGCACAGATCATATGAGCCTCACACTAAGTATGCTGGTCTCAGAACGGAGTAGACCCATTTTTTCACATGCAAGCATTATGCCCCACACTCACACTAATTGCTCGTATGGCTGCGGACAGATCACGCAACCTGTTCACATCAGGATCCGTGAATAAAGCAAGTCTGGCAAACAAATTACAAGAAGATTCGAGGCATAATTGCGCGCGCGTGAAGACTAACTATCGGAGATCTTAGCTAATAGCATGAATGAAGTGTTACAAGGAGACAGCTAAGAGGATCTTGGCCTGAATGAGAATAAGGTACTGGAAGATCTGCGTAATCTAAGAAAGGTGCGATTGAGTACTGGGATATAGAGTTGTAGACAACATACTGAATACTCCACATGTTTTATTATGTTCTACACACTTGAGCGAGAGGCCCACTCAAGATCCCACTCACTAGAAATCTTGGCCTCGCGAGGTATCTACAACTATTCCTTCTCACACCTTCTCGGAAAAATGGTGAAAGATGCGAGAGCTTCCATCGAGATTATGATTCTAACAAACTCTAATACCTTGCTTATATTTTACAATAGCCACTTTATTCTAAAAATGACCAGAATCCAAGCACTTTGCTCTGGACAAGTGCTCAAAAAACACCATATGAGCAAGACTATTCGCGTGTAAGGGAATGACCTCAGTGGCATAAGAACTGCTACACACTAGAATATGGCTGGAAGCTGGCCATCCTTAATAACCTTTAGTCAATTTCAGCCACTACAGCCTATTGATGACTACAATTCGATAAATCTCTACATTCAGCAGCGCGTATGCAGCCTAACACTGTGAAGAATTCAATTAATTGCAGTCTAATGCTGAGTACCACTAGCAGATGCTCATTATTGGCCCTAACAGGCGAACGTCCTTGCCTTTGATCCAATAGTGAGTGGCTGCTTACATGCAAAAATACCACAAACAATGATACAGCGTCTATTAAGTCTCAATCGAATAGGTTGTGACGGGAATGAGATGGCTGTGCAAGCACATAGTCAAAGCCGTGTCCTAGGTACTCGCGAGAGAGGATCAGTAAGTCACGAGACAAGTGTCCAGAGGGAAAACTGAGAGTTGCGTGCCTATTAGAGAGTGCAGGTCGTATATCTCGAGTCAGAAGCTCTGTACGACGAGCTTGAGGGCATGATAGAGCTGACAGGTAGCTCGTTCTAGGGAGCAAGTAATGCGTAGCATCAGGTTACCAAGAGATGGAGTTTGCGTGAACTCAGTTAATCAGACGTCACAGAGAGAGAGAAGAATATACAGAGGACAAGACCGATGATTCAGAAGCTTGGACGTCTAAACGTAATCAGCGATAAGCAGCCGGCTGTGACAGCAAAGCAGGGCAGACAAACTAATGTTGTTGCTATCACACAATCTCCCATATCATTGTTTCCTCAATTTAAGGTGCGGAGTACAGTGCAAAGGTCAGAGGTTTGTCAGAGGGTGGAGATGGATGGCAGGAGAGAGATCACTTGATCGTTACGTGTTAGGTTCACTCCCTCTGGGGCACTTGGCATTGGCCACTGTCAGTAGACAGGATACTGGGCTGGATGGACCTTTGGTCTGACCCAATATCGCCATTCTTGTGTTCTAAGCTAAATGAACCCAAAGTTATGGAGACAGATATGAGTCAAGGAAGCCAGTAGAGTATCAGATACCTGGAAAACTGACTGGATGGGCTCAGGCATTTGGTCACAAGCTGAGGTGGTTCAAAAGTTTTGGATTTTTTTTAAGCTGAATTTTTAATAAAATTCAATTGGTATTCTATTGTTGTAAGTGTAATTAACAATTAGAGTTAATTGTGTAAGTTAACTGATTAATTGACAGCCCTAATTACTACTAAACTCCACTGTGAAAATGCCAACAGGACTGTTACCTAGTAGCAATGATTTAGGGGGTTATATCCAGCCATTTTAAAACTATACCAGACTGAAACTTGGGCTACAATTTTTCAGGCCAGATGAAGTTCTAAATTAAAAAAAACACAACATACCACCTCACAAAAGTGACAGGTTGCCATGCCTCACTCTGGAAGCTACTAAATTTAAGGGGGAGAGCCAGAAATTAAACCAGTTTTGATGATAGTTTGTGTGTCAGATTGCATCCAATAGGAGTTACGCAATTTTTTTAAAACAAACAACTTTGGTCTGGGGGAGGTGGTGGGAGGTGGAGGCTTGCTTGTTTTTTAGTGTACTCCATTGACATTGTCCTTGTGCCATGTCCATGGAACTGCCTCGATGTGATTCAGCAACAATGTTGGCTGAAATTTCACTAGAGAGACAAGGTGGGTGAGGTAATCTCTGTAATTGGACCAGCTTCTGTTGGCGAGAGAAACAAAGCTTTCAAGCATCCACAGAGCTGGATGAGAGCTCTGTGTACAGTCAGAAGCTTGTCTCTCATCAGGAGAAGCTGGTGCAGTAAGAGGTTACCTCACCCGCCTTGTGTCTCTAGTGTTCTCGGACCTGCATTGTCACAACAACACTGCAAACAATGAAATTTCACTTCACTTTTTACAGAGTTTGGTGTATGGCTCATGAACGCCTAATGGAGCTTTTCTTAAGTTGTTCATCCACCCCCATCTTCCTGGACTAATCTCATTGTTGCTGAAAGAAAAATGTGAAAGATTGTTATTCAAGGTTTTGAAGTCTTATGTTCAGGTCATAGAGATGCATTAAATAACTAAGATTGTTCAAAGCAGAAGTGAAAGAGGCTAACATACCCTGGCAATAAATCTTTCAACTAAAGTAAGTATGAGGGATTGATAAGAATCATAGAATATCAGGGTTGGAAGGACCTCAGGAGATCTAGTCCAGCCCCCTTCTCAAAGCAGGGCCAATCCCCAACTAAATCATCCCAGCCAGGGCTTTGTCAAGCCTGACCTTAAAAACCTCTAACAAAGGAGATTCCACCACCTCCCTAGAGGTAACCCATTCCAGTGCTTACCACTCTCCTAGTGAAAAAGTTTTTCCTAATATCACACTAAACCTTCCCCACTGCAACTTGAGACCATTACTCCTTGTTCTGTCATCTGGTACACTGAGACCAGTCTAGATTCATCCTCTTTGGAACCCCTCTCAGGTAGTTGAAGCAGCTATCAAATCCTCCCCCATTCTTCTCTTCTGCAGACTAAACAATCCCATTTCCCTCAGCTTCTCCTCATAAGTCATGTGCTCCAGCCCCTAATCATTTTTGTTGCCCTCTGCTGGACTTTCCAATTTTCCACATCCTTCTGTAGTGTGGGCCTAAAACTGGACACAGTACTCCAGATAAGCCTCACCAATGCAGAATAAAGGGAATGATCACGTCCCTTTGATCTGCTGGCAATGCCCTACTTATACAGCCCAAATGCATTAGCTTCTTGTCAAGAAGGCACTGATTTGCACTGAGATCTGATTTTGATATGGATAGAGACCTCTTCAATGTTTTTAATAAGCAAACACTAATGGGAATTGTATGATCATGGAGACTTTAACTTCCCAGATATAGACTGAGAACAAGTGCTAGTAATAATAGGG
>NC_133769.1:327420426-327478826 GCF_003597395.2 Chelonoidis abingdonii
CAGGGCTCATATGTTTTCTGATGCGATAGCTGATGGGATTCCTTCACAGGAGGTGAAGACCAACAAGAGGGTGCATTTTGATTTGGTGTTGGTGAGTAGTGAGGGACTTCATAGAAGAAAATGGTTGTAGGGGACAATCTTAAGTTCGAGTGATTCATGAGCTATTCATCAAACTAGATGGAAGGATAAACAAAATAGATCTTGGACTAGGGTTTTTGAACATTTCAAAAGGCTACTTCAAGAATTAAGGAATTAGGGAAAGGGATTGGAACTGAAGAACTTTGTGGATCAAAAGGCTGGAGGCACCTGGGATTGTTCAGTCAAGTTGCAGAACTATCAGAAACCTGCATCTAGAAGAGAAAGAATTCATAGGCTTTGGAGTTTGGTTGATAACAGGATGACTATGAGCACAATGTGATATGGCCGTTTAAAAAGCTAAATGCCGGTTTTTAAGAATAAGTCTGAGGTATTTCCCAGTAAACAATAAGGAGGAATAACCATTTACAAGGCACTGATGAGACCCATCATGTGAATACTGTGTGCAATTCTCATTTCCACCATGTTTTAAGAAGGCATGAATCGAACTGGAACAGGTACAGAGAAAAGGCTCTAAATGATGGAGGAATGGAAAACCTGTCTTATGAAAGGAGACTCAAAGAGCTTGGCTTGTTAGCCTAAGCTAAAGAAGGCTGAGGGGAGATATGATTGCTCTTTAGAAATATATCAGAGGGATAAATATCAGGGAGGGAGAGAAATTATTTAAGCTTAGTACAAATGTGGACACAACAAATGGATATAAACTAAACACTAGGAAGTTTAGACTTGAAATTAGACAAAGGTTTCTAACCATTAGAGGACTGAAGTTCTGGAACAGTCTTCCAAGGGGAGTAGTGGGGACAAAAGACATATCTAGCTTCAAGACCAAGCTTGATAAGTTTATGGAAGGGATATGGAGACATCCAGACTCACCCCTGCAGCACCTCCTGCTGGTCATCCTCAGGAATTAGTTCAATCCAGCCCAGAGCACCCTCTGCAGGCCAGTGATCCACCTGTCCTCTACTGGCCCTGTGTCCCTCCCAGGATCCCAGTGCTCCTTTAACTGGGTCTCCCACTCCCAGGGGAACCCCCACCCCATATCCCCACTTTGCCTTAGTATTGGCTATTGCCCAGTCTCCATCTAGCCGCTGTTCACTGGGGCAGACCACAGTATCAGCCACTCATCATCAGCAAAGGGGTTTGGACTTGCTGCCTTTGCCAACCCCTTGGGCTGCCCCCTGTAACCCCCAGTACCTCTTGGCCTAATGGTAGACCACAGCCTAGGGCTTTCCAGGCAGGACTTCCCCAGCTCCTCTGCCTTTCCCCAGCCCTGCTCCACCCTAGGTATCTTGTCTCTAGCTTCAAAGCAGCCAGGCCCTTCTCCCTCTACAGGTAGAGGAAGACTGTCTGGGCTTCTGGCTCACAGCCTCTTTATAGGGCCAGCTGGGCTCTGATTGGGGCATGGACCAGCTGCAGCTGCTTCCCTCAATCAACCCAGCTCTTTCCTTCCACAGCTCAGCCCTCTGCAGGGCTGGCTCTAACCCTTCCCAGGCAGGAGCAGATGACCATCTTGCTACAGGATGGTATGAGCTCCTCCATGGGGCCATGAGCACGGGCTTGTAGTTGGTGCGGTTTGCCCCTGTCCCAGACACCTGCCCCTTCTGCGACGTGAGGGAGACCCTGGCGCATGTTTACTTAGAGTGCGCCAAGTTGCAGCCCCTATACCGGCTCCTCACTCATCTCCTGTTGCATTTTTGGCTGCACTTTTCCCCTCACCTCCTTCTCTATGCACTCCCTATCCGTGGCCCCACGAAGTCCCGGGACCTCCTGGTCAACCTCCTCCTCGCCCTGGCTAAACAAGCCATCTACACGACCAGGGAGAGGAGGTTGGCCGATGGAGACTCACTATACGTGGACTGTGGGGCTTGATTTCTGGATCCTGGTCCGTCCCGTATCTGGGCGGAGTTCCTTTGGGTTTGGCGTCACTGGCTCCCTGACGCCCATTCGAGGAGCAGTGGGCGACTGTCATGGGGTTCATCTGCTACGGATGCCCAATCGGGCTCCCTTTTAATGACCTTTGACTTCAAACTCCTGTCCCTGTTCTTTAGTTATTATTGTCCCCCGACTTATGGTTTCTGAAAGGTCCTGTGGAACCTCCCTTAGCTGGGGGGGGGGGGACTCTTAGCAGTGGGCGCTTCCAATAGATACAGGACACCCAATAGATATCAGATGGTATGATGAATCAGTTGCCAGAATTAGGCATCCACTTTGGATTAATTAGCGGTACATATGGCCAAGTGGTCATGTGATGGGATGTTTAGATTAGAGTGGGGATCTGAGTTACTACAGGAGAATTCTTTTCCTGGGTAGCTGGCTTGGTGAGATCTGTCCACATGCAATCAGGGTTTAACTGATCGCCATAATTTGGGGCAGGAAGTAATTTTACTCGCAGCGGAAGATTAGGCAGAGGCCCTGGAGGTTTTTTTGCCTACCTCTGCAGCATGGGGCATGGGTTCACTTGCTGGAGGATTCTCCTGCACCTTGAGATCTTTAAACCACGATATTGAAGATTCAAATAACTCAAGACATAAGAGGTGAGGGGTTGTGTTCCAGGAGTGTGTGGGTGAAGATTCGTGGCCTGCATTGTTGCAAGAGGTCAGACTAGATGACCATAATGGTCTTCTGACCTTTAGTATCTATGATCATGACTCATATTCAGCTCTGGCCAACTGTAAACAACTAGGTCTTATTCCTGCAGAACTGCTGCATGCTTGTTTATTGGTCCCTAGTCTGTAGCAGTGCAATGAGGGATCTGCCATCTCTAAGTGCAGACACTCTAGCCACTTGTCCTTGTTGACCATTATCAGAATTTCTTTTTGGCCCAATCCTACTATATTTGTCTAGTCCCTCTGTATTCTAGCCTACCCTCCAGCATATCTACCACTCCTCCCAGTTTAAGATGTCATCTGCAAACTTGCTGCAGGGTTGCAGTCCACCGCCACATCACTAACAAGATATTAATGAAGATATTGGAAAAACAGACCCAGGAACTGGACCTTGGGAGCACTCCGCTTATATTGGCTGCCAGCTAGACCATGGCAGGCATTGAATCACATACCTTGAGCCAAACAATATTAGCAGCAGCTTTCCTAGTCCCCACTATAGACATTCATCCAGCCCATACTTCTTAACTTGCTTGGCAAGAATACTGTTGGTATAAGCATAACTACTATAAACACCTTTGAACATATAAATACTTGGTGCTGGGAAGTATATGTATTAATTCATTAGAGAACAACAATAACAGATTGCTTACACATTTGGAATCCAAACATGAATTCGTTAACGAATCACCTCGCAGACACAATCGCACACTACGATACGTACGTGTTACAAATACACTAAGACAGATAGTGATGGTAGGAACCCTATGTCCATAAGATTAAAAAATCGAATTTTTCTGCACCTCATCTCACCCCTGTAAAGGAGAGCGTGTGGGCTCCAACCCTACCACAAGGGAGGGTTGAGATCCACAACGTAGCCATCATTCCAACGGGCGGAACTTACCGGAAGCGGAAGCCCACCCCTCAAAAAGGGTCAAAGGCGGCGAAACCGGAAGTTATAGAAGCCGGAAAAGCGCAAGTAACAGCGCCATTCAAACTTGGACTACCTAACAACCCCAGCACCAGCAGACGCAACGAATGTGCACCGGAACCCGCACTACACCGATACCGACCGCTGGGAGGAGAGCTGCCAGCTCTGCGACAGGGACCAGGCCTTGCCGGAAACCGCCCCGCAGCCAACGACGCTGAGACTAGCGGAGCTCCCGCCGTGCCCAGCCAAATTACGGCTTGGAGAACTTTGGACCGGCCCCTGGCCAGCTACAGGATAACTCGGATCTATACATAGCCCGGACTGGAGCTAATGACGGTCGACGGACCCGGCGGATCAGTAGCGGACCGCAAGCGGGGGATGGAAAGTACCACCACGCGGCCCGCCTCGACCACACGTCCAGCCGCAGATGCCCCGAGCCGATGACCGTGTGTTGTTGGTCGGATCCCCACTGCGTTGCTGGTCAGTGTGTTTTTTCGGTTAGATCCCCCGATCACTCTGTCAGTCGTTGTTTTCGGGCTGGAATCCCCCACTGGACTGCCATAGCGGCAGCAGCCAGCTACCTTAGGGACCCTGGGCTGGAACCAGAGGAGTGGGTGGGCTGCCATTCCCCCTGCCACCCTAGCCGGGTGGGCAGTATCCCCCCTTCGCACCCACACTTACGGCGTTGATTGCTCATGCTCTGCCTGCCCCAAAGGGCCAGAGCCCTCGACTGTTTGTTGCTTCTGCCCCTCCCAATCCAAGGGCTGGGCCCTGATAACCTTGTCTTGCTCTTGCCCTGCCCAAAGGGACAGAGGCCGTACGTACTGTGTTTGGGCCGGCCTGTACCCAAGGTGGGGGCACACTGACTTAGCTATGCCAGTCCGCTCCACAGAGAACGAACGTCAGACAAGGGCCGTGGCGCTGAGGGCAACGGTGACGGGACGGTGTGAGACAGCCTACAGTGAGAAGCAGGGGGGACAGCCGCGCCGGCTTCCAACATGGTGAGCTGCAGCCCGCATTCCTGCCAAATCCGCGGATCTAAAAACTCTAGGAGAGCTACACGTGACTTTCTATTCGAGCGCTAGTCAATATATACTATATATCTCGCCCTCTGCAACGTTCATTTATCCTCCGCGTTCTTGTATCTTCGCTTCTTCTGAGGAACTGAATCTGCAAGCTACTTCTACGTCCAAAATGTTCACGGCATCTTTTAATGCCTACGTAGGCACGCTTAAATCCATATGAGGTCTAAAATGTATCCTTTTTATTTGTCTAATGTCAGCTGAGCATCCATATAGTCGTTCCACTTTGATTTCAAGCTGAAAGATGCAATAGCACTCAGTTACCCTTGAAAATCAGGACACCTCCTATTTCGATTGACCCAAAACTTTAGGGATCAAAAATATAGAACACTTTCTGGACCTACAGTGCTCCCAGACTCGTGGGACATCTCGCAAACTACATATACGGACATGCCAATCGAAACAAATAAAGTCCATAAGGCTGTACTAGATACAGAGGAACACAACTATATATTATATATAGTCTATATATATTATATATATATATAATACTATATTATACTAATACTATTCATATATATATATATATTATGATGATAATATATACAAGCTGTCAGAAAAGACTCGTATCAGAGCCAGCTAGATTCTAATGCAACTCTTGTGAACTGGACATAGACAAGCATCACAGGCCAGCTAGCTCAAGTTACTGTATGGTTCATGTTAATTACCTGGGAAAATTTGTGCATGTGCAGAATTCATGTCCACTGCAGAATTTCCTTTGCTTCCATGTAGAAAATGACTTCTCAAGGACAGCAAGGGAAGCTGCAAGAGCAGTCCATGGGGCCTTCCCGCCAGCAGAAAGATTGGTCAGTTCAGGTGCCCTGGAGAAGCCAGTAGAGATGGTAAAGTAACTGCCAGGATGGGTCTGGGAGCATGGGCAGTCATACATGAGAGAGAGAGGACTGTCTCTCTTGCTATGCAGCAATGCAGGTGAGGGCAGGCTTCTGGGAGTTTTGTGAAGAACGTAGGCATGGGCAGGCGGTGTCCCTCAAGCAAAACAGAATGTAGCAGTCCTGCCTGCTTAGTGGAATTGTTCCATTGTCTTTGTGAAATTCCCCATGAATATAAAACGTGTAAAAGTTTTAGGCTCCTTGACTTCAGGAGTGGTGTAAAGGACATACTGGCCTTATAAATTGTTGTGGTGCTGTTTCGAGGTGATTCTACAAACTGGGTCTAACCAATTTGTTTGGCACCTGGAAGGAATCTCCTCTAATCAAATGTGCATCCATGAACTGTTTGTCTGACCTTCTGGAGATGGCTCAAGTAGCCAAATTACATTGTTATCACATACATATATATATATATATTAGTATTATTATAATATATATATATTTATATTATATATATAATTATATATACGATCTATAATATAATATAGTAGTTGTGTTCCTCTGTATCTAGTACAGCCTTATGGACTTTATTTTTTTCCGAATGGCATGTCCAGTATATTATGTTTTGCGAGATAGATCCCACGAGCCTGGAGAGAGCACTGTAGGGTCCAGGAAAATGTTCATAGTATTTTTGAACCTAAAGTTTTGGGTCAATCGAAATAGGAGGATGTCCTGATTTTCAAGGGTACACTGAGTGCTACATCTTTCAATTGAAAATAAGAGTGGGAACGACTATATGTGATGCTCAGCTGACGATTTAGAAACCCACAATAAAAAGGATACATATTGTATGACCTCAATATGGGATTTAAGGTTGCCTACGTTAGGCATTAAATAATAGCCTGAACATTTTGGGAACTAGAATACTTGAGGATCAGTGCCTCAGAAAGAAGCGAAAGTATACCAAGAGACGCGGGAGGAATATATAGAACTGCTTGCAGGGCGAGTATATATATATATATTAGGATCTAGGCGCTCGTATTTTAAAACCACGTGTGCTTTACCTGAGAGTGATCCTTAGATATCGCGGACTGGGTTGGCACAGGGATACATTGCGGGCTGCAAGCCCTTCACCGATGTTGGTGAACGGCGCGGCGTCCCGCCCTAGGCTTCTTCCTGTCCTGTCTCACACCGCTTGCCCCAGGCCACGGCCCTGGTCTGGACACGTTCGGTTCTCTGGTGAGCGGAATCTGGCATAGCTAAGTCAGTGGCCCTCCACCTTGGGTACAGGCGCCCAAACACAGTACTCGGCCCTCTGTCCCTTTGGGCAGGGCAAGAGCAAGACAAGGTTAGTCAGGGCCCAGCCCTTGGATTGGGAGGCAAGCAACAAACAGTCGAGGGCTCTGGCCCTTTGGGCAGGCAGAGCAGAGCAATCAACGCACGTAGAAGTGGGTGCGAAGGGGGATACTGCCCAACCCGGGCTAGGGTGGCAGGGGGAATGCAGCCACCCACTCCTCTGGTTCCAGCCCAGGGTCCCTAAGGTAGCTGGCTGCTGCGCAGTATATATATAAAGCTGTCAGAAAAGACTCAGTATCAGGCCAGCAGATATGTCTACACAACTTTAAGAATACGGAGAAGCCACACAGGCACAGCTGAGCTCCAAGTAACTGTGTTTGTTAAATTACTCCTGGGAAAATTCTGTGCATGTGCAGAATTCATGTCCCCTGCAGATTTCTTTGCTTCCATGTAGAAAAATGACTTCTCACAGGGAAGCAAAGGGAAGCTGCAAGAGCAGTCATGGGCCCTTCCCCGCCAGCAGAACAGATAGGTCAGTTCAGGTGCCTGGAGAAGCCAGTAGAGATGTAAAGTACTGCCAGGATGGGTGGGGCACTGGGCAGTCATACATGAGAGAGAGAGAGACTGTCTCTCTTGCTATTGCAGCATGCTCAGCGTGAGGGGCAGGGCTTTGGGACGTTTGTGAAGAAGTAGGCATGGGGCAGGCTGTGTCCCCTCAAGCAAAACAGAATGTAGCAGCCTGCCTGCTTAGTGAATTGTTCCCATTGTCTTTGTGAATTCCCCCAAGAATATAAAACAGGTGTAAAAGTTTTAAGGCTCCTTGACATTGTCAGAGTGGTGTAAAGGACAGTATGGCCTTATAAATGCTTGTGGTGCTTTAGTGATTAGAACTGGTCTAAATTTTTGGACTGGAAAAATTTCCTATCAAAATGTGCTCCATGAACTGTTTGCTTCTGACCTTTCTGGAGATGGTCAGTAGCCAATATACATTGTGAGTTTGAGTTCCCAGCCCTCACTTGCTCTTCAGTTGCCTGTCATGTAACACAGAGCATATGGCTGTATATATTTGTTGACTAATAACTACAAATAAAGGATCAAACCTAGCTACATTACTATTAGACAAGGGGGTTTGGGGATTTTCTCCAATGCTCCTCACTCCGATTAGCCATCCATGATATTGTAATTTAAATAAATTACATACATAATTGAAACCAGCGTAAGTATGTTGTGTTAATTTGACAAATAAAATATGCAGAGGTAGGAGCACATTGTATCTGGAAGAGAGGGACAGTACTGATGAATACAAGAGGGGATTCCTGAATCTCACAGGTGTCCAGCAGTAGTCAGTGACAATATTCACAGCAAATCAATCACAGGCACAAAAAGACTCAGCTGAGCAGTGACGGGCAAAGCACTTTTGGCAAGCTGAGGTCTCAATACTGGCTTCTGTGTTCAGGATACAGTGGGAGGGTGAACAGGGATGCTAACTGAATTTGGGACAACCCATGAAGACTAATATATCCTGTTTTGTTATAACACAACATTGATCTTAGTCCACAGGTAGTAAAATGACTGAGCTAATATGATTGAGGCTTAGTCAAGATTAACCCTATGAGAAGTCCTAGGACACCTGGGGAAATGTTTGTTTAAATGTAGAGTGTGTTAGAGGGAACAATCAATGTTAAACGCAAGACAGTACAGTTGAGGTATAGAGAATAGGTACCTGAGGATCTCAGAAGCAGGAAAGGGAAGGACACCTCCCTAATCACTGTTTGGGTGGCTAGGAATGTAGGTGGCAAGGATATTAATTTCTTGCACTTGTCCTCATCAGATCAACAATTTCCTCCTCACTTGGCACTGCCATCTATTTGGCTTGTCCTGTGTGTCAGTGTATCAAACAGCTCTCTCCCATCAGTCAGGTCCTACTTCCTGACAGCATCATCAGATGCTACTGCTGGGTTTTAGATCCCTTGCTCTTGCTCCTGATGATGTAAGAGGGCACTTGTTAATTACAGTCACAGTAGGGAAGTTAGGCCCAGACTTTAAAAAAAATTTTTTTGGGTGTCTTATTTTTCTGGATGCTCAACTTGACACATCTAAAAAAAGGCCTGATTTGCAGAGGTTGGGTGCTCATCACTTTTTGAAAATCGGACCCATTTAAGATGTCCCAGGTTGGGCACTCAAAAATTGAGGCATCCAATATCACTAGTCACTCTTGAAAATCTTGGTCCTAATGGTATATAAAATATATGGTGGGCACTGAAGTTTACTGGCCGTGTTTACATTTTACAGCAATGTATCAGCTGTTTGTATGCTTGGAGCACCATCCTGAAGTATGTCAGCTGATACATGATTTCTTGGCTGGTCACCATAAATGGATTGGGTCCAGAAAGTCCCATGGCCTGGCCGCTTGTCTGTTGTTGGCTTGATAAATGTTTGAGGTTTTGTTAAATCTTTAATTGCAACTGGGAAGTTTGAAGGATGGGATAGACACCTCACTTATTTCTCTCATGTGTCTGGGCATGATGCTAAAACAGAGCTCTGTGGATTCAGGCTCACTGTTCAGTGTCCTCCTGCAAGAGGCAGTGGATGATGTTGTTGTGAATTCAGCCTTCTTCCTGTCCTTCCATGTGTGAGAAACTTTGTTGCCTGCAAGTTCCATCACAGTAATTACTCCTGGAGGAATTCTGTGCCAAAAAATTCAAAATTCTGTGCACAATATTTTAAAATTCTGCATATTTTATTTGTCAAAATAGCACTATATAATCATGCTAGTTTCAGTTATTTTGGTAATTTATTTCAAAATATCTGTCAGCAAGTATGTACATAAGAACATAAGAACGGCCGTACCAGGTCAGACCAAAGGTCCATCTAGCCCAGTATCTCTCTACCGACAGTGTCCAACGCCAGGTGCCCCAGAGGGAGTGAAGCTAACAGGCAATGATCAAGTGATCTCTCTCTTGCCATCCATCTCCATCCTTTGATGAACAGAGGCTAGGGACACCATTCTTTACCCATCCTGGCTAACAGCCATTTATGCGAACTTAACACTCACTGAATTTTCCAGTTCCTTTTACACAACTTGTTTATAGTTCCAGCCTCACAACCTCCTCAGATAAGGAGTTCACAAGTTGACTGTGTGCTGTGTTTGAAGAAGAAACTTTCCCTTTATTTGTTTTTCACCTGCTATCTATCATTTCATTTGTGACCCTTAGTTCTTGTATTATGAGGAAAAGGGAATAAGTAATACTTTGTCCTTAATCACTTTTCTACATCACTCAGCATGATTTTATAATAAACTCTATCATATCCCCCTTTAGGTCTGCCTCTTTTCCAAGCTGAAAGAGGCTAGGCTCTTTATCTTCTCAGTTATGGGACCGTCGTCAAACCCCTAATTCATTTTAGTTGCCCTTTTCTGAACCCTTTTTCTGAAGTGCTTAGAATATATTTTTGAGGTGAGGAGACACTCGTACCACAGTTTCGAGATGTGGGCGTTACCCACTGGTATTTATATAAGGGCAATAAGAATTCTCGTCTCTTTCTGCTATCCTTTTTAATGAGATTCTAACATCCTTTCGCTTTATTGACCCGCCTTACCCACTGGCGTGGACATCTTCCAGAGAACTATCCACGATGGACTCCAAGATCTTTTTCCTGACGCGTTGTAGCTAAATTAGCCCATCATATTGTGTATATATAGTTGGGGATTTTTTTCAATAGTCGAATTACTACATTTATCCACATAAATTATCTTGCTAGTTTTGTTGCCCATCACTTAGTTTGTGAGATCTTTTGAAGTTTTCACAATCTGCTTCTGGTTCTTCTAATACTATCTTCGAGTATGTGTTAGTTCATCTGCACAAACTGTTGCCACCTGCACATATCTTACCCTTTTCTCCGGCATTTTATGCAATAAGTGAATAGGATTGGGTCCTGGACTTGACCGCCCTGCGGAACACCCACTAGTTACCCCTCTCCCATTCTGAAGAATCTTACCATATTCCCAACCCTTTGTTCCCTAGTCTTTATAACCAGTTCTCAGTGCATTGAAAGGACCTTCCCCTTTTTATCCCGGATGACAGCTTTAATTTATGTAAGAGCCTTTGGTGTGAGACCTGCTCAAAGGCTTTTGGAAATCTAAGTACACTATGTCCACTGTGGATTCCCCCTTGTCCAATTCTTTTGTTGACCCTTCAAAGAACTCTCTCATTAAATAGTAGAAGATTTCCCTGACAGAAACATGATTGGACTACGTTGCTCAACAGTTTATGTTTTTTCTATGTGGTCTGAACTTTTGTATTCTTAACTATTGTTTTGACTAATTTCGGCCTGGGTCCGACGTGTAGATTACAGGTCTGTAATTGCCTCGGGATCACCACTAGGCTTCTTTTAAAAGTATTGAGTTACATTCGACTAACTTTCATTCCATTGGTCTGAAGCTCCGATTTTAAAGGACAGGTTCAAACCTTAGTTAATAGTTCCGCATCACATTTGAGTTCTATTCAGAACTTTGGGTGACTAATGCCATCTGGTGCGCCGGTGACTTGTTATGTGAGTTCTATCAATTCAATTCCAAAAAACCTCCTCTAGTGCACTTCAATCTGTGACAGTTCGCTTCAGATTTGGTCACCTACAAAAGCCGGCTCAGGTTGGGAATCTCACCTCATCTCAGGGTGAAGATTCGAACACAGAATTCATTTAGTTTTCCGCGCAAATACTTTATTCCGTCTTGTAAGCACTCCTTTGTATTCTTGATTGTCAAGGGGCCCACTTGGTTGGTTTATCGGCTTCGCTTATCCTGCTTCTGATGTTACTTAAAACATTTTTGTTATTATCTTTGAGTTTTTGGTAGCCGTTCTTAAACTTCTGTCTTTGCTTTTCTTATTACACTCTTGCACTTAAAGCGTGGCGTGTTTGCTTCCTTTTCTATTTGCCTCACTAGGATTACTTCCACTTTTTAAAGGCAAGTCTTTTTATCTCTCACTGCTTCTTTTCCATTGGTTGTTTAAGCCACGGTGGGTCTTTTTTAGTCCTTTTACTGTGTTGCTTAATTTGGGGTATACATTGAAGTTTGGCTCTATTATGGTTTGTTCTTTAAAAGAAGGGCCCTGCACGACTAGCAGGATTTCTCTTTAGTCACGTGTTACTTTTAACTTTGGTTTAACTAACCCCCATCATTTTTATATGTTCCTCTTTTGAAACTTAAATGCCCATAGTGTTGGGCTGTTGCGGGTTGCTTCCTTCCCGCCGAGGATGTTGAAATGTATGTATTCATGGTCACTTTTTCGCAAGCGTTCTGCTATAATGTCTAACTCTTGGACCAGCTCCTTGCGTGCTCCACTCAAGGATAAATCCTAGAGTTGCCTCTCCTCTTTGGTTCTGTACCAGCTGCCTCATGAAGCAGTCATTTTAAAGTAATCGAGAAATTTTATCTCTGCTTTTCATCCTGAAGTGAAATGCTTCTCCCAGTCAATATGGGGATATATTAGAATCCACCCACTAGTTATTGGGTTTTATCTTTTGGTAGCCCTTTCTAATTTCCTCTTAGCATTTAATCATCACTATTATGTCCTGGTCAGGTTAGCGATAATAGATCCTATAAGTCATATTCTTTTATTAGAAGGCATGAAATTTCTACTCATGCGATTCTATGGAATATGTGGATTCGCTTAAGATTTTTACTTCAATTGAATGTAGCATTTTCTTTCACATCAAGTGCCACTCCCCCCCCCTCCCCCCACACGACCTTTCTTGTCGCTTATATATTTTGTATCCCGGAATGATTGCGTCCCATTGATTGTCCTCAGTCCCCAGGATTTCTGTGGTGCCTATTATATCAATCCTCCTTTTTCATCACAAGGCACTTCTAGTTCAGCCTCCATCTTATTATTTAGACTTCTAGCATTTGTTGTACAAGCACTTTTGAAAACTTGTCCCTGTTTATTTGTTTCTGCCCTTTTCTGATGTGTCAGATTCTTTTTCATCTGTGACTGTTTATCATCTGATCTGGCCTTACATTATTCCTCTCTTCCATCCTCTGTTCCTGATTATAATCTGGAGCATTCCCTATCATCAGAACTCTCCCTAGAGAAGTCTGTGTGTCCCGAACCACATGCTCCTCTGCAGCAGGTCGCTTTCCCGCCATCCTAGTGTTAAAAACTGCTTTTACAACCTTTTTAATGTTTAGTGACCAGCAGTGGTTCCACTTTGGTTTAGGTGGATCCATCTCTCCTGTATAGGCCTCCCCCCTATCCAAAGTTTCCCATGTTTCCTAAATGAACGCTAAACCCCTCCTCTCTACACATCTCTTCATCCACGCATGAGATCTCTGAGCTCTGCCTGGCCTACTTGCGCCTGAGTGTGGAACTCAGAGCTTTCGAGAATGCCACCGTAGAGGTCCTGGATTTCAGTCTCTTCCCTAGCAGCCTAAATTTGGCTTCCAGGACATCTCTCCTACCCTTCCCTATGTCATTGGTACCTACATGTACCACGAGCACCGGCTCCTCCCCAGCACTACACCTAAGTCTGTCTAGGTGCCTCGAGAGATCCGCAACCTCTGCACCAGGCAGGCAAGTCACCATACGGTTCTCCCGGTCATCACAAACCCAGCTATCTACGTTTTTAATGATCGAATCTCCCATTACTAACACCTGCCTTTTCCTAGCAACTGGAGTTCCCTCCCCCGGAGAAGTAACCTCAGTGCACGAGGCAACTCCAGCACCATCTGCAAGGATGGTCCCAACTATAGGAATGTTTCCCTCTGCTCCCATTGACTGCTCTGCTTCCCTGGGCCTTTCTTCCTCCTCAACAGCACAAAGGCTGTCTGAGCGGAGGTGGGACAATTCTACAGTGTCCCGGAAAGCCTCGTCAACACACTTCTCTGCCTCTTAGCTCCTCCAGTTCTGCCACCCTGGCCTCCAAAGTCTGTACATGGTCTCTGAGGGCCAGGAGCTCCTTGTACCGACTGCACACATACGCCACCCGCCCACAAGGCAGGTAGTCATACATGCTACACTCAGTGCAATAAACTGGATAGCCCCCACTCGCTGCTGAGCTTCTGCCTGCATTGTCTCCTAGTTAATGAAATGGTGGTTTAAAGAAAGGGGTTTTGGAATATGGTTTGGATTATAGGTTTTAAGGGGACTACAGGGGAACAGGAAGGACGAACAAGGGACCCCCCCGCCTTCCCAAACTCCCTTGCAAAACTCCCTGTTAGCAGCCCCTGGTCACAATACACACACACACACAATTTCCCCCAGGAGCAGAGAGTTAAAGAAATCCCTACAACAACCTAGTTCCTGTTTCATTGCCCCCTTCATCCCCCAGAGCCCAGCTGTGGTGCACTCCCCCAGTCCAGACACCTGCACCCCTCTCTCCCAGAGCCCAGCTGTGGACCGCCCCCCCACAGCCCAGACATCCACACCCCGTACTACCTAGGGTGACCAGATGTTCCAATGAAATTTAGTTGTTGTACTGTGTCCTGACCAATATATAGTCAGAATGCCATTTGTCCCGAAATTTTGCACTCTGTGGTTTTTTGTTTTTTGCTTCAGTGGTGGCACTCCACCTTTTTTTTTTTTTGCCCCCCTGTCCCCATTTGTCCTGATATTTTGTCTTGTCATCTGGTCACCCTACATACCTCCTCCCACCCCACCCCCCAGAGATCCAGAGGGAGAAACAGCCTGATACTGGCTCCTGGGCTTGTATGGGATTTCTTGCACGCCACCTCCTTCCTTCAGGATGTTTGAGAACATAAGAATGTCCATAGTGGGTCAGACCAAAGGTCCATCTAGTCCAATGTCCTGTCTTTCAACAGTGGTTAATGCTGGGTGCCCCAGAGGGAATGAACAAAACAGGTAATCATGAAGTGATCCATCCCCTTTTGCCCATTCCCAGCTTCTGGCAAACAGAGGCTAGAGACACCATCCCAGCCCATTCTTGTTAATAGCAATTGATAGACCTATCCTCCGTGAATTTATCTAGTTCCTCTTTGAACCCTGTTATAGTCTTGGTCTTCATAACATCCTCTGGCAAAGAGTTCCACAGGTTGACTGTGCATTGCATGAAGAAATACTTTCTTTTGTTTGTTTTAAACCTGCTGCCTATTAATTTCATTTGGTGACCCCTAGTTCTTGTGTTAGAGAAGGTATAAATAGAACTTATTTACCTTCGCCACAGCAGGCATGATTTTATAGACCTCGATCATATCCCCCTTAGTCATCTCTTTTTCAAGCTGAAAAGTCCCAATCTTATTAATCTCTCCTCATATGGCAGTCATTCTATATCCCCAATCATTTTTGTTGCCCTTTTCTGAACCTTTTCCAATTCCAATATATCTTTTTGGAGATGGGGCAACCACATCTTCACACAGTATTCAAGATGTGGGTGTACCATGGATTTATAGAGACAATATTACATTTTATCTTATATCTATCCCTTTCTTAATAATTCCCAACATTCTGTTTGCTTTTCTGACTGCCACTGCACATTGAGTGGATGTTCTCAGAGAACTATCCAGATTGACTCCAACATCTCTCTCTTGAGTGGTAACAGCTAATTTAGACCCCATCATTTTATATGTATAGTTGGGATTGTTTTCCAATGTGCATTACTTAGCATTTAACAGCAATGAATTTCATGTTCCATTTTGTTGCTCAGTCACCCAGTTTTGTGAGAGGTTCAGTTTTGTTGAAGCTTTGAGAACTGCAACTGCCAGGAACGCTCTGGCGCCCTGCTTCTCTCCCCCCACCCCTCCCCGCAATGTTTTCTGTTTGTAAGATGGGCTCTGTCAGGTCCAGCAGCCCATAGTGGCAGCCAGAAGCTCTGCAGCACATTTTTTTGTGAGGGGAAAAATGGGAAATTCTGCATGCACAACATTATTTTCTGCAGAAATTCTGCATTGCGCGGTGGTGCAGAATTTCTATAGGAGTAATACACTTGTCTCAATGCACAAATGAACCTTCTTTCCTGAACACCAGCTGGCACTGTGATTTGAACATGCTATTCTGATCACACTGGCCCAGCCTGTAAGGCTACAGAAGCGGGTAACATGATCCATTCCTTCCCTAATGTGACATTATCCCATTAAAATATGATTATATAGATCATTGTTGCAACCACTGTTATATATTTGCAACAAATCTTGTACAAAGGTTGTCAAGTGGGGTATCTATGAAAAGGTTATGATTATGCTATCTGCATGCATGTATCATTTTGTATTTGAAGTTATGAGTATTGGCTCTGTATCTGAATTTCAAATATCTTCTCTTGGGGTAATGTCCACAAGATAGTTAGCCAGCACATCTTGACAGGACTATTCAAATTAAGTGGCTAATCAAGAAACACTTAACAATGGATCATGGGAGATGCCCATTTAGACTGAATGGACTGTTCTGCAAAGGAGTTCCATCTGAAGTATAGGTAATGATTTCCTGAAATGACTAGGCAAAATGCATAGACACATGACTTGTCCATGTGACTCCAACCACTATCTTGTTACTGTACTTTTCCATAGTAAAGATAATGGAATTCCCTCCACATGGCAGAAGGTATAAAAGGCCCTGGGAACTCCTCCATTTTGCCTCTTTCCTGCTCAAACCTCTGGACTATGGACTTTTACTAATGGGAGCATTCTAACCAATGAACTGAGGTCCTTCCAGTGATTTGGAAGCAGCCAGAGACTTGACTTAAGTCAGCAGTTTATTTCATCGCGGCTACAAGCCTGAACTAAGGATTTTGCAATTAGTGTATGTATTTAATTCCTTTAACCAATTTTAACTCACCTTTCTTTCTTTTTATAAATAAATCTTTATATTTTAGATACTGAAGGATTGGCATCAGCATGATTTTTGAGTAAAATCTGAGTTATATTGTAACGTTGGTGTGTGGCTGATCCTTTGGGATCAGAAGAACCTTTTACTTGAAAAGATTGGTTTTAAAGAACCACTCATCTCTAAATCCGGTGTTTTTGGTGGTGATATAAGAACTGGAATGCCTAAGGAAACTGCTTTTATGACTTCTTGTTAGCCAGTGTGGTAAAACAGAAGTTTACTTTTGTTGCTAGTTTCGTATATCCTATGGGGAATTAGCCACCAGTTTTGAGGTGTATCTACCCTATTTCTGAGCAGTTGGTCCTCAATATGGCATCCTCAGTTGTGACCCACTGATGCATGGTTATACCTGCACAGTCACTTGGTATTGCCCTGGGGGATTCCCTTGGAATTTCAGCACATTGACACATTGGACAATCCACTGGCCTGGTAGTCTTTCAATATATGCTTGAATATATAATCTTGATAGGAAGCTGAAGTGGCGCATGTGCCTGGCATTGCTGGAGGTATTCTATTCCACGAGCATATTTCTGACCTAAGTTAATGTTGACAATATCAGCAATAGTTTAGATAATGCCTTTCTCAGGGGCTCTGTATTCTCACTGATTTCATCTCCCTTTCTCTAGAGCTCCAACATCTTTCCTTGTCCACACCACTAATTTGTGGATACATGCATACGTGGCATGATGCTGTGGAATCACCTTGCTTGGTCTTTCATGGCTTCTGTAGCTTTTCTTGAATTTGGCCAGATGCACAAAACTTTGAATTACATAGCAGTTTAGTTCTGTGTGGATTATGCATAACTGTGAAATACTTCTAAAATTCAAGAAAAAGTACTTCTGGGTGACTATTTCTAGCCTCAGATGGAGTTATTCATACATGAAAGTGACTGAACTAGAATTCTATGGAAAGCTATTGCTGGTAGTTCCTTTTTTCAATATTATAATTTAGAAATAAAAATAAAGCCCCCGGAAAGCCAAGCCCTATGACTATATGGCATTGTTGAAATTAAAACCAAAGAGCTCAGTTTTTGCACAAGCATTTTAAGATAATTTCACGATATCTATATAAAGTACCCATGATGAGGCAAATCATGCCATTCTAAAGGAATTGTGCAGCAGGCCAAATGAAAGAAATAACATTGCATGGGAAAGTCATGCAAGACTATGCAGGGTGACTTCACACCATCTGATATGATTGACCTGTTTCTGGCAAACAAGTTCCTTGATTGGCTTCATATAAAAGTATAAACTTTACCTAAGAATTAGATTTGTTTAAATGGCTGAACAGAAGGTAGATATTTTGATAAATATGCTGATAAGTATTTTTCCATTAATTTTTCAGCATATTTTTCTTGATTACTCACCAACCATTAATAAAATCTGTTTAGCAGATTATTGGCTGGAGTGTGCAGTTGAGGCTGTGAACTGTTCAGCAGTGTGTCATAGGTCCTGTACTGCTTCCAACCAAAGGAGATTCCTGGAGCAGCAGGATGAGTTCTATCTCTGTCGCCATGATCTTCTAGTTACTACAGTGTGTTGCATAGTGGCCTTGGATTTTACAATATATTCCCCATATTTCTTACCAGAAAAAAAATTAGAATGTATGCCTTCGACTTAAAAAAAAATCAGTCAAATGATTTTTAAGAGTATTTTATATTTATGTTTTTAGGGGCTAAAGGGTAGGGTTGCCACTATTTCAGAAGCATAAAAAATAGTTTTCTACTGTCATTTATTGTAAGTAATCTTTGATTTTTTTCCCTCTTTCTTAAGGATTGCTTCAATGTATACAGCAATATTGCCATTATTATTTTTTTCTTTGTACACCAGCATCAATGCTTAATGTCAACACATTTTATAGAAATTGTGTTTTCTTTTTTAGTTACCTGCTGAAAACACTCAACAGGGAGCACAGAATACTTAGGGGTTCTTAGACCAGTGGAGATTGCTCATTTTTTTGGAATTACTCTGTAATGATGTGGTGCAGATTTTAAAAAGTAAACATTATTTACAATGTGCGAAGTTTTCCTCTTTGGATCATAACAGCCACAAGGTGGACCAAAGAAAACAGTGGCCTTGTAGTTAAGATACCAGACTAGAGACAGGTGATATGGGTTATTACTCCTGAGGGAATTCTGTGCCAAAAAATTAAACATTCTGCACCAAAAATTATGTGCACAATATTTTAAAATTCTGAAAATTTTATTTGTCAGTAAATAAATGTGGCTCCAGCATGGCATTGGGACGCACAGGTCACTGGCTGCAATGAAGTGGGAGCTCACCCTGAAGCTCCCACCTCCCCTAGTACAGGGACTTGGCAGTGAGGCTGCACCTGACCCTGACACAGTGCAAGGGCTGGGCCTGCCCCAGCAATACCCCAGGGCCCTGCCCCTCTGTGCTAGGCACACCAGGTGTGGGGCAGGCAGGCTCAGCCCAGCAGGATCCAAATGTGGAGGGGCTTAGTGTGGGGGGACCAGGTGTGGGGTGAGAAGTTTCTGTGTGGGGCAATCTGGGTACAGGTGGCTCAGTGGGATATCGGGATGCACAGGAGCTCATTAGGGGGTTCTGGGTGCAGGGGCAATGGGACTCTGCAGAGGATCCAGTTGATAGTGTTTGGGGTTCAGCGGGGGGTCTGGGTGTGGGGAGATAGGGCTTGGAGGGGGGATCTGGGTGCTGGGAGAGGAGCTTGATGGGGTGGGGATCCAAGTTCAGCTTGTTGTGGCTCAGTGGGGTGGCTTGTCAGAGGGGTACAGGTGTAGGGGGCAGGGCTTGTCAGAGTGAGGGTTCAATGGGCTTGCTTAATGGGGGACCCCCCAGCTGCTGCCAAGGGGATGCCACATGCCAGACTCCCGCTTCCCCCTGTGATTCCCCTGCCTTCTCCATCCCCATCCCTCACTCCCACATTCCTCTCCCCTGCCCTATTCCACCTCCTTCCTTCCCCACTGTCTCTTCCCCTCACTCTCCCTTCCCTCATTTCCCCTACCCCCTTTACCCAACCCCACCATGACCACTCACTGTTCCACAGAAATAGAAAGGCCCCAAGCACACAGAAGGGGAGCACAACTAGTACTAGGACCCAGGAGGCTGCGATCAGCTGCAGAATCAGTGGAGTCAGAGACAGTGGAGCTGTGCTGATGTGCACTTGCAGAAATGAAGGGCAGGGAGAGTGACGTGTGCCCCCCCATGCCTCACCTTTGTTTGGGGGAAAATCCCCCCCAAAAACCTGTGTAGTCAGCAGGGAAACACAGTAATTCTGGGGTGGGGGCAGGGGCCATTTTCTGTGGGCACACAGTCCCACAGAATACCCCCAGTACAGTTCTATTTCCAGTTCTTCCGCAGAATTCTGGTGTGACTTGGGCAAGTCACTTAACTTCTCTGTGTCAATTTCTCCATTAATAAAATAGGAAGAAATCAACATTAATGTGTCATGACCCTTTCAGCTTGTCATCATAGAAACCACATAACAAGCACAGTTGGGTTCCAGACAACTTAGACAAGTAAACCTAAAGTCTGGATAAATGAAGGTATGTGTGAAAGAAAGGAAACAAGCCAAAGCAAACTTCAGCTCCTCAAAAACCTCTAGAAAAAGCAGCAGCAAGAAACAAAAAACAAAACCACCTGTATAAAATAAAGGATGAAGCAGTAAAAAGCAGCGTGAGAAGAGACAAGGGTAAATACATGGATAACATTGCCAAAGAAGCTGAAGCGGCTGCTGAAAGAGGTGAATAACTTTATCAACTCAACGAGGTTCAGACTGGCAAGTTCACACCAACTTGAGGGGCTCTTCAGGATAAACAAAGAAAGATCCTGTCAGGTGTCCACTCACTGCAGTGATGTCTCCTGCTGGCCACCTTGGAGATTAGCTCTGCCAGTCGTTGCACCCTCTTCGGGTGGTGTCTCTTCCATCCTCCTCTTGCCCTGCAGGCCCGCCTCACTCCAGGAACTGCAGTATCCTTTTCATGACTCATCCCTCTGGCCAGGTCACAATCTGTGTTTCCCCCTTCCCGGGTTACCCAAAGTCCTTCTATGCAAACAATCCCAGGCAGTCTGCTGCCCTGATGGTGCCACTTCCCCAGTGGCCAGGAGGGGAACCTGGGCCTGCCCTCTGCTCCAGGTTTCAGTCCAGCTCAGCAGTTCTGGGCTCTGCTCTCTCAGACGTCACTGCTCCTTCTCTGGACTGCTTCCTACACTTCAATATTCCCCCCTTCTATGGGGGTACCAGCCCCAAACCAACTTCCTCTTTCCAGGGACTAACTGCAGACTATCTCCCTGCAGCCCCCAAACACTCCTCCTGCTTTCCAGGGAGTAACTGCCCTTTCATAGCAGCTACCTCTGCTCTCAGCTCCTGGGCTTTATAGGCTGAGCCTCATTTAATAAACTCCCTCATCTTCCAGGTGCAGCCTGTGCAGTTAATTGGCCTACCTGGCCATCTTAGCCCCTTCTTATCCTGTGTGGGGTAGACTCCCCACCACAGAACCTAATAAGAGAAAAAACACAAAGTGTGATGGGTAGAGCATTTTGAAGTGGTGCTAAACAGACCAACACCCCAAGGAACTATGGACTTTGTCAAAGAAATTAAACCTCCAGAACTAGACATCATCATATCTCACATCACAAACAAAGAGAAACATGCAACAAAAAAAAGCTAAAATCTGGGAATGCTGCAGGTGAAGGTCAATTCACTGGTGACACGGTGAAAGCTTGTGATAACAGAGATAAAATCATAGACTCATGGGACTTGAAGGGACCTCGAGAGGTCATCTAGTACAATCCCCTGCACTCAAGGCAAGATTACATAATAACACTAGACCATTCCTGACAGGTGTTTGTCTAACCAGTTCTTAAACCTCCAATGATGGAGATTCCACTATCTCCCTAGGCAATTTATTCCAGTGCCTAACCACTATGACAGTTAGGAAGTTTTTCCTAATGTCCAGCCTAAACCGTCCTTGCTGCAGTTTAAGCCCATTGATTTTTGTCCTATCCTCAGAAGTTAAGGAGAACAATTTTTTCACTCTCCTCTTTGTAACAACTTTTTATGTCCTTGGAAACTTATCATGTCCCCCCTCAATCTTCTTTTCTCCAGACTACACAAACACAAGGCTTTTTAAAAAATCTTTCTTCATAGCTGTTCTGACAGCCGCTGCTCATGGCCCTGGGGCTGGCTACTGGTCAGCTATTCCAGCATCCTCTGCTCTGGCTGACAGCTGCTCCAGCTCTGCCCCAGAAGAAGTCCTGGAAGTCCAAAAAAGACATGGAATCTGTGACAGAATTGTATCTTTACTCATAGGTCATATTTTCTAGACCTTTAATCATTTTTGTTGCTCTCATCTTGACTTTCTTCACTCTGTCCACATCTTTCTTGAAATGTGTCATCCAGAACTGAACATGACACTCCAGTTGAGGTCTTATCAGCGCAGAGTAGAGCAGAAAAATTACTTCTCATGTCTTGCTTAAACACTTCTGCTAATATATCTCAGAATGAATGCTTTTTTTTCTTGGCAATAGAATGACAGTGTTGACTCATATTTAATTTGTGATCCACTATGACCCCAGATTCCTTTCTGCAGTACTCCTCCCTAGGCAGTTATTTCCCATTTTGTATGTGTGCAACAGATTATGCCTTCTGAAGTGGAGTACTTTGCATTTGTCCTTATTGACTTTCATTCTATTTATTTCAGACCATTTCTCCAGTTTGTCCAGATAATTTTGAATTTTAATCTTGTCCTCCAAAACACTTGCAACCCCTCCCAAATTGGCATCATCTCTATGCCATTATCTAAATCAGTGATGAAGATATTGAACCAGGGATGATGGATTCTTCCTAAAAATGGGAGGGGGCAAGATGCCCCACCCCTCCGTGGCTCCAACCCTTCTCCTCTATCCCCTGAGGCTCTGCCCTGTTGGCCAAGTCGGAAGCTGGAGGCAGGCCAGGAAGCCCAGGCCTCTCCACCTGGCCAGGGTGAGGGGGCTCAAGAACAGCCCCTGGCCAATGTCCCTGCCACCCAGGCCTCCTTCCCAGAGCAGATGGAGGGTCCATGGTTCCCCACAGCTGCCTGCATGGTTCTTACCCCAACCTAGCTCCCGGCCTGGCCTGGGGATGGGGTCTCAGGGGCTGAAGAGCCACAGCCGTGCTATAGTAAGAGCCGCACAGGCAGCTGTGAGGAGTCACGGACCCTTCATCTGCCCTGAGGGGGGAGGTCTGGAGGGGAGGGTACATGGGACAGGGGCTGCTCTCAGGCCTCCCCACCCTGGGCAAGTGGAAGGTCCGCAGTTTGCCATAGCTGCCCGAGCTCCCCTGTCCAGGCTCCAGCTTCCAGCCTGGCCTGGGGGTGGGGCCTCAGGGAGAAGAGGAGGAACAGGGGGCCAGCCCATCCTCTTTCAAAATTGGGAGGGCCATGACCCCTTGGACCCCTGTTCCAACACCCTATATTGAACAGAACCGGACCCAGGACTGATTCCTGCAGGACCTCACTCGATATGTCCTTCCAGTTTGACTGTGAACCACTGTCTGGGAATGGTTTTTCAACAGTTATGCATCCACCTTATAAATAGCCCTATGTAGGTTGTATTTCCCTGGTTTTGTTTGAGGCGGTCATGCAAGACAGTATTAAAAGCCTTACTAAAATCAAGATATATCACAACTACCGCTTTCCCCCAATCCACAAGGCTTTTTACCCTGTCAAACAAAGCTATCAGGTTGGTTTGACACAATTTTTTTCTTGACAAATCCATGCTGACTGTTACTTATCACCTTATTATCTTCTAGGTCAGTGGTCCCCAACGTGGTGCCCATGGGAGCCATGGCACCCACCGGGACATTTATGTGTGTCCACCTAGTGCCCAGCAGGGAAGAGAAGCCGTGGCCCCGTGCCTGCCGGGGACAGAGAACTCCGGGGCCAGCAGGCTGCAGGCCTTGATATTCTCTGTCCCTGGCAGGTGCGAGGCTATGGCTTCTCTCCGGCTTCTCTGGGGCTGCAGGCTATGGACGCCAGTGTTCTCTGCCCCAGCAGGCGCAGGGCCATAGCTCAAACTGGAGAGAAGCCACGGCCCCGCACCTGCCAGGGACAGAACTCTGGGGCTGCAGGCGCTGGTGTTCTTGGTCCCCGGCAGGCACGGGACCCAACTAGTGTCCAGCAGCAGAGAGAATCTGGGGCCCCGTGCCTGCTGGGGACAGAGTACTTTGGGGTTGCGGGCACCAGTGTTCTCTGTCCTCATGGCTTCTCTCCAGCTTCTCTCTTCTCTCTGGATTCATATATTATGTATATTAAATATGATTTTGTATTTAATGTACAAATACAAAACAAGTCTTGAAAAATTGTTGGTGCTCGCCACACTCTTCTGAAAACATGAATGTGCTGCTGGCCATAGAAAGGTTGGGGACCACTGGTCTAGGTGTTTGCAAATTGATTACTTGATTATTTGCTCCATTATCTTTCTGGGTACTAAAGCTAAGCTGACTGGTTTGTAATTCCGCAGGTTGTCCTTATTCTCTTTTTTTACAGATTGGCACTATATTGCCCTCTTCCAGTCCTCCCATCTTCCATGACTTTTCAGAGATAATAGCTAATGGCTCATGTCTCCTCAGCTACTTGAGTATTCTAGGATGTATTTCATCAGTGCCGCCGACTTGAAGACATCTAAGTTGTCTAAGTAATTTTTAACATGTTCTTTCCCTGTTTTAGCTTCAAATCCTCCATGTTCACCGGTGTTCACTATGTTAGATGTCTAATTGCTACTAATCTCTCTGGTGAAAATTGAAACAAAAAGTCATTTAGCTCTTCTGCCATTTCCACATTTTTTGTTATTGTCTTCTCCGCGTTGACTAACAGGACTACCCTTTCTTTGGTTTTCCTCTTGTTTCTAATGTATTTCTAGAATGTTTTCGTGTTACCCTTTATGTCTCTAGCTATTATTGAACCCTTCAATGTGTGGGACTGGGAACAACCTTAAGAACAATAGGAAAATCGCATCATAGTCAAGATACCTAAAGAAAGGTGACCTAGGTCACTGAAACAACTGGCAAGCTGTTATACTACTTTCGGTGATGGACAAAGTCTTCTGCAGCACCATTTTAAGCAGAATAAAGGAAGCATTTGAGGCAAAGTGAATAGCAGGCTGGATTTTGACCTGGAAGATCATGGCAGACAGATTTTCACACGAAGAATAATCATTGAAGAGAGCATTGAATGTCAAAAAACACTCCTCATAAATGTCACAGATTTTAAGTAAACATTTGACAGCCTCTATTGTGATTCACTCTGAAACCTCTTGAAGTGTCATGGTACGCCAACAAAAATAATTCGGGTGCAACTTGCACAGTTAAAGTAAACACAGACTTGAGCGGCTAGTTCAGTATAGACACTGGTGTCAAACAAGAATCCATTCTGTCACCTATCTTGTTTGACATTGCCATTAACTTCATTACATGAAAAAGTGTAGACAGATACAATACAGGCATTGCACAGTTCAACAACAGTACACTAGAAGCTCTGGATATTGCTGATGAACATAGCTCTAAGTGACAGCTTAACCAGTATGCAAGTAAAGACCCAAAAGACTGTCCAGTATTGCAAAAAATACAGGGTTAACAAACAGCTATAAAAACACAGATCTAATTAGTACCCCAGAAACTGCCAAGTTAGAATTTTTTTAGCAGGCAAAGGAATACAAGAGATGAGTCAATTAACATTCTTCAGCAGTGTAACCATGCCTTAGTGGGTCACAACTGAGGATGCCAAGTTCAGGACAAACTGATATATCAAACCAACCACAAAAGTAAACTCCTGTTTCACCATATGGCAAACAAGAAAACATAAAGGCAATTTCCTCAGGCATTCCAGTTCTTATATCACCACCAAAAACACTGGATTCAGAGATTAGTGGTTCTTTACAATCAGTCTCATCAAATAATAGGTTCTTCTGATCCCAAATGACCAGCCATACACCCAGGTCAATATATAACTCAGATCTTACCCAAAAATCACTCTGGTGCTAATCCTTTAGTATCTAAAATATAAAGGTTTATTCATAAAATGAAAGAAAGAAAGATGAGAGTTAAAATTGATTAAAGGAATCAATTACATACACTAATGGCAAAGTTCTTGGTTCAGGCTTGTAGCAGTGATGGAATAAACTGCTGGCTTAAGTCAAGTCTCTGGAATACCTCCACAGCTTGGATAGATCATTCAGTGCTTTGTTCAGAGCTTCAGTTTGTATCAAAGTTCCTCCAGAAGTAAAAAGCAGGAATGAAGACAAAATGGAAGTGTTTCCAGGCCTTTTATAGCTTTTGCCATGTGGAGGGCATCCCATTGTTCTTACTGTGGAAAATTAGAGCAACAAGATGGAGTTTGGAGTCACATGGGCAAGTCTCAGGTTCATGTCCAGTTTCCCTCAGTCATTGCAGGAAGCCATTACCTACACTCCAGATAGCACGTTTACATGACAGTCCGCTCAGTGTAGATGGGCATCTCCCATGGTCCATTGTCAACCAAGTGTTTCTTGATGGACTACTTAATTTGAACAGTTCCTCCAAGATGTGCTGGCTAGCTACTTTGTGGACGTTACCCAAGGAGCAAACATTAGAAATCCAAGTATCAAGCCAATACTTATAACTTCACTTACAGAAATGATACATGCATACAGATAGCATAATCATAACCAGCGAAACATAATCTTTTCATAGACACCTCACTCAACAACGTTTGTACAATATTTCCTGCAACTATATAACAGTGGTTGCAACAATGATCTATTTGGTCATATTTTAATCAGATAACATCACAAGCAGTAATATTCAAGCAAGAAATAATGTCACAAACTGGGAAGGGGGCAGCTGCATTTATCAGTTTAACCAAGATTTCTACAACTTATAGACCAAACTTCAAATCTTCAACTCAAATGTTATTTCTGAACAGACGGATGAGAAAAGTGGAAATCCACCAAAGGTACAAACTGTCTAAATGCCTTTAAAAGCAAATGCCTCAGGAAAAATGCTAGGTATGAAATGCAATGAATTCATAACCAATGCTGAGATTCATCAGAATTCAATAACCTCTCATGCCTAGAGTTATCCAGAAAAGAAGATGGGAGTATTTGGGACACATGTTAAGAACGATGCTCTATCTGGGACACACGGCAGGCATGCTATTGTGTAGCTGGAGGAACATAGAAAAGGAGCTGACTCAGAGAATCCCTCCATCAAACAGCACACAGAGAAGGAACATTTATGGGACTTAGCAAGATTGAGGACATGCAAATAGCAGCCCAGGACAGATAGGGATGGCAGAGCCTTGTTTATGCCTCAAACAACATCTCACAGTGTAGGAAGGATTCAGATTCAGAAAATGGGAATAAGGACACCCCCCCACGGAGGGCCACTGCAAGTCTTACATTAATAGATTATCTTAAGTATATTGAGATCCTCAAATGGAAGATGCATTATAAGTGCAAAGTGAATACATTATTAATTACACTTTTAACTTTCTTTTCATTCATAGGTGAATAGACAATTGCAAGAATTTTCCTTTTCCTCTCAGTTACATTTATGGTAGTTTTGTCTCCAGAAATAGTAACATATTTTACACAATAAAACCAGGCAATATTCTCTTCTCCTTTTTCTGGAGAAAGCACTGGTTTTTCTCTTTGGCAGGTTGAGCAACAGCTCATGGTGGAAGGGAGGGGCAAGGATAAGGAAGAAGAATAGTGATTTTTTTTTTTCTGTTCTCTGGTAACTTTTGCTGTCACGTCCCAAGTTTCTGTGATATGCAGAAAAACAAAAGTAAAACCAGTATCATCTGCATTTTCCTTACATTTGCTGTTTTAAAAATGACAGATCTTAAATAACCACAAAGTGGACAGTTCCTCAATTTTATAAGCCTACATAAGGAGGCAGCATGGCCCAGTGGGATCAGTGTTCTATTTCTGGCTCGGCCACTGACCTGCTGTGTAAACTTGGGGAATTCATTGCACCACTCTGTGCCTCAGTTTTCCTGTTGCTGCACTTGACAAGATTCTCCCTAACTGAATTTATAACATAGGGTTGTCTAAAGCAGGGATTCTCAGGCTTTTCCGTAGCATGGGCTACCTTATGAGAGAGAGAGAGAGATTATTGCCTGGACACTTTCTTTCTGCTTCATGATCACACAGCATCCCTGTGGCAACTTCAGAAAGAGCTTACATGGAAAAGTGATAGGAAAGCATTTAGCTATTTTTAACTCGTCCAGTGGTGGCTTCTGTTTCCTCTCCTCTTTCAAATGACCTCATCTATCTCTTGTTGAATTCAGTGGAAAGACTCCCATGGGCTTCAGTGGTAGTGGGGTGGAGTCCATAAAGCAGTGGCTACTAGGGGCTCATCTTCCTTGTTTTCAGATACTTTTTACAACTGGATTTTTTTTTCCCCATGAAGAACCTGGAGAGCTGTAGAAGCAACTGGAAGCTTGGAGGGGCTGGTTATCCATCACCATGTGAGCTGCACCATGAGTCACAGTTCACTGTGTTAGTTTTTTGACTTAGTGTTGTGGTGGTAATGGTTATGTTCCAGATCAAGTGTCTAACATTGGTGATCAGCCTTTAATAAAAGCTGGGGGGCGGGGGCAGAAATCCTCATATTTAAGAGCTTAATATTAAAACTCATTTCTGCCAGCAGGCCTTCAAAACCCTTCACAATGATCAGGCTGCCCATGTGCAATGACTGCTGCTTCTTACACTTATCACAACAGTCTCGCCGTTACCTGTGCTCCTCCCATCTCTGGGTTGTATCCAACTTAGTTCCCCATCCTATACTTAAGTTGTAAAATCCTTGAGGCAAGGACTATCTCTTCATTTTCTTTATGAGAAGTGCCTAGCACATTGGGGATCTGATCCCTGACTAGGGCCTCTAAGCACTAATTCAATGCAAATATTAGATAGTAATAATTAAAAATGAAAATCCTCCCTTGTGCAATACCATGTGAGTATTTTAGACCACAGGTATAGCCCCCCTGCCCATAGTATCTGAGCACCTCAGAATTGTTAATGTATGTATTTTCCTAACATCCCTGTGAGGTAGGGAAGGACCATATGATTTTACTTGTCCTCTTACCCATGGGGATGGGAGGCACAGACAGATACTTGCTCAAGGTCACAGAAGTCTGTGGCAGAGAAGGAAATTGAACCAGGATCATTGAGGTCTGGGGCAAGAGATGGTATAAAAAATCCATCTATAGGAGGAGTGTGCATCTCTCCCTCAGTCCCTGAAGAGCTGGTTATTTCCTTGCAGAGGATGCAGAAAATGGTCAAGGCTTACTGCTGCGCACAGGACTTCAGAAACAAAACAACAATTTTCTGCCCTTACTTAGGGAATCTAATGTTTATTACACTAAAACCTGATTGGGTCCTTCTTACATGTTCTCAATGTTCCCCAAGGATTTCCTGCAAACCAGCCATTGTCAGTTCTCTTTAAGGGTGTAAAAGAGGAAGATCATGTTTCTTTTTTGATTCCAGGCATGCACATTTTCAAAAACTATCTGCATTTTCTCCGAAGCACCAATTGTCTGCCAGGGATTATCAGAGTCAGTAAAAACAACTGAAATCCTAGATGCAGTGTAGTTAGCCCTCTTGGTGCCAGGACATTAGAGAGACAAAGTGGGCATGGTAATAAATATCTTTTATGAGACCATCTTCGGTTGGAGAGAGCCATAAGGTGTCAGCCCCACAGAGCTCTTCTTTAGGGGTGGGAAAGTTGGACAAGTTGTGTGTGGCTGGAAAGCTTGTCTCTCAGCAACCGAAGTTGGTCCAATAAAGATATTAATTCATCCCACCTTGTCTCTCTGATATCCTGTAGTCACTAGATAAGTCTGAGGGAGAGAGGCAATTGGAAAAAAAAAAATAGTGGAGACCAAATTGTCTAAACTATTCAAGGACCTGATCCTGTAATGGGAGTTCTGTCCCAATAAGCAGGAGGACTTGGCTCTTACTAGGAATCTTTGTGGATAACAACAGAAAACTTTAACAATAAATGAAAAAAAGAAAAAACATCCAAGGTTTTCAGCCCTGCCTTCTTTTACATTCATTGCAGTTGTTTGGTTTAACCTGATCTGTAGATGAGGGGGGTAAAGTCAGAATGTGGTTCTGCTTTTGTGAATGGTGGAGGTGGGGGCGTGTGTGCGTTTGTTTTTTAAGCCCGTGACAGGAAGGAGTGTTTCCCAAGCTGCCTTTGGCAACCTCGCGACTCTTCTTGAGATGTTACTTATCTCTTCCTGCTCAGAAACGTCTGCTGCTCGCGTGTGCTCCTGGTGCTGTGCTTCCTGCGGCACCATCCCCAACTCAAGCGCTAATCCCGGGTCCATCTCCACTGACGGGATTTGTGGTGCGCCCACGCTGGGAACGGGTTATGGGTCTCTGCTTTAGTGCTTTTTCCGAGCTGGGGCAAAGGCTCCGTTTCTGGTCAATTGCCCCCATCTGCCTAGATAAACAATCGTATATGTGAAAAAAATAGCTGACAACTCCCATTAGTGAAGGAGTCAAAAACATGCAAGGGGCAGATTTCGCGTGGGTGCCATTTCCCATCGTATCAGTGGAGTAACAGGACCCGTGGCTATTCCCTCAGTTTAGTTTCCATGTAGCAAGAGATGGCTAAGAGGCATCGCGTTGGTGGGAGTCCTGTGATGGGGACTGTTCCGATGACAGACAGATAAGGGAGCGTCTCGCTACACCCCAGCCGTGGGAGATAAGTCCCCGTCGGAAGTGACTCTCTCGCGCTCAGGGCATCAGCCACGAACGAATCATCACGAGCCCAGAGAGGGACGTGTCCCACCTGGTTTCTGTCCAGCGATCAAGGCTTTCTTCGTGCGCCCGGCACACGGGGCAGGAAGAGGCGCCTGGACGCCTGTGCTGTGGGTAGCACACAGGGGAAGCGTTCCCAGCCCTGGCTTCGTAGGGAAAAGACTGGGCAAGAGGGGTGTGTATGTGTGTGTATCTGTGTCGGTGTCTGGGTGTGCACCTCCCTTCTCCCAATGAATGTGTGTGTGTGTATATGTGTGAAAGTCCCTGCTCCCGATGAATGTGTGTGTGAGCGTCCCTTCTCCCAACGAATGTGTGTGCGTGCGTGTGAACGTCCCTGCTCCCAATGAGTGTGTGTACGTCCCTTCTCCCAATGAATGTGTGTGTGTATGTGTGAATGTCCCTGCTCCCAATGAATGTGTGCGTGTGTGTGAACATCCTTTCTCCCAATGAATGTGTGTCTGTGTGTGTGAACGTCCCTTCTTACAATGAATGTGCGTGCGGGCGTGTGTGTGAACATCCCTGCTCCCAATGAATGTGTGTGTCCACGTGTGTGTACGTCTCTTCTACTAATGAATGTGTGTGTGCATGTGTGAGTGTGTGTGTGAACATTCCTTCTCCCCGTGAATGTGTGTATGTCCATGTGTGAACATCCCTTTTCCCAATGAATGTGTGTCTGTGTGAATATTCCTTCTTCCAATGAATGTGTGTGTGAATGTCCCTTCTCCCAATGAAGGTGTGTGTGTGCGTTTATGAACATCCCTTCTCCCAATAAATGTGCGTATGTGAATGTCTCTTCTCCCAATGAATGTGTGTGTGTGTGAATGTTCCTTCTCCCAATCAGGGCTGCCCAGGGGATTCAGGGGGCCTGAGGCAAAGCAATTTCAAGGGCCCCTTCCATAAAAAAAAAGTTGCAATACTATAGAATACTATATTCTTGTGGGGGCCCCTGTGGGGCTCAGGATCTGGGGAAAATTGCCCTACTTGCCCCCTCCCCTGGACAGCCCTGCTCTCAGTGAATGTGTGTGTGTGAACGTACCTTCTCCCAATGAAGGTGTGTGTGTGTGTATGTGTGTGTGAACATTCCTTCTCCCAATGGTGTGTGTGTGCATGTGTGTGTGTGTGAATGTCCCTTCTCCTAATGAAGGGGTGTGTGTGCATATGTGAACATCCCTTCTCCCAAGAATGTGCGTGTGAGGATGTCTCTTCTCCCAATGAATGTGTGTGTGTGAATGTTCCTTCTCCCAATGAATGTGTGTGTGAACGTCTCTTCTCCCATGAACGTCTGTGCTTGCATGTACATAAGTGAATGTCCCTTCTCCCAATGAAGGCGTATGTGTGCATGTGAACATCCCTTCTCTTCTCCCAGTGAAGGGGTGTGTGTGTGTGAACGTCCCTTCTCTCAATGAATGTGTGTGCGTGTGTGTATGATTGTCCCTTATCCCAATGAATGTGTGTGAATGTCCCTTCTCCCAATGGTGCGTATGTGTGTGCGCGCATGTGAACGTCCTTTCTCCCAATGAAGGTGTGTGTTTTTGTGCGCGTGTGAACGTCCCTTCTCCCAGTGAAGGTGTGTGTGTGTGTGGAAGTCTCTTCTCCCAATGAAGATATATGTGTGTGTGTGTGTGTACGTGTGAACGTCCCTTCTCCCTGAAGGGGTGTGTGTGTGTGAACGTCCCTTCTCCCAATGAAGGTGTGTTCCCCAAACTCCTAGGACACACCACCTGTACTTTCCCCACCAAAGATCAAAAGCGCCTCGCTGTTGCAAAAGTCTGTTTTCTCAGGCGTCTTTCTCCGCCGTGGCTTTGTTAAAAGGACAATAGACTCCTGGGTCCGTCTTGTTGGCACCAGTTTTGTATAATACGGGAAGCAGCATTTCCTTTCGGGGCTGGAAAATGAAGGTGGATCCCGCTTTTCCCTTTTTATGACTCATCCGCACGCACCCCGGGAAACTCGGCTTGCTGGTCCCAGAGCCGGGAGAGGAAGCCGCGGAGCAGCGTCCCTCCCGCCTCCTCCCCACCGACGTGCGGGGGGAAAAGAACTTAAAGGAAGTGAAGCGGTCGGGCTACGCCAGTTCCTAACTTCGCCAGCAGGAAGAGAGGTGGGCGCACACCGGTAGCACACGGCCCGGAGGCACACACTGGCTCTGCCTTCACAGCTGTACACGCACGTAGATCTCTGCGTGCCTGCCATGTACAACACACACACTGCAGGAGAGCGCTAACCAGGATCTCGGGTCATTCACACGCGATTTCCCGCCGGGGTCTATCTGGGGCGTGTCGGATAACAATCTCCCCTGGTCTGTGCGTGACTATCCAGCAAGGTAGAAATCTGTGCCCCCTCCCACCCATCTGGGCATTTCTTTATGCCAACAATGGCACATTTTCCCCTGTCACTGTGGGATAACGCAGCACATTGATCAATGGGCCACTTAACCTGCAGCGGCTTTTGGCAGCCTGAAGTTCTCTGTATTGAGAAGACGCCGGTGCGATGTAGGTGATTCACTCCTAGCTAGATACCAGAGCTTTCCCTCACTTGCTGGTCCAGAACCCGGGAGACATAATTACACCTTAATCTGTACATCAACATTTCCGCCCTTGTGCTGAAGTAGGGTGACCAGACAGTAAGCGTGGAAAATCGGGACGGGGGTGGGGGGTAATAGGAGCCCATACAAGAAAAAGACCCTAAAATCGGGACATCTGGTCACCCTATGCTGAAGACATATGGGGTCGAATTACTCCCAAGTGTATCTCCCAGCGATTTCAATCGACTCACAGAGTCGAACCGGGGTCACTTTTGTCTTATTGCGGGTCGCAAAAAGGGTCTCTTGGCTCTTTCTCATAAATCGCCTTTCCTGGGCGTCCTTTCATTAAACCTCCTCTCACCTTTCCCCAAGACCTGCGGGAATCAGCACACTGGCTAGTCTGCATGCCCAGCTCCTTTGGTTAAAAAAATATACCCTTGTTTTTAATCTTTGTCTGCTTCCAGTGGGGTGGGGGAAGGCGTTCCTTATTGAAAGACTCTGAAATCCGAGAGATTATCTTGTTTCTTGTACCTCGTGGAACGTGTAAAGTGTGACTATACTGGATGAATTTTAATTGGCATCTTCCATTGGTCTAGACACATGAACAATACCTACCACAGAGATACAATGCTCCAGTAATAGCACACTACAATATCTCCCCAATCCAATTTACACACCTGGACTATCACACACCTACACACCCAGTATTACACAGTCAATGTAAACAGATGTGTAGATTGTATGTGTCTTTACTTCAAGAAGGATTTTGTGTCAATAAGGACTGTAAGTGTGTGTATGTGTGCATGCAATACACATTTCTTCAAGGCTTGATTGTCCACTAAATGGTGTATTCCTTATCCCCTTGCAGCAGACAGGCAAGTGAGTGTTTGGAGTCAGAGATTCCACCTGATTGCTCCATAGGGATGCAGGGGTCCACATGTGCCCACACATTGGGACTGACAGGGGGTGAGTGGCAAACTCCATGCATCTTCTTGGGTAATCCACAGGAGTCCTGCCTCCTCCGAGCTTCAAGGCCCCTGTTCTGCCATAGCCTCCCTTCTGGCTGCTCCCATCCAAACCTTCCCTCAGGAGTGGGGCTGGTATTTGTGTTGAGTGGTATAGCCCATAAAAAATGCAAACAGCCAGGAATTCTCTTAGGGTTAACCAGTCCCAGGCCTAAGCTACAGAGCACTGTAACCACAGAGAACCCCCAAAGGGTGTCCCTGAGGTGTGGGGAAACAGTGAGAAAGCATGGCACAGCTTCAGTGACTTTTCTTTGCCCCAACCTCCACTATCTCCATCTGTGGCTTTTTGTTCTCGCACATAAGAGGAAACATAGGGGATTGTTTCACTCACAGTGTGGAAATAACATTATGTTATTAAGGTCAAATCCCACTTTTCACTGTGAGCCTCTGATACAACTGGAAGGGAAACACATCTCCCACATAACTTTTCCTGTCACTGTGAGTTTCTGGTCTATGATTTTAAAGGAAATTAAATGTTGGAAAAGTGACAGCAAACTTAAAAGTTACCTGAGGTTGCACTATAGAGTAAAAACAATTGTAACCCATTGTGTGAATATTTAAGTGAAATGTAAACCACAAAAGATGCTTTAAAATACACACACACATACAAACACACAAATGTAATAACAAAGCTAGTTCAAATGACAGGATTTTCCCATACTAATAGTTCTGCTTTATTGAAGTTTTCAATGTTTGCAGTAAGTTACCAAAAAACCCAAAAAACTCCACGTCCACAAGCCCGCCAAGAATAACCAACTCAAAAAAGCTATTTGCTGCCCTCTGAGACAGTGTAACCGTCCTTATACCTTCTCTCACAGAACTGCAGCCTGACCACTTGCAGCTGTGTAACTGAACAAGTGGTAACAGCAATGGTGTAGCGAGTCTACCAACCATTCTGTCTCGGGTACACATGGGATACCGTGCCTACCTTGCCAGCATTACAGGGCCTGTACAGTGTTACACCTAGTCCAGAGTTCCCAGGAAGCTCCCAGGAGGATGGTGTCTATTGTAGATGACTGTTTCCACTTGTTCACTTTGTTATTATTATGGGGGGGCTGTTGTAAGTAAGCAGGATGGAACCATTCATGGATATGATGTGGGGGTGGGAGCTACGTCCTGCTATACCTCATGCTCACATTTCAGCTGCCACTAGCCACTATCGTATGGCCTTTATGCTTGGAGGCCCAGCGTCTATTACAATGAAGGAAACCTTGACTCTCTAAGGGATGGTGCTTGAGAAAGTCAGATCTAAGGAGCTTTTGCTTTTACTTTTAACACACTGCTTCTTTTGATGGTTTAGTTTCTTGTGGAGTTTTCTTTTTTTGAATATTTTAGAGTTTTGGTTTGGTTTTGTGGTTATTTTGCTGATCTTCTGGTTGTCTCCCCTCCCCCCCCCCCACTGAAATGCTATGGGAGGTCCTGGGAGTAGAACCAGCTGGATCCTTCCCTGAGGTCCAGTCTGTTCCCGCACAGCTTACCCTGGTCTACTTCATGTAGCGGTGCCCACAGGGAAGGTACATATCAGCAGAGAGAATAGGGGGAGGAGAGGATCTTAGTGAGGCTGGGAGTTCCAGACAAGACAGCTGCCTTGCTGTAATGCCACCCAGCCACTCGTAAAATAAGATAATGCCTGCGTTGCTGTGTGTCTGTGTGCACACTGTCTCTCCTTTGTGCATGTAGGTTTAGTGGGTATGCTTCCCAACCTTTCTTTATTGTATTTGTGCTTTGCAGGAGATAAACAACTTGATGGATCTAAAATACAATAAAGTTTCTGATATGTTTGTAGCTATTCAGCAACAATTCTCAAACACTCTTCTTGTGGAACAAATGTCTAATGTTTTTACATAAGATGTATATTGTAATAGCACTTTCCTGTCAACAAGTTCAGTGGGGACTGGGTAAAGGAAGAGCGCTGGCATACAGCCTCGTGGCCATGCGTGGAAGAGGGAGCAGGTACATAACAGGCAGGGATGTCATTTACTGTGGGACAAGGTGTGAAGTTGCCCCTACAGACTTTTCATAGATTTATGTGCTCCATTATGTCTTCCATGTTTAGCCCCCGTCCCTGACTTTGCAGGATACATAATCACATATAATGTTCTGTATGATGACACAACTTTTCTCCTCTCTCCCCCTGAATTTTTCTGAAATGACTCTGATAACAGGGCAGAGCCAAGACCAGCCAGCTATTACCTTGGATGTTTTGGGCCTGCATGCAGCTGGGAAGTGGTTGGTTTGACAGGTGACATAGCCAGTGCTCTGAGCTGTCCAATCTGTCACTGAATGATGGGCAGGAACATGGTGGGACTGACCCAGAAGGACTAATTGCGACGTCGTGGGAGATGAGGTGCTCAGCCTCACTAAGAGAAAGTGCAGTCACAACAGCGGGTGTTCATCTTTGTAGATCCTTTTGTGTGTGGCTGCACCGTATGTTACAGATATGCCAGGGGCTTGCAGTGGTGGTTGCAACAGCTAAATGCTGTAGTGCAGATGAGGCTTTCACAGCCCTGTCCTCACTGTGTTTAAAAACTGTGTCAAACTATGCTAGTCTTGAGTGCAGCTTTTGAAATGGGCTTTCAATATGGGGCATGCCTGATGTTTCAATTACTATTGATAATAGTAATGACTGGCTGATTGTGTTTGAACCATGTTTTAATGACCTGTTTTTCAAACACTACTTCTTTGCAAGGGGGATGATGGAATGGCGTGTGAAAAATAATTATAATGAATGGCACAAGAACACATGGATATAAGTTCTTCATCAACGAGTTTAGGCTTGAAATTAGACAAAAGTTTCTAATCCTCAGAGGAGTGAAGTTCCAAGAGAAGTAGTGGGGGCAAATAACCTGACTTGATTTAAGACTGAGCTCAAAAAGTGAATGGAGGGGATGATAGGATGAGGTTGCCTATAGTGGCATATGGCCCATCCACAGCTGCTCTTAGCAAACATCTCCAACAGTCAGAGATGTGACACTAGAAGGAGAGGGCTCTGAGTTACTACAGTGAATTGTTTCCCAGGTGTCTGTCTGATGGGTTTTGCCCACATGTTCAGGGACCAGCTGATCACCATATCTGGGGGCAGGAAGGAAGTTTCCTGTAGGTCAGATTGGCAGAGACGCTGGGAGGGTTTTGCCTTCTTCTGCAGCATGGGGCATGGGTCACTTGCTGGTTTGAACCAGAGTAAATGGTGGGTTCTCTGTAACTGGAAGTCTTTAAATCAAGATTTGAGGACTTCAGTAACTCAGCCAGAGGTCATGAGGCTATTATAGGAGTGGGTTGGGTGAGGTTCTGTGACCTGCAATGTGCAGGTCAGACTAGATGATCATGACAGTCTGTTCTGGCTTTAAAGTCTCTGAGTCTATGAACTATCCAGCTGTCTTATTGGAAAAAAATGCTGAAAAGGCAAGAGAGCTACATGCGGACTTTGTTGCTATGGACATGAGCATGGTATAAATGCCTAAATGGTCAGAACAGATAGAGGGTAGGTGCTACAATAGGCAGTTGGGTCTGATGGCTGTACATAAATGTCACTTTTTAGTGGTGATGGAGTTCTGACCTTAGCAGGGACCACTGCTAACCCTGTGGCCCCTCAGTCTGGTGGCTAGACAATCAGATTTGCCAATATAATGCCATTGGCCAGGAAGTTTAGTTGCAGGGCAGGTACAGAACTCCCTCAGATAGTACTGACCGTTTTATGCTCTCTCCACCTGAATGAACACCTTGTTTCTCTCTCCACCCTTCCCATATATAATTGCTTAGTTTCTTTTTTTAGTGGGCACATTAAAAAAAGGATTATCATCTCTGGGGAAGGTGCTTTGTCATCTCTGTGGTTTTGCTCACATTGAAATAACCCTGGTTTTCTATCTCAACCACCACTGGAATCAGGAAGGAATTTCCTGCTAAAATGTTCTCAGGCTAATTTGGTTCTATGGAAGTTTGTGTTTTGCCTCAAGTGGATTTCCCCTCTCTTAAAGGTCCAGGAGAGTTTCAGGCACATATATTCATATCCCAGCATATTTATTGGGGTCAGAGTATATAGCCTTTGCTAATAAAGCATTTTCCAAGGGGGAAGCTATATCAAGTGATCTGCCTCACCCAGTGGGCATATGTTGAGAGCTTTAAACTATTCACAGCTCCTGAGTGAGATCACTCTGTTTACAGTGGATAGTGTTTTACATTTTCATGAAAATCCAAGATACCATGTATGACCATCACTGGAGCATGAGTAGCGAGTCCCTAGGTTGAGCATACCAGTGGTACTAGCTCGGATGGAACAGTGTAATGGCTTGTAGGACAGTCCAAGTCACCAGTGCACATTAGTCCAGGGCGAGTTTGGCAAAGACTTCTTGCTGTGGGTACGTTTAAATTGTTATCAGTCAACACTTCTGGCAATTGGACCCTCCATCACACATCTATCTCTGACTGTGCTCTGCCCCAACACCAACGCCTACACAAGGCTCACCTGTTCACAAGCACCAAGCATTTAGGAGCTGAGTACTGAAAATGCAGACCCAATTCAGTGTTTAGCTGAGATTTCACTAACATGGTAATGGTTTGAGGGAGAGTTGGGAATAATTTTTACAAAGAACTGACTTGGAAGAAGTTGGAATTAATTCAGCAGCCAAATATATTCTTTCTTCTTCTCTTCTGTTATGTCAGCATTAACACTGAACACTCTGCAGCATACTCACCTTGGAAAGCCCCAATCCTATGCAGGAATATTTAAGTTACTCACTGAAAAGTGGCTACAGTGAATGGCTTGCTCATCCTGTGTTTATCTTCTCCATAATATGCTCTGTATAATACTGGAGGCTTAGTGTTCTTGGGTCCTGGCAAAACAATTGTACGTACTGTTTAACCAGAATGGTTGGGTAGAAGCCAACTTACTCCATAGCAGGAACAAGGGCATGCACAGTAGTTGGTACTACTGTGTTGTCAGCAGTGTGAGCAGTAATAGTGGGTTAAAACTGCAGGTCGACCAAGAGTATTATCACCCACCTTTTCGGACCTGTGGTTCCTTGAAGTTGGTGACTCTCTGCAATTTCAAAAACAAGTATATCAGCTGCTAGAGGCATTTCCTACCCCTCACCAAGGGCCTGTAAAACTACAGACTAAGCAACTAGTCCCAATCAGCCCTTCAGCAGAGATGTTTGTCTCTGCTACATTTTCAAGATGTTTTAGTCTCAGTTGTTAAATCTGGCAGGTTTCCATTCTAGCATTTGGTAATATTTTTTAAACCAAATGTTAGAAAACGCATTCCCCACATTTCATTGCCAAAGGGACTGTGACAGGCCTTAAAACATGTGAGCACAAAAATGTCTATCTCTACGCCAGATCGGAGGCTAAGGTTCTGGTGCAAAATAATCACACTCAAGGCAGTACACCTCTCCCCCTGCTTGCCAACCCCTCCATCAGCAGGTGTGTACATCTATTTGATACTGACTCTTCTGTAGATCTGTGGGTTGCTTATTTAATATCTATATTCCAGTAACACCCAACCACAACCATTAAGATCAAGGTCTAAATAAATAGACGGGGCAGTCTGTAGACCTGACAATCTAAATAGAGAAGATAGGGAAACAGTATTACATAAAATTAAATAAAATCTTCCCAGACCACCCTGCTCCTCTACCCACACAGTATCCAAGTGCCTGGGCCAATGTACTCTGATTTGTCCTCCTTCCACCTGACCCATGCTATGCAAGTGTTTGTTTAGTATTTAATCCTTCCTGTTGTATTTTATCACCATGCCTTTTGTTTTATTTCAGTGTTTGTTGTCTAATTCTCTGCATCTCTCTTTCAGGGTTATTTCAATCCTTCATCAGCACCCCTGCCCTTTTCTGGGTTCCACTGACCACTTCTGCAGATATCATGGGCTCTGAAAGTGTGTTCTTCCTGCTGCTTCTGCTCTGCCTTTCTGTCTCTTCCTGGGGTCCCCTGGGGGAGGAAGCTGGTCTGTCCTGCCTCTGTGGTCTGGTGTTGGAAGGCCTCGGGGTGCTTGGTGTCCCAGTGTGAGAGGTCTCCTGCTGCTGCCCTTCCCTCTGTTCTGGGAAGCAGGAATCTAATGCGTCATCCTTTGGGGAAAAAAGCAGCCGGGCCCCTCCTACACGGTCCGTGGGGATGAGAGTGGAGGCTTCTGTATATACGCATCTTATTTCTGGTCACAGTATTGAAAATACAGATTCAAGTCCTTAGATAAGTCACAGTCATGTCTCCGGAGTTCACACAGACACTCTGATCTACTATTTTTAAACTTGAACTACTCATTTAAAAGCGGGCGTCGTCCTTTTTCCTGCACAGGATGGTCGGGGGGGGGGGAGCTTAGGCAGCTGGGGGTCTATCCCTGGCGCTGTCACAAACGCCCCGTGACTTTGGACAAGGTGCCTGGGTGCCTCAGTTTCCTTTTTAATCTGTAACATGGGGAACATTAGCACCCACTTGCCCCACAGAGGGCGAGGAGGCACGCCTAGCACTCATGCCAGTGACAAGAGCACGGCAATCGCCACCGTGCAGGCAGGCACCGTAGCTGTCCCAGCTCCGGCAAAGGCGCTGCACAAGGTCCTCGAAGCATCCGCAGGAGTGTGGGCAGGTTTTCCGCAGCATCTCCCGGCAGAGCAGCCGTGCCAGGCTGCCCCAGTCCGGATTGTCCCGAGCTGGCCCCTGAGCGACCTTCAGCGCTGTGGGGTGACCGGGGAGGGGAAGCTGAACCCATCCCACCCCAGCTGGTGCGCGGTAGGATCCGAAGCCGCTCCCCGGGGGTGAAAGTCCGCTCTGCGCTCAGCGCCCGACCCAGCCCGCGCTCCTTTACCTGGGAGACTTGCAGGGCAGCACAGTGCCCGCCGGCGGAAAGGTCCCGCCGCAAGCATGGCACCCGGCTGCAGCCGGACGCTCGCGGCTCCCATCCCCCGGAGCCCAGGGGATGCGCCGGCAGAGAGAGTCGGGCCGGGCAGTCCCCAGCGCTGCTGGGCTGGAGTGTGGCCGGGCCCCTCTGGCGGCGATGGAGAGGAGCTGCCCAGCCCGGCTCCGGCTGCTGCCTGCGGGGTGGGGTAGGCCGGGGGATGATAACAGACCCAGGCGGAGAAAAGGCACATGGACAAGGACACACGTGTGTCCAAGCCTGGCTTGCGCCAGGCTCCGGCCGGGAGCGCAGCCGCCCTTGGCTGCAGGACCGGAGCGGCGGTCTCCGTTTGGGGGGACCGAGAGCGATCGAGGTGACAGGGGGCTGCATGGGTGGGGGGCGGCGCAGCCGAGCTGACCTGGGGCCCGAGAGAGGCCGGGAACTGGGCACTGACTCCCAGCCGGAGCCCTGCCTGGCGCGCTCGGAGCCGGAGTCACTCCTGCGCAGGCAGCGGAGCACGGCAGGGGGCCGAGGCACTGCCAGAGGGGCCGGGGGGCGCCAGGCTATGTAGGGGAGGGGGGACCCGGTGACGCAGGGAGAGGAGGGCGTGATCCGCCCGGAGGATGTGGAGGTTATAAATCAGCCGGGCGGCAGGCAGCTCCCTGTGAAGGGATGTCCACGGGAGGTTAAGCGCGCAGCTGGACGCACCCTGCGGAGCTGAGCGCAGCGTTGCCCCGGGGCTAGGCAGCTGCTGGATAGTGGTCTCTCTCCGCGACCGGCTGCTCTGCTAGCTTCGCCACCGCGGGCAAGGCAATCCCGGCCAGGCTGCCGGAGGATCAGCCCCTTTGCTGGGTGTCCCTGAGCCGCGTAGTCTCTCCGAGCAGGCTCGGGCGGAGCTCTCCTACCCGGGCAGGAGCGCACCTCCCGGGCAGGACCATGGGCAGCCGGGCGCTCGCAGGTGCCATGCTGTGCGGGCTGCTGGCACCCGCTCTCCTCCTCGCAGGTAAGTGACCCGTTCCCCTGCGGGCTGGGGTGTCGGGCCGGGGGGCGGCCGAAGCTAAGTGGTACAGGAGGCAGCAGGCTGCGCTTGATCTGCGCCCCGGAGAGACATCCTCCAAGGCAAGCCCGTGCCCCTCCTTGGGGAAGTGTGACCCTCCCCGGTCCCTGGCACGCAGGGGGCCGGAGCTGGGGTCCCAGCCGCACGGGATCTCTCCTCACCCCCATGGTGCCCAGTCTGGACCCCGCTTCCCAACCCATGTTCCCTGCTAGAGGCTGCTTTGCTGCGCACACCCGATTACCCCGGGACGCTCTCTGGGAGCCCAAACGGGGCTCTGTCCCTATTGCTGTGCAAGCCGGTTCCCGGGATGCCCCTCGGAGCTGTCCCGTGTCTGACTCTCACGGGCAGAAAAGAAATCTCGGGGAGAGGCTGGATCCTGTCGATCTGTGTCCCCAAGCCCCCACCTTGTAGCATCAAAACAGAGAGCTCCCGCCTCGCCAAAAATGCGGACCCCGATGAATCCCGGGCAGTGAGCGCCGCAGAAGCCCGGTTCCAGCACCGGGCTCTCGCAGGATCTTGTACAATCTAAACAGACAACCGCTGTAGCCGCACTTCCCTGGATAAATCTGGACTCTGATACATCCTGGCCCAACAGGACGGGAAAAAAAGACACATTTAGTGCCCTGATCCTGCCCATTTTAATCCCAGTTCCGCAAAATTCCAGTTTTAACAAAGGAAAAAATGTAGCAACCATTGGCGAACTCGAAAATCCAGACCCTATTGCAAAGGGGTGCAGCAGCCCCGCAAAAAGATGTATCCGGCACCTAGATACGACTGGGAGGGTTAAATCTCAAAGCCTTAAATTCTACCAGAAAAGAAGAGCACCAGCTCCAACCCCACTGCAAAGATCCAGATCCTGATGTATCCTTGGTAACTAACACCGCCAGGACATAGATCCATCCAAGCAGAGCTCTGGACACAGATTTTTCTGTATAGAGAATAAAACTTTTCGGATCTAGGTGAAAAAAACGGGCGATATCATGCTGGCTCCTGGTCCATGTTTGGATTTTACAAGTGCTTGTGTGCGGAGGTGTATCAGGGACCAGATTTTTTAGCAAGGACTGGAAGCAGCTACATTTAGTTTCCATTTTTCCAACAGAATGTAGAGATCTGTGGCCAAAATTCCCTGGATCCGATAAAACCCAGATTGCTCTTGCACCGGGATATGTTGGAGCCTGGATTTTTTTCTGGTCACGTAGGAGAAGCAATATGTGTTGTCTGTTTTGATGGTACAATTTGGGGGTTTAGGACCCCAAAATAGTAGAACGAGCAGGGCGAAGTGCTAATTAGCTGGGATGCACCGGAGTATGGATTTTTTGCAGTGGCATGCTTGCTTTTCCTGGTGCTGGAACAGAGCCTTCCAGATGAGAGGTAAAGTCATCTATCTGCAGGTTCACGGGAGCTGGACCAGGCACAAGGAGCTCTTGAGTTTGAATGAGAGAAAATACTAAAATGCACATGGAACCTAGGGCCAAATACAGACTTCTTGTAACTATGCTGAAGCCAGGTATGGATTTGCCACATAATGGGGAGCAAATGTAAAGTCTGCAACACAGCAGAAAATTGCTAATTGAGATTAGCCTCAGAGAGGAGACTAGATTAGCGACCTTTTGTTCAATGTAATGACAGTGCTAAGGAGCAGGCAGATCAGAGTTTCCAAGTGGCAAACAGTTTTACATGAGAGTAATCAACTTAAACTGTTGCATTAGTTATTATAAATTAGTTGCATGGAGGAGCTGTAGAACCAATGAAGTGTTACATTTTCTTGCAAACTATTCTACTTTATCGCTTCGATCAATTAAATCCAGAATAAATAGATGATGACCAATACATTTATAAAGGCTGAGCTAAAACCATCGCAGTAATGCAAATGGTTTGTGTAAATGAGTAAAACATCCCCAAAATATTTTGTTCTTGCATTGAAACTTAGTTCGGATTTTGACTTGAAAGCATTGAGAATACAGATCTGTCAGCATGTCTACAATTACAGACAGTAGCTCAAATCCTGCCAAGTGATTTTCAGTTGGGATGGGTAGCTGGCGGTTGAGCATGGGTACTCTGGCAGACTAACTACATGATTTGGTCATCATCAGTCCTGCAAAATCTTCTATTCTGTCACACGCTATATAGTAGATCTCCCAGAAGGGGTGACAATGCTCCTTTGAAGTCCATAGCAAAACTATTGATGGACTTTAATTTTGAGCAGGACCAGCCCCTGAATACTAAAGATGAAGGAAGGGGTGAGGAATTGGGTGTTGGGGAATTACATGTTAAAGTAAAAGCATTGATTCTCCATAGACTCTTAGTCCCATTCCCTGTAGGAGATCTGGGAAGGAAATGATTTTCCCACTCCATGTCAATTTTTGAGAATCAAAACATTTCCCCAGTCTGCACTGGGAGGAAACAAAGACCTTTCACACCGTCTCATGAAAAACCACATGAGGGAGGAAACCACCTTAGAAGAGCCAATAGCCCAGTGGTCCGGGCACTCATGTGGCAAGTAGAAGACACAAGTTCAAGTCCGTGCTCTGCCTGATTAAGACCAGGGATTCTTAAAAGTGACTCTCCCATATCTGAAGTGAGTACCTTGATCACAAGGCTATTGACTGTTCTAGGGTGTGGTTTTTACCAAATGGTAAAAATTAAACCTTTGATGCCATATTAGGGCCTGATCCTGCAGTCCTTGCGCACTTATGACTCCCATTTAAATCAATGGGGGTTTGACGTGTGGAAGGACTACAGGAGTCTAACTAAAGATTCTGCAGTCCTCTTCTCTTGACCTCACTGGAGGGTTTTGTCTGAATCAGAGCTAAAGGATTGGCCCCAAGCCCCTTACTAATAGATCCATATTTGAGGCTAGTGATAGAAGAACCAGAGACCATGTATATTCAGAGAGGCTTCAAACAGCGAGATCAGCTAATATATATCCTCATTTTTAAATGCCAGCACAGAGCAAAAGCTGGCTTCCTTGAATCTGCACCCTTATCCTACTGAAGTCAGTTGAACCAGCAATGGAACTAGGACTGAGCACTAAGTTAGAATGAGAAATAGGAGACTAGATAGCTTCACTTGCTAGTCACTTTACACATTAGCTTTTGTTATCGTTTGTACTGCAGTAGCAGCGAGGGTCAGGCCCCACTGAGCTAGATGTTCTACAATCACGGTCCCTGCCTGGAAGAGCTTACAGTATAACTCAAAACAAGATGTAACAAATGTATTGACCAAACAATAGGAGGAAAGGAAGGAAGAGATAATGATAATAAGATCATGTGGTTATGTAAGATAGTGATGTGCCTGACCTGATGTTTCCAAATCATAAGATTTAAAACAATGTAATAAACAATATCAATGATCCCTGAGTCTTCATCCCCCATGCAATCTTTAGTTGGGTGATCTCCTGTAGGCATCACAGCAGTTATATCCTGAGAAGGAATTTTAAGGCGGAGAGAATAGTGGCCTTATGTTCCCAAGGACATTTCCTGTGGCAAGGCAGTGTGTAAGAAGTAGTTGGAGCATATGTTGGAGAAGAAGACAAATGGTCATACAAGGCTGGCATAGCTGGTGGGGCAGAAGGCAACAGGACAAGGACTGTCTTATGGTCCTGCCATTCACAAAGTGTATAGAGTCTGATTCACCAACCAGGTCCTATCAGTGGAATGATGTGAGCCTCCTGGCAGCAGAAAGTTTGCCTAGCATGGAAACAAGGGGTGCAGTGTCACAAGCCAGTCTTAACCTCTTCTCTACCAGCAGACCTGGAGCAGCAGTGCAAATCCAGAGGTCTTGCTGGGAAGGGGCATTGCTAGGACATCCAGGGGACATGGTGATTCAGTGTCTGTCCTGGGGAGCTTTCACAGGTGGGATGGCTGTGGAGCTCAGGCTTGAGTTTCAAATTGTATATTCTTTTAGGATGATTATTGTGGCACTATGTGTTTGACCTAGATGTGAATTCCCCCTCAGGTGCCATAGCCTTCCTAGCCACAGGGGGCTGCACTTTGCACTTACATGTGCCTGCAGGGGTTAATCAGTCCCACCGTCTTATTAGGACTGGGAGCAATAAAAGAACCCAAGAGCTGGACATCCAACATCCCTTGCAATTCAATGACTGTCGGGCACCTGACTCCCTCCTTAAAAATTCCAGCCTACATTTACATAAAGCTGGAGTATTAGAAACTGGTGTGGAACAGAAACATCTATTCTTCCATTTATAGATAGGATTTAAGCCTCTAATTTTTTAATAGTACCAATGGGAATCACCCATGGTATTACCCTGTGGTATTTTGGCAAGATGCTCTGTATAGTATAGTTCTATAGAGCCAAAATCTGCTCTCATGTATGCTGGTGTATACACTGGTGTAAATCTGGAGTAAGTACATTGAACTCAGCTGAGCTGCTCCAGATTTGCACTAGTGTTGATGAAAATCAGCATTTGGCCCATATAGTAAAGATGACTTGCACACCCACAAACGTTCAATACATTTACCATTTTTAATTAGTGACGTGAGATTTTTTTTTTAAGCTCAAAATGCTCATGAACAAACGTGACCTTTGCTTTGTCTGACTTTTCAAAGACCAGAGCTAGGGTCTTTGTAGCAGGTGCGGCGAAATGTGTGGGCCATGTGTGTAGGACAGAAGGCAATGCTTGCTGCTTTCTAGAACAATTGCTGACTCCTCACACTTCTATACAGTTTGGAAATTGCAAGCTCTCAGAGTATCAGACTGTTGGTTTTCATGTCAGGCTGAGATAGTGATAGTGAAAGGAAATGAAAGGGAGAGGGGTGATTGAGAAAGGACTTGAAAGACAGGGGTATGGCTCAGCATTGCAGAACTCTGTCTCATGGGCTGTGCGTGGGATTCTACTGAGGAAATTGTTCCTTTGAGGCTGCTAGAGATAGGCGTTGAGACTTCCTGATGCAACCCAGAAGAAGGCAGGAAGCAGGGATTGCTGCAAGAGCAGGGGAAGGTTTCCCATCAAGAGAGGGATGTCTGGCAACCACGGTCAATTGTTGGACCATTTCTCTGCGGCTATGCACCAACAGTTCCTTTACAAATACACTTTATCTTTACTTTGTCCTTTTTTGACCATCTGTGTGATATTTCTACACTACAAAGCCCCAAGCTAAAGGGGGAATGGCTGCTTGTGTGAGCATATATGAGAATCTCTTCCATTTGACCATTTAAAGTAAGTTACAAACACTTTATTAATCAACCTAAGAAATGACCTTCCTCAGCATTTAACAACCAGGAATGGGTTAGCTTTTCCATTTACTGTGCGTGAACTGCTCATTCTGATGCTGCCTGAAAATCTATTACCTTCACATCTTCAGTTGTTGGTGCCAAGGGGCATTCTTGATCTGCTCTTATCGAGATGTAGAAACTCAGTATCATTCCCCCGTCCTGGAAAGGACTATCATGGTGCAAAGCCACTGCATAGCCCTAGACCCGTTCTCCCTCTCTGTATGATTTTTTCATGGCAAGATGGGAGGAAATATATTAGCCTAATGTAAAGAAAAGCTTTTTGCCTAATATATTATCAAAGTAATTCAAGACCATTATAAATCCTTGTGAATCTATTACTTCTGTCCATTCTGTTTCTCAGAACTTTGTCTGCTTTGTGTTTATGAAGAAACACATTTGACATCCCAGTTCATCTTAATTCTTCAAAGTAATCTGCCACTAATTCCTGCCCTTGGGCAGATTTTTTTGGTTTTTTATAACATACCCTCACAACAGGTGTACTCACTTGAAATGACAGTGATCATAATTTATATCTGTATCGTGCTTTTCCTCCAGAAGGATCCTGGCATGCTTTTTGAAAATGGGACCAATCTTGCAAACAGTTATACATACATACACATAATTACTCTTAAGCAGAGTCTCTTGGAATTCAGCTACACAACAACATCATCTTCTCTGCCCATGGCCCCTGCACATTATCAGTAAATTCACTCAACTGTTACTACAGCCTGAGGCACAGTCATTCTGCCCCTGCTCCTTTCCCCCACCCTCTGGGGGACTTCACTGGAGGACATCAGCTGGCTAGGGAGGACATTAGCTTGTTGGGAAGCTCTTCACACCACCGCCCCATTGGCTTCACTAGACGGAAAGTGATGGAGGAGGGCACAGGGCCTCTCAGACATTGTAGAAGTACAGGATCTCTGAACAGAGCTCTCTGTTCTTTTGACACATCCCCTGACAGCCCTGCTTTTCTAGACCAGAACTGCCAGCTCCACTTCCTGGGGATGAGTGTGGGGAAATTCCATGAGAGGAATTTCACATCATTCTCCCTCAACCCCCTTCCTGTGTGATTTCCCATGAAATGGAAGGATCCAACTGTTTTATTTGCATTCTTAATTGAATTATAGAGTCTCCTGGAAAAGGCTCAGACATAATTCTTTGCAATAGTGTTAACATAAGAATTGCCACCCTGGATCAGACCAGAGATCCATCTATCCCACTATCCTGTCACCAACAGTATCCAGTGTAAGAGCCTTCAGAGAAGGTGAAAGAAACCCTGCAGCAGGCAGTTATGGAATAACCTTTCCCCAGGGAAGTTTTCTTGAGTAAAGTTGTTTGTGGTAAGATCTAAAACAATTGTGTTAATTAGAGCATTAAAAAGCTGTAGACTCAAGGGTCAAAGGAACCAACATAAACTTGAGGCCTGTTTAAGATAGATGCCATCAACCTTTATAGTGAGTGTGTATAAAATAATGACTGTCTGTTAACATATTATGTTATATAACTTTTCCTGCTCTTGTCCTGATATTCAAAATTTGAGGTAAAAAAATCCAGCTCTCCTTGTCTGATGCGATGCTGTGGTATAATGAATTACAATCTGTGTCTATTTTCCCCATGTAAATTGGGGTATATTCATAAAACAGTGCAATCTCATACTCTCTAGATCCTTTCTGTAGATGGATCTTGCCCTGTGATTATATTGGGGGGCGGGGGAAGGGAGGGGAGGTGGAATGGAATGAGCCACCCTGAGGGAACTGTTCCTTTTCCTTCCACACAGGTTTCCTTGTAAGAGAGCATGAACTGGGCCATTAATCAGGTTGTATTTATTGCAGCTCTAATAGCCAAGTGTCATTTGATTTGCTGAGATGGAGTTAAATGACTGCCAGTAATTTAGCACTGTTGTCCTTTTAGTTGGTTAACAGTCTGAGGGCCTAATCTACTGACAAATCACACACTGGCCCAAAGCAAGATGAGGTCAGTGGTCTGTTGCAAACAACTGCTTAAAGCTGATCTTGCCGACCATGCCTGCCAGAAGGGAGGATGTCCCTTAAAAAAAAAGAAAAAGAAAAAAGGCTGCCCTGTTAGAGGAAGTTTGGGTATGAGACAGAGAGGATCTGGGCAGTGGGCTGAGCTGTCCTGAGCTAAGTACTCTAAGAACAGCCAAACTTCAGGAGAAAAGTCTTGGATTGGCCTTTTTTGTCTGATTGCTGATTTATTTATTAAAGTCCAAACCAAGAAAGGGGGTAAGTCTGACTCCACAAAGGGCGTGTGAAGTGTGTCTTAGAGGAAGTGGGAAAATCCTTTATTCTGAATCTGCTGTTTCTGTTTGACCCTCTAGTTTTAAAAGTCAGTAGTTGCATTAGGTTTTTCCTGTACATGTATCCAGGGCCTTTGATAATGGGTCTGTTTTACAGATAAAAAAAAGATGAAAGTAACATTCCTGCACTGTATTTTTTCTTTTAAAGTTACAGCATTTTAGGGTGTGAAATATTGAAAATAATAACAAAAGTCTTGTGCTAAGGGGAAATGCTGCAAGTTTTCTGCTTAGTCACTGAGTTTTCTTCTGTGTCTTGATTAGTGACAAAATGTCAAATAGATGGGATTTGGTAGGCTGAGGTGTCAGATGGAGCTAGCGGAAATTAAAGAGCTTGGCTTGTTTAGCCTACAAAATGAAAGCCGAGAGAGGTTATGGTTGCCCTATATAAATACATTGGGGGGTGAACACCAGGAAGGGAGAAGAGCTATTTATGCTGAAGAACAATGTCGGTGCAAGGACAACTAGCCATGATTAAATATAGGCTAGAAATAAGAAGGTTTTTAACCATCAGAGCAGTGAGGTTATGGAACAGCCTCTCAATAAAAATAGTGGGGGGGAACAATGCAACTGTTTTAAAATGGAGCTTGATTAATTGATGAACTGGATTATATGATGGGGTTGCTGGTGACAGGAGGAGACTGGACTCCACATCATCAGGAGATCCCTTCCAGTCCTATGTTCCCAGAGAGTTGTAGGCAGAGTTCTGAGTGTTTAGATGTCCTTACAAAATATTCCCCAAATCCAGTATGTTATAACTTGTTTTTTTTTTCTAATGCAAGAGAAGCTATAATGAGTGTTAGAAAGCTTGCTAGGAAAGGAATTGTGTACTCATTCAGTTTAGCTGGAGTGAGGAACTCATCTGTTTGCTCTATGTAGGAATTTTACATGACTCATATAGAAGTTTTGGTCTCACTGTATTTATGCTATAGTAGTACCGTACTTTCCAAATACTTAGCTAATAAAGAGACATTTCACAAAACAAACATGATGATTATTTGATGAACATTTATACCCAGTATTAGAATTCAAAGAAAATCATAGCAAGTGATGACAGATGTCATGAGCTAAGAGAATGATAAGGCTAGGGACATGCAGCACACAACCAGTAGAGGTCTTCTCCTTCCATATATCCCCTGTAGAAGACCACTAATACACAACTCCCCAGTGGAACCATGGCTCCTCCACATGCTGCAGTGGGCTGAGCAGGCACTGCTCACACCTTACCCTCCACCTTTGAACCCTTTGAAGATGTAAGAGTAAAAATGGGCATGCTGATCGTATAAGTCAGAACTCTACCATACAGACTTCTCAGGCTGAGCATACACAGCTCTTGAGGTCATATTGGATCCATCACTCTTGTTGGATTATCAAGTTCTGGAGAGGTCCCTTTTAATATTAAATACAAACTGAAATAAACAAACAAGGAAGCAGCAGCAGTGGCCAGTGGCTCCTGCTGACCAGGAGGATGCAATTATTCTCTAAGACAGCCACTGAAACAATCATGAATACTTTTGCCCCTTCTAGGCTAAACAATTGTAATGTGCCAGATTGGTTGGATAAAAAAGGAAACTTTTATTGAAAAGTTAAATTTGCCCCCAATTTTTTTTGAAACTCAGAATTTTGAATTTTGCAACTGAATAGAAATGTCAAAATGTGAAGACTGCTGATCAGCTAGTATATTGTGAATTGTAAAGGATGGTCCTTGAAAGCCAATTAACAGGTTCAGCTTGTGCAGAATATCATAGTGTGGCATCTGAATGGAGAAAGTTTCTATGAGCACCTAACTCAGAGCATTGCACTGCTGGCATCCTTTTTATGGTCTTGACTACTTTTGTGGTGATCATAGCTGTCAATGTACAATGGGAAATGGCAGAACTTTGGATGCTGCTAATTGGCAAGCAACTTTGTCGTGCATTCAACTGTAACTTTATATTTCTAGATACCATCAACAAAGACTTGTACACATTTAAATAAAATGGCTGCAGGCCAGATTCTTGTGAGCTTTACTGCTCCTGTAGGCCAGGGATATCTTTACTCCTGCAGTTCCTTCTGAGGAGGAGCTAGTGTTTGGGATGTACATGTCTGTGTACATATGAGAATACATACACATACAAGAACATACTGCTGAAGACTTGTTAGCATGTGTCACCCAAGTACGCAGCTGAGAGGTTGTCAGAATTGCATTGCCAGAGAGTTTTAACTATTAGGTGTTACAAGTTGCTTGTGTAGCAGCTGGTAATTTTTATTTTTTCAAAATGCTAAATGCATACATTTTAAGCAATAGTGCAACCACCTCAATCTCATATCCAGATCTGAGCATATTTGGTGAAAAGGGCCCATTTGGGAGGCTCTGTACATTTTCCTGTCTGTCAAGACCTCCCACAGGCAGTGAGCTACTCATTTGTATATCTGACTGCCTTTGTCTCCAGGACATGGAGCCAGAGCAGGGGCTAATTACCATACACAGGATTTTTCTGACACATGGCAGTAAACTCAGATTTTCAAAATGTGCTGGATCAGGCCCCACTGGGAAATTAGCTCATTTACTCTCATGGTCTGATTATTATGCCCTAAAAATCATTTGATAGTTTAAAGTAGCTCAGATAGAAGTTTGGGGCTTGATGCAAACATATGTGGGTGAGATTCTTTGGGCTGTTACACGCAGGTGGTCAAACTAGATGATCACAACGGTTCCTTCTGGCTTTAAGGTAAGAATCTGTGAATTATCATTCTGATGAGGCAATGCCCATTTTGTATGCAAGTAACTTTTAATAATGTTTTGAACTTGCAAGTAAAATAGAACACAAGGTGGTTGCAAGCAAGGCATACATGAGTTATGGAGCAGCATCAGTGAGAAACAAGGCAGGTCAGCATGAACACAGGGTGTGTGTTTCTAATTACTGCTGTTGATACCCCTGTTGACTCCTATAAACTCTTACTACTATATGTAGTGCTACTGCCCTATATATTCCATTTAACTTAAAGCTACTATTCCATTATGCTAGTTTAATGAGATGGCCTACTTAAGAGGAAGGGGGCAGGGATAGTTCAGAGATTATTTGTAGGCAAAGGTATCATTTAGCTCAGTAATGGAACCAAAACTATGCACAGGTACAACTATTCCAACCAAAAATAAATTAACTTTACCCACTGAACAGCACACAGTTTCTTCAGAAAAAGTCACAATGTAACAGTATGCCAACAAGAAAAACTTAGGAGCACAAAGATGTCTTTTAAAAAATATATTAGAACACAGAAAGTCATGTATACAGAAGAATAGATTGGCCAATGGCCATGTAATGAGCCAGTTAGTGTAAGTCAGTGTATGACCATTGTTTTCACATAGAGGCCCGCTGAATGGCTCCACACTTTTGGTTATTTTGGCTACGTTCTGCAATTGTTACACTGGTAAACACACGTGAGTGTTTTCATTCCCCTCAGCGGGCTGACTGATATGAGGCAGTACTCATACAGCTAAGTAAGAAATGCACAATCTAGCCCACATTTTAAATGACGACTCTTTAAATTATTCAGGCTAAGAAGAGTTGTGAATAGTGGGAATTAGAGAGGTGAGAGACCTTAGGGGACCTTTTCCATTACCAATGCTGGATTGTCCTGTACAATATAAAAATGTCAGATGATTGTATATAAATTTGTTTAAATTGGGAGGAAATTATATTTGACAATAGAAAGCACTAAGGGCAAGATATGTTTAATGAGCTTTAAAATGTATGCAAATCTGGCATTCAGTAAAACAATTAGGCTATGATTGATAACTTTATTGATGGCACTTTAATCAGAGGTCAGAAGCTCTGTGTACATTACAGCTGGCAAAGATAAGCTGATCATTCTCATTAACCTCTTCATTGTGTAGATAAAAAAGCTTAGCTAATACATTCAGGCTAACTGGTGTGGTGAAGGGATGTCAGTAAAAAATTATAACATTTAAGAAGACAGAAGATTTGTTCATTTCATCCCATGTGTTCAGTTACCCATGTGTGTAAATGTTTGCAGAAGTGGGGCATATATGTAATCTGTAGATCAGACACTATCAGTACTATTTACATATAGACATTTATTTTATCTGGGGTATACAATAATGTGAAACAAGCCTATGTGTAAGTCCACAAAATAGTCAGTAAACAGAAACTCTGAGTGCAAAGAGGGTGTTGTAGTTCCATCATATGTTAGAACATACTTCAAACACTTTTATTCTTTAGCTTCTTTGCATCACCAGCTGAGATCTCTACCTTGTATGCCAAATACTGCCCAAGCTGTGTCCTGTCCCTTTTCAAACATTTCTTTGACCCTGTCTTTAGGCAGCTTGGGTAACTTTTGTGACCTAAACTAGTGTTTGTACCAATTGGTTCAGTAATCCGATTGGCTGACTGAAATATGTCCTACAAACTTTTTTAAAAAAATGAATATGGGGGAGGGGAGAGTCATTCTGTTGTCACATGAAAAGAAGTTACACCCCAGTGTAGGTCACTGTAAGGGTAGGTTGCTGATGGTCGCTTAGTGACAGGCATAATGATTAATGAACATGTCCTGTTAAGCCATGACCTTTCCAAAAAGCCAGTGTCAAGTAAAATGCCTGAAGAAGGTACACAGAAGGCGTGATCCCCTTGTAAATATTGACAGTCGGAATTTCTGTGCTGTTCTCCTTTTCGTTGTCTTTTCTGGCAAGCTTGTCAAACCCAACTGCATTTGTTCTTTGAATCATTTTTGTATCATTTTAAAAAAATGTAGGAAAGCTAATGACCCATGCAGGGATGGAATGTAAAGAAAAGCTATTTCTCTTCAGACCTGTACCACTTAAGTGGTAACACTCCATTATTGTGTGTGTGGACTTTTTAATACAAACAGGATTCTGTATTTCGGGCCTTTGTTGCTGGAAATCTAAAATATTAAATGTGTCAAGCCTTATACATTGGGTCTGTTAGGGCAAATATTAAGTTAAGTGCCTAAGAGTTAATATGGTTAATTACTGGAGTTAAATATTTAAAGTGCACTTGAAGGCAATGGTAAGAATCCAGTTTACTTCAATGGGAGCAGAGTTACGCCTACACTACAGCGGTTTTTAAATTCCGCCCACAGTGATTACAAAACACAGCTGTATCTTTTAGATATGGTTAATGTATGTAGTAGGACAAAACCTGGATACATCAAATGTATCTGGGATTTGTTTGGATCATAGGTTGGGGTGCTTAGAGAATTTCCTGCACTGAGCTCAGTAACTATGGAGGCAGGTCTCCTGGATTATTATGAAGCATGCATTTCCAGGGTTTCCTACTTTATAAGAGTTCTGAATGGTGTTTCTTGAGATTCTGCGCAGAGACATTTTTTCTTCTGATACCATAGATTAACAGAGAAAAAAATGCAACATTTGTAACATTTTTGAAAACAAACCAAAACCAGAACACTCCAATGAATGACTAGCTGGTTGACCCTACGATTAGCGTTCTCACCACCTGGTAGATGACCTGAGTTCAGTGGTGGCAATTAGGTCATACCCACTCCATGAGATAGAATCCCCAGAAAACCTCTTAGGCTATGTCTACACTGCACTTTCGTTGTTAGAACTTTTGTTGCTCAGGATGTGGGGAAAAAAACAAAACAAACAAAAAACCCAACACACCTGCATGAACGACAAGTTTTACCAATGAAAAGCACTGGCATGGATAGAATTTTGTTGGCGGGAGTCACTCCCCCACCAACAAAGCTATTGCTCCTCATTGCGAGTGGTTATATTTTGTCGTCTGAAAAGCTCTCTCCAGGGCCACCCAGAGGATTCAGGGGATCTGGGACAAAGCAATTTCACGGGCCCCTCCCATAAAAAAAGTTGTAATACTATAGAATACTATAGTCTCATGGGGGCCAGGGTCCTGGGTAAATTGACCCACTTGCCCCCGCATCCCCGGGTGGCCCTGGGCAAAATAAACATTTAAAAACCTTCTGCATCTCAGCACAAACCCAGTTGGAGAAAACTACTTTTCAAGTCACCTTTACAAGGTATTGCTGGTTCTCAGCATCAGCTAGTGCTAAAAGGCACTAAAGCTCATTAAAAGCGTTGGACAAATGTTTTCTGTCAAAACTTTATTTGGATCGAAAACTAGGGGTTTTTAAAAAGCAGAAAAAAATCACGGACAATGTCTGCTTTCCTTCAAAATTTGTTGTGGTTTTTTTAATTGAAAAGCTGAAATTAATCTGCCAAAATCTGAACATGGTTTGGGGTTTCAGAAGTTTGTGGCCAAATATTTGCTGCTTGCTGTGTTTGATTGTTTAAAGAAACAATAAAAAAATTCTGCTTAAAAAAAATCCCGAATTTTGAACCACCTCAGCTTGTGACCAAATGCCTGAGCCCATCCAGTCAGAGATTTTTCCAGATTTCTGATAATCTGTTGGCTTCCTTGACTTGTATCTGTCTCCATAACTTTGGGTTCATTTAGGTTAGAACATAACATAACATAAGAATGGCCATACTGGACCTTTGGGCTGATCCATCCAGCCCAGTATCCTGTCTACTGACAGTGGCCAATGCCAGGTGCCCCAGAGGGAGTGAAACTAACAGGTAATGATCAAGTGATCTCTCTCCTGCCATCCATCTCCACCCTCTGACAAACAGAGGCTAGGGACACCATTCCTTACCTATCCTGACTAATAGCCACTAATGGACTTAACCTCCATGAATTTATCTGTTTCCTAGAGAATGGCTCCATGGGGTCCCTCACAAACTGGAGACGGTTACTGTGGGTTTGTCTTTACTATAGACTATGTACATACTCCACAAACTGAGCATTTGAGCTTGTTCCAGAATCTGGGATGAGCCTATGTTGTGAAAACTGAAATGCTCAAAATAGCACTTGCATGTGGAATGGACACAGGGTGCTAAAATTAAATTAACCCAGGGGTTCTCAAACTGGGGGTTGGGATCCCTCAGGGGGTCACGAGGTTGTTAGTAGGGGTCATGAGCTGTCAGCCTCTACCTCAAACCCCGCTTTGCCTCCAGCATTTATAATAGTGTTAAATATATAAAAAAGTGTTTTTAATTTATAAGGGGGAGGGGTCACACTCAGATTTGCTATGTGAAAGGGGTCATCAGTACAAAAGTTTGAGAACCACTGAATTAACCCCTCTGGAGCCTTGGGGAATGGAGGGGAGGGGGGTCTCCCTTGGTAGGGTTAGGAAGGAGGTAGGTGGTGTAGGATATTGCTCTTCTCATGTGATCCCTCCCCCATGGCTGGCTCTCTTGGCTCTATCACTATTAATCTAAAGTGGCTAATTTTAAATGAAGCTACCTTCCCCTGACATGAATCTCCCTATGGCACTGAAATTAAATGTAGACTATAATTTGGCATTTGAGAAGTGAAAGGGATGGTAGCCCTAAGGGAAAAGATAACAGCTTGGGTCTTTGTGTTAAATAGCTATCTGCAAGTCTCAAACTGCTGAATGAGCTTTAGGGTAGGGAAGGCTGTGCCTCCCCAAACAGCCTGGCCCTGCCCCCATCTGATCCCCACCCACTTCCTGCCCCTTAACTGTCCCCCTCAGAAGCCCTGACCCATCCTGCTCCTTGTCACCTGACCACCCCCCTAGACCCTCCCAACCACCACCTCGGGACTCCACCCCCCATGAGCCTCCCCTGCTCCCTGTCCCCTAACTGCCTTGACCCCTATCCACCCCCTGCCGAGTCCTGAATGCCCACAATCCAACCCCCCATTTCCCATTCCCTGACTGCCCCCCAACCTCTGCCTCGTCCCTGTCCCCTGACTGCCTCTTATCCAACCCTCAGCCCTCTTACCAGGCCACTTACTCCCGCCTCCCCCCTCTCCTGGAGCCTCAGCATGCCGCATCCAGGACCGGCCCTGGACAGCGCTGCAGCAGCGTGGCTCCAGCGGGACCTGAGCTTGCAGCCCCACCCCTTACTACGAGGCTCTGAGCAGGAGGAGCTCAGGCCCTGCCTGAGCCATGCAGCTTTAGCTCTGTCCAGGGCCACTCCTGGATGCGGCACACAGAGGCACTGGGGAATAGGGGAAAGCGTGGCTGGGGGGAGCCTCTGACTTTCTCGTGGGGGCCTCTGTGGAGCCTGGGGCAAATTGCTCCACTTGCCCCCTTCCTGGTCGGCCCTGGCTCTCTCCCAGAGATAAAGAACAGCGATAATGTGTGCCTTACAGTGGCAAGGCCTTAGCAACACAACTGTGCCACTGTAAACTATGCAGTGTAGACAGCCTCAGATTGTATCCTGTGGAGGAAAGGCTGTGTCTCCTTTTTGTTTGTACAGTGTCAGTGCCAACAAGACCCTAGTGCAATTGGGCCCTGATCCTGATCTATGGCAGCTATTGTATTTAATAATAATAATTTGTTCTTAAAGGTCAAGCTGGTGGTACATATTGTCATGGGCACCCAGCTTTTCCAATCACTGGTCTCACTTTTGCCCTTATGTACAAAGCCAGTTCAATAAAAAATAAATAACATTTTTCCTTGCTGCCTGAATCTTAGAATCCTCATGAATAGAGGAATGCACATAATCAAATACATGGTTATTGGAATATTCAAATTGTTTAGCTTGAGAGCATTGACAAAAGTTAAGTTTAAGTGCTGAATTTCTCTGCTTAACAGCTGCCTGACCACTACTGGTTAGTTGTAGCCCTTCTTGGATTTTTATTACAGAGCAAATTTAATCAGATTCTCAGTGTTTACATCTATCATTAATGATAAAGTGAAAAATCAGTTAGACCTTAAGTGTCTACAAGAGTTCATGTAATGCTGCTGGGAATCCCTCATGTCAGTACTCAGGCCACGTCTACACTACGGGATAATATCGAATTAGCTAAAATTGGTTTTATAAAACTGATATTATAAATTCGATTTCATGTGGCCACACTAGGCACAGTAATTCGGCGTTGTGCATCCATGGTCCGAGGCTAACGTCGATTTCTGAAGCGTTGCATTGTGGGTAGCTCTTCCGTAGCTATCCCA
>NC_133769.1:327804034-327939034 GCF_003597395.2 Chelonoidis abingdonii
AATTCAAAAGTTCGTGGGGCTTTTCCTATTTACCTGCCCGCTGCATCCGAGTTCAGATTGCTGTCCCGAGCAGTCAATGGTACACTGTGGGATACTGCCCAGAGGCCAATAACGTCGATTTTCGTCCACACTAACCGTAATCCGATATGTTAATATTGAATTTAGCGCTACTCCTCTAGTCGGGATGGAGTACAGAAATCGATTTAAAGAGCCCTTTATATCGATATAAAGGGTGTTGTAGTGTGGACGGGTACAGCGTTAAATCGATTTAACGCTCTTTAAATCGATTTAAACGCGTAGTGTAGACCAGGCCTGAGTGACACAAGTTTTGCCAACATAGGTAGTAGTGTAGCAGCCTTATAAGCAACCGGGTCTTTAAGATACCTAAAGTATGAATCAGGAGCAACTGTCAGTCTTCTCATCAGAAATTTTAACTTCATAATCACAGTTGAATTTCAAACAAAATCAGTGTTTTCGGTTTTAAATGAAGTCATCATCAGTCTTGGTGCAATAAACTTTCAAGCATAGTCCAAATTGGGAAGGTGGCAGGCTCAGGGGATTGGTAATGGTTTATGGAACTTTACATCTCTAGGTTACAGATTTAAGGTGGTGAAGTCATTAATGACTTTTCCACTGTGTATATGAAATGAATTGGTTAGAAGTAGCACTCCTGCATGCTGTCTCAGTAGATTCTTCAAGAGTTTAATGCAAATAGATTCAGAAGCTGATTTTCAGAGATACGAGAACTCATAACTCCACTTGAAGTAAATGAAAGCTACAGGTGTTTGACACCTCTGAAAATCAGGCCCTAGGTTACCCTCTGATTCCTACAGGCAGTTCCTTGAAGTCAGGGAGATGACACATTTACCAGGTCAAGGTTGAAGAGCTTATACAATGAGGACCTTAGACAAACAGTAATTTACTTTCCTCAAGCGTTAAAATCACTTGAAAAAAATAGTATAACAAACAAAATGACATAATATATTATGAACTGAGCAAAACAATTTGGACTAGTGTTGTTAACAGCCTAAATATGAGGTATGGCAAAGCTCAAATATCCAAAGACCAAATTTTGTTCTTAAATGCTGGCGCATTACTGTCATTGAAGTTATTGCTGTTGTTGGGAGTATGAGTATCTGAGGCTAGATTTTTTGCCTTCTGGCTTCATCTTGTACGTTGTTTATGCGAAATACAATCAGCCTTCTCATTCTGACATCTGCTGTCATTCTTCTATCATAACAAGAAATGTTGATTGGCTACTGCTTACATATCTGTCTAAATCAGTGTTGGATTCTTACCTCAGGAAGTCTGTCAAGATTATTTAAAGTGACAGACTTGTTCGGTTTATAAATCTATAACTCAGACATAAAATATATATAGAAAAAGAACAAGTACTTGTGGCACCTTAGAGACTAACAAATTTATTTGGGAATAAGCTTTCGTGGGCTAAAATCCACTTCATCAGATGCATGGAGTGGAAAATACAATAGGAAGATATATGTGTATATATATGGTAATGGTTTATGGAACTTTACATCTCTAGGTTACAGATTTAAGGTGGTGAAGTCATTAATGACTTTTCCACTGTGTATATGAAATGAATTGGTTAGAAGTAGCACTCCTGCATGCTGTCTCAGTAGATTCTTCAAGAGTTTAATGCAAATAGATTCAGAAGCTGATTTTCAGAGATACGAGAACTCATAACTCCACTTGAAGTAAATGAAAGCTACAGGTGTTTGACACCTCTGAAAATCAGGCCCTAGGTTACCCTCTGATTCCTACAGGCAGTTCCTTGAAGTCAGGGAGATGACACATTTACCAGGTCAAGGTTGAAGAGCTTATACAATGAGGACCTTAGACAAACAGTAATTTACTTTCCTCAAGCGTTAAAATCACTTGAAAAAAATAGTATAACAAACAAAATGACATAATATATTATGAACTGAGCAAAACAATTTGGACTAGTGTTGTTAACAGCCTAAATATGAGGTATGGCAAAGCTCAAATATCCAAAGACCAAATTTTGTTCTTAAATGCTGGCGCATTACTGTCATTGCCAATGTACATGGCAGAGGGGCATTGCTGGCACATGATGGCATATATCACATTGGTAGATGTGCAGGTGAACGAGCCCTGATGGGTGTGGCTGATGTGATTAGGTCCTATGATGGTGTCCCTTGAATAGATATGTGGACAGAGTTGGCAACGGGGTTTGTTGCAAGGATAGGTTCCTGGGTTAGTGTTTTTGTTGTGTGGTGTGTAGTTGCTGGTGAGTATTTGCTTCAGGTTGGGGGCTGTCTGTAAGCGAGGACTGGCCTGTCTCCCAAGGTCTGTGAGAGTGAGGCCTTTAGGATAGGTTGTAAATCCTTGATGATGTACTGGAGAGGTTTTAGTTGGGGGCTAAAGGTGATGGCTAGTGGCGTTCTGTTACTTGCTTTGTTGGGCCTGTCCTATAGTAGGTGACTTCTGGGTACACTTCTGGCTCTGTCAATCTGTTTCTTCACATCAGCAGCTGGGTATTGTAGTTTTAAGAATGCTTGATAGAGATCCTGTAGGTGTTTTGTCTCTGTCTGAGGGATTGGAGCAAATGCGATTGTATCTTAGAGCTTGGCTGTAGACAATGGATCATGTGATGTGGTCTGGATGAAAGCTGGAGGCATGTAGGTAAGTATAGCAGTCAATTGGTTTCCGGTTTAAGGTGGTGTTTATGTGACCATCTCTTATTAGCGCTGTAGTGTCCAGGAAGTGGATCTCTTGTGTGGACTGGTCCAGGCTGAGGTTGATGGTGGGATGGAAATTGTTGAAATCCTGGTGGAATTCTTAAAGGGCTTCTTTTCCATGGGTCCACATGATGAAGATGTCATCAATGTAGCTCAAGAGGAGTAGGGGCGTTAGGGGATGAGAGCTAAGGAAGCGTTATTCTAAGTCAGCCATAAAAACGTTGGCATACTGTGGAGCCATGGGGTACCCATAGCAGTGCTGCTGACTTGAAGATATACATTGTCCCCAAATGTGAAATAGTTGTGGGTGAGGACAAAGTCACAAAGTTCAGCCACCAGGTTTGCTGTGACATTATCGGGGATATTGTTCCTGATGGCTTGTAGTCCATCTTTGTGTGGAATGTTGGTATAGAGGGCTTCTACATCCATAGTGGCCAGGATGGTGTTTTCTGGAAGATCACCAATAGATTGTACTTTCCTCAGGAAGTCAGTGATGTCTCAAAGTAGCTGGGAGTGCTGGTAGCGTAGGGCCTGAGGAGAAAGTCAATATAGCCAGACAATCCTTCTGTCAGGGTGCCAATACCTGAGATGATAGGGCGTCCAGGATTTCCAGGTTTATGGATCTTAGGAAGCAGATAGAATACCCCTGGTTGGGATTCCAGGGGTGTGTCTGTGTAGATTTGTTCCTGTGCTTTTTCAGGGAGTTTCTTGAGCAAATAGTGTAGTTTCTTTTGGTAACCATCAGTGGGTTCACAAGTATTAAAAGTGTCCTACACATTAGAAAGATGGATAATGATGTTTCTAAAATATTGCAGCATGTCTGAAAATATTTGCATTACTTTTAATAGGTAAACCAAGGAAGCCCTATTTTGTAAAAGGTGAAAACTTGGGCATTATAAACTGTACATCTGAAGGCTACCCTACACCAGATATCGAATGGTTATTTTGCAGAACAGCTGATGACAGGTATGGTGCATATAATGCTACCTTTTTTTGTTTAATGAATTTTAAGGTGCAAGTCTTGATGTCTTCCTAAGTCAACAGACATTATACAGCATGATGTACTTATTTTTGATGTGATTGAACCAGAACAACGGAAGGAGAACTGTGGAGTCAGATTTTCAAAGAAGAATGTAATGAATGCTACCATAAAATTTCACACACTCACAGAGTCCTCAAAAAACTACATGCAAAAATTGAGTCCATATGAGTGCAATGGGTGAATTCATATTTTTGTCTGAGCTGCAGTGTATTCTTGGAACATTGGGCCAATGTATACTTTTGGAAACTTTAGGCACCCTAGTCTGAAAATTTTGGCCTGAGTCCAAGCATTTTCACTTGACATAGCTAATGAGTTAAATATATTTCTAACCTCATAGCCCTCTATTTTCCATTTCCCTAAAACCTAGCTATTTTGAGAATGAGTGGGGGTTAAAGGTGGGAAGGGTGTCATTAGAAATTTTCTATTTAAGTTTGCCTTTCCTTGTAGCTTTAAGTTTTGTGTATGATAAGTGGTTCTATTGGCAACATGAATATGTTCCAAGAAACACAGCAGATCATGAGTAAGTAAATTCAACATTCAGGCTCATAGTCCAATTTCCTGGGTTCAGTGCAGTCCCAGAGATGTAGGGTAAAATCCTGGGCTCATTGAGTTTTGCCATTAACTTCAAAGGAGCCAGAATTTCACTCATAAAATTTCAAATGTTTACGCCTACCAGTATAAGCATGAATAGTATATTCAGGTAATATCAGCTCATTCTGTTTATAATTTCCCTAGCTCCATTGCCCTTGTGTTTTGTTTTATAATCTCCACATTTTCTAGTTCCTTTTATTCAACTACAAAATATGCCAGTTTCCTTACTATTGTTCATATTCATTAAATAAATGTTTGTGTAATTACAGTTGCATCGATACAAATCGTAAAGACAGTAAAAGAAATGGGAAAGTATATGAAGTCCAGGAGGTACCACGTGGATATTCAGCAAATAAGTTATTTCAGACAGACATATGGTGCTGCGCAACTAATGAGCTGGGCAGAGAATGCACCAAGCTGTATACAATAGGTAACATAACTATAAGATTTATTTAAATAGGGACCTAATCCTGCCATTGATGTTAATTGCAATTATTCATTGCAGTAAGGTTTGCAAGATGGGGCAGTAAATTTGTCATCACTGGAATAAATATGTTTAGAGGTACATTACTAGGCAAAACTAATGTAATGTTGCTATATTTCTGTCTCATATTTATCTCCTAAGTTCTAATGCTTATTTATAGTTAGGGCCCTACCAAATTCACAGTCCATTTTGGTCAATCTCATGGTCACAGGATTTTAAAAATAATAAATTTCACGATTTCAGCTGTTTAAATCTCAGATTTCACAGTATTGTAATTGTAGGGGTCCTGACCCAAAAAGGAATTGTGGGGTGGTCACAAGGTTATTGTAGGGAGGTTGCGGTACTGCTACCCTTACTTCTGCGTTGCTGCTGGTGGCAGTGCTGCCTTCAGAGCTGGGCAGCTGGAGAGTGATGGCTGCTGTCAGTGAGCCCAGCTCTAAAGGCAGAGCCATCGCCAACAGCAGTGCAGAAGTAAGGATGGCATGGTATGGTGTTCCCACCCTTACTTCTGCACTGCTGCTGGAGGAGCCAGGTGCTCAGAGCTGGGCACCTGGCCAACAGCCACTGTTCTATGGCCACCCAGCTATGAAGGCAGCACAGAAGTAAGGGTGGCAATACCACGACCCCCCTAAACACGGGTGGCGGGTATAATAGACCAGGGCACGCTGCCACCAGACACCTGATTGCAGGTTTGGCAGGTGAAGTTTTTGCTTTATTATGCTCCATGCAGGTTCCAGGGCAGCTGAGGAGGCGGTATGTGCTATTCAGCTTCCTGACTTCATCAGTAATCTCCCTGGACTCCAGAGAGATTATTGATAAAGTCAGGAAGCTAAGTAGCAGATACCGCCTCCTCAGGCACTCTGCATGGGGCATAATGAAAGCACAGGTTCTTCTTCAGAAAGAGATGCTATGATTTTTTCCAGGTGGCTTGGGGTCTGGGGAGGAGACAGGAGGTGCAGCTGCAGCTGGCCCGGGGCTCCTCCAGGCAAGTGGGGGAGAGGGAACGATTTGGGCCTCATCTGGGGTGGGGGGGCCTCAGGGCTCTTCCAGGCAGGTTGGGGGGGGGCATGTAGCTCCAGTCATGGGAGGGGACAGGGGGTCTTGTGGCTCTAGCTGCAGGGGATGGGGGGCTTGGGGCTCCGGCAGGAGGGGCATAGGCAGAAGGGGTGGAGCTGAGGGCTAGCCTCCCTGAAGGGGGGCTCCATCTGCTACCCATGCCCCTAAAATAACCTTGCAAACCCCTTGCAATTCCCTTTTGGGTCAGGACCCCCGATTTGAGAAACGCTGGTCTCCCCTGTGACATCTATATAGTATAGGTTAAAGCACACAAAAAAACAGATTTCATGGGGAGAGACAAGATTTCACGGTCCATGACGTGTTTTTCATGGCTATGAATTTGGTAGGGTCCTATTCATTGTACATTTAAAAACAAATTGTTGTGTTATTTTACATTTCATAAGTAACTGCTATTTTTTCAATAATAAAATACTTTCAATTTTTTTTTGTAATACTGATATTCAGGTTTTTTTAATAAACTTACTTTGATTAGCTTTATTCTGTGCTGAATTGCACCCTGTGTGAATACACGGTTATTGCTGGATTTGAAAGTCAGGACAGAATTTGGTTTTATTTATTTGAATGTTAGACTATTATAATTCATTTTAATGATAGTTATAAATCTGGAAAAATAGTCTGTTATCTTTACAAATACAATAATAGATGCAAAACTATGGATGCTTACAAATGTGAAAATGGGCTGTGGGAGGGAAGGAAAAGTTTAAATAATTTTCCCCATAGTAAAATATAATTTCATTTGTTGTTTCCCTGGTGTGTTTTTATTTTGCAGATCTAAATGAAAAACTTGGAGAATCTTTACCAGAACTCCTTCTTAAAGTTGGGGAGCCATTACTGATAAGATGTAGAGCTTTTTATCAAAACTATAAATTCAGATTGAAATGGCATTTTGAAAACAGAGAATTACAACAGGTAATAAAACAGGATTCTTTTCACATAAGTAATAATGGACAGTACCACACAATATTAAATATAAACCTTTTTTAAAAACTAGGAGCGCTGGGTTGAAGAAACAGACTATCAACAAGACTCCTCTATGGTACGGATTCTCTATGCATTTGCCTCATCAATGGGAAGAAGTGATAATGGACATTACACTTGTTCTTCCACAGAACATCCAAATAAAACAACTTTGGTTACAGTCTTAGGTAATTCAGATTCATGTTGTTAACTTCGTGCCATATTTTTCTTTTAGTCATTCAGCTGTTTGGTTTCATGTGTATACACTGTTTACAATTACAAAAAATCCTATTTCTACTTAAAGTTGAAATTGGAGATAAGCCAGAACTGGATTATCCATATCCCTGCAGGTACCCCACAATCACACCTGCTCCCAGGTTATTTGCATTATTCCTCAAGGACAGTAGTTCTGGGAGTGACACCATGTGGCAAGGTGACGACTCACCGGCGCGGCGCCTCCTGCTGGTTGTCTTGGGAATTAGCTATTCCAGCCCGGAGTGCCCTCTACAGGCTGAGTGTCTCACCTGCCACTGGCCCCATGTCCCTCCCAGACCCCAGTGCCCTTTGCCCAGGGGTTCTGCCCACCACAGTACCCCCTTGCTCTGGGTCTCCCCCCCACCAGGGGAACCCCCAACTCCCTATCCCCACCTTGCCTCAGTGGCTACTGCCAGTCTCCATTCAGCCCCCACTCACTGTGGCAGGTGGCAGTCTGTAAACCATTCATCATCAGCAAGGGGAGTTGGACCAGCTGCCTATTCCTGGGCTGCCCCTCTACTGCCCTAGTACCCTTTTGTGGGCCCTTAACTCAGCCTGCAGCCTGGGGCTTTGCTTGGCTGGAGCTCCCCAGCTCCCTCTGCCCTTCCCCAGCACTGCTCCACCCTAGGTACCCTCCTCAGCTTCCCAGGCAGCCAAGTCCTTCTATCTCTAGAGAGCTAGAGAGAGTGTGTGTCTGTCTCTGGCCCTCAGCCCTCTTATAGGGCCAGGTGTGGCCTTATTGAGGTGTGGTCGTACCTGTGGCTGCTTCCCCCAATCAGCCTAGCATTTCTCCGCCCCAGCCCTTTCCAGGGCAGGAGTAGGGTGACCACCCCGCTACACAGCACCATAACATTAATTTGCAGTTTAGCCTACACACTGTTATCATCCTTTCAGTATTATTTCCAGAAACAAAATAATTCAAGATGGCAACTGCAACCATTTCAAAGGGAGGCTGGGGATGTAAAATATTGGACCTATCCAGAAGATTTCAAGATACCCAAAATTTCCTGTAATTAAAAATTTCTGTGCAGGTTTCACCAACCATCCTTTAGAATTATCCTGTTGACCTTCTAACAAATACAGGAGATAAATTTTAAATTAAAATTCGGGTTGTCCAGTTAAAATTAAAAAAGTCAGAATATGCAAAAGTTGAGGTTTCTAAATCAACAGTAACTTGGTCACATTGTATTTATGTAATATTTTATTACTGTTTTTCTTGTTAAATATGTATCTAAATATTTAATAATTAATAATATTTATTAATAAATCTAAATATACATAACATATACATAATATACATTTTGCCCATAGTCCATAAACATTATAAAGTGCTTTTAAGTGATGTTCTACCAACATCAGGTCATTTTATTGGGCTGAATGGTGGCTTTCGCATGAGCCCACAGTAAGGAGCAGTGCATTGTTGTGGTCACTCTGGAGAAGCCCAGGGTGAAACTGTGACCCAGAGAGAGTGAGTCCCTATTGGTTTGGGGAGGGAGTAAAGTAAGCTGGGTCTTTACCACCCACTGCCTGTCCCTTTTTGCTCCCCCACGCAAGGGAGGGACATATCATGTATGTGGACCCTGCTCTCCCTCTCGCACTGCTACTCATGATGCAAAGAGCCGGCTCAGGGGCCCTCATATCCCCTTACGTTCTGCCCCAGAGGACTATCCAGTTATCATTTATTTTACATACTAGTTGCTCTAATGCATTACTTAGTTTACTCAAATCCGTATCAAGTATAACCTACATGCACAGGAATGAAATCCAGTTGTTCCAAGCATATAGTGGTGAACCCATCAACCCATTAACAAAGGTATGAGGTTGACAGCTTTCCCTCATAGAGCCCTGCAGGGAGTGACTACAGAATGAAAATTATGGGTAAAATAATTTATGAAAGAGTAAATCTGGGAAAGAATTGAACCTTCTTTATAGATTAATAAACGTGTCCCAGTTATGTCACAGAAAATAAATACTCACTTTCAGGTAAAATCCAAATTTTCTTCTTATTAAATTAACTACAATGTGATTATGACTACCTAGCCACGCTATAACTGGCCAAAGTGTTGCACTAGGGGGCTTAGGGCTGTCTCCACTGCAAAGAAAAACCTTCAGCGCTGATACGTTTCAGAGCCCTGCTCAATTGACTTGGGCTTGCAGAGCTTGGGCTGCAGGGCTAAAACTAGCAGTGTAAACATTTCCATTGGGGCTGGAGCCCACACTCTGAAACCTGACGAGGGGGGAAGCCTTAGAGCATGGGAGTCAACCTGAGCGGGAATGTCTACATGGCAATTTTTAGCCCCGTAGCCTGAGCCCCACAAGCCCAAGTCAATTGAGTTCTGAGACTCGCTGCTGCAGGTTTTTCATTGCAGTGTAGAAATACCCTTAGATACTTCAGTAATGGACACCATGGAAAACCGTACAGTAGTAGCTAGATGCTGCTAGTAAAACTGGACGGTATTTTTTTTTACCTAAACATTTTTCAGCAGAAAAATGCAGATTTGGCAACACTGAAACATTTTGTGGGTTCCTATTGATTCTGCCAATTTCTTTCAAGCCTTGAAAATAAAACTAAAATAAATACATCAAAATCAGGAAAACCTGAAATGTTTCAGTTTGAGGTTTTCAAAATGAAATGTGTGTATTTTCCTATTGAAAATGACTTGTTTTGAAATTTTCTTTAATTTTATTTTAAAAAATTAAAATGTAAAAATAATGCTTAAAATTGAAACAAAACATTTTGGTTTAGGGAGGAAAAATGTTATGCTTGACCTAAAACAATTTTTTTTTGACATTTCAATTTGCCAAAACTATTGAAAAATTGTATTCATGGTTCAATTTGAAATTTATTTTATGTCTTATTTTCTGAAATTGCTAGTGAATCAAAAAAAAATCCACCATTTGCCCAGCTCTAGCTGCTAGGTTATTGCTTGGCCTAGTTAACTCCTACCTTCAGGGTGTTATAGGTGAATATCTTTAACTCCTAGTACTGTGCACATAGAATTAGACAATTAAAAAAAAAAAAAGGAAGAAAAGAAAAGCAAAGGCAAAGCACAGGCCCAACAACATCAGCCCATTCAGTTTGTGTGGCTTCCAAAGAGGCTTGTATGCCTTCAGGCCAATGCAAAAACCATAATCATTTCAAAATTAGTAATTTCAAAAGTTAGCAACTAATCCCAAATGCCATCATCAGCAATCCTTGCCCCCAAAATGGAGATACTATAACAAATGAAACAAGCCTATGATCCTGAGAAATAAGGAGTCATTCAAATGGGAGTTCTCAATTTCTGAAATGCTCACATTCAGCTTCAGTCTTTTACTGAGCAGAACATTTTCCTATCTCATGGTAACTAAATACAATAGACTGGCCACACTATTGTACTCAAAGTTTCTGAATAAAGGAAGCAGAAATTCAAACCCAGCCTCTGAAGCTGCTGCTTATAGTTGAGACAAGTCCCTCTCGTCTTCTTCAAGGCTGGGGGATGGCCTAGAAAGACTGCATCCCTGGATCCCAAATTTTAACTATGGAGCTTTTTTAAATGTAATGTTCCCATTCTTCACGCTGGAGCATCTCAACCCTGACTAATTCAATTTGTAGATGAATGAGATGGATAGATTTCCTTCCTGGTAGTCTCAAAGTAGATATGTGCAGTATTATTGTAGGAAGAAAATACTTCAGCCAAAAAGCATAAATTGCTATCTCTCTCTCTGCTCCTTTTCAAGTACCCCCGCTAATCTCACCTTTTTAATTTTAGCTTTATTCTCAGATTGTCAAGTGTGGCAGAGAGGTTTTTAAAAACAGCAGAAACCAGGCCATTAACCACAGCTGCAGAGTTCTTCATATCTGTTATTCTCACATCCAGTTTCTGGATGTTACCTGACATTTTGTTTTATCAGCATTGGATAAAGAATCTGCGCATTATCCAGTCTTTGTTCCAGGAGAGATGAGCTATTTTAAAATAAAGGGTTTAAGCTGCTGAATACCAGGTTCAAAGGTAAAAATAATTACAGGAACAAAAAAAGATCATATTCAGACTTAGGCGTTTCAACTTGACTCCCATGGCCCCTAAATAATTACTCTTAATACATTTTGAATAGAAATCCAAAAACTGCCACATGTAAACAGAAAAAGGAATGGCTGTGAAGATCAGATCACTCACTCCTGCACTCCTTTCTTTCAGCTGTAAGAGGAAAAACTGTTTTGTTTAAGCTGTTTTATAGAGAAATGTTTAGCAATCTATTTGGATGGTGCTCACAGCATAACTTCACATGACTTTCCACCTGGAAAGATGAAAAATACTCCTCTTGGTCCCATTTGTACAGCCAAGCCCAAGATGTTTATAGCTCACAAAAATTGGAGAATTCACACACAAAAGGAAGTATTTCTTGTTTTAAAGCATTGTCCATTTTTATGGTTTATGTGGGAATTTCCACCATATTATTTGCTAAATGAGGACTTCAGATGGAGAAAAGTGTGCTTTACAGAGCATGTGGATTTGGCCAGAAGAAAACCATTTAAAAAGAAAAGCCCAAACCAGCACTATTTACTACAATTCACGTGTTTTGGGTTTTTTTTCTTTCTTTATGGACCTGATCCTAAGCCACTGGAAAGGCTTCCATTAATTTCTGTGAACTTTGGAACAGACCCTGTGAGATGTAGCTTTTTTTAAAAATTGATCATTTTAATACATTTTAAGGTTACTTTTCTATTTTTCATTATATATATAAAATGAACAAATGAAGTAGATATATATTTTGTTTTGTCTTTTCAAAGTTAACAAGATAAGAAATGACAGCAACCATCAAGAGATGCTTACACTGGCAGTGATGTATTTCTTTCTATTTTATAAATCTTACGTTATTAACATTTGGAATAAGTATTTACAATTGAGAGAAATAAATTTACACAGGATGATCACTGTAGTCAATTCAAAATGACTTGCGGGGCAGAAAGATGGATGAGTTCCTGTATTTTTAAAGATCTTTGAGTCTTTTATTAACCAAGCCAATCAGATTGGTTCATTCAAAGATAGAGTATTTACACATAGACTGGAATGGAACATCAGGACAAAACCTGCATGTTATCACCCAGTATTACACCTGATCTTTTTGTAGATAAACAGAATGGTCACTAGTGATTTTATGACCAATGCACTTATAACTTGCAATAATAAATGAGAAAAAAAATGTGCACATTTTCAAATTCCTTAATTAAATGGCAGCGTTTATAACAGAATTTTAATATTTTGTTTACAGAAAAGGGATTTATAAATGTAACTGACTCAAGAGAAGATTTTGAGATTGATCTGTTGGAAAAGTTTTGTTTTGAAATTAAACTTAAAGCATATCCACCAATTAGATGTATATGGATTTTTTCCCAAAAATCATTTCCTTGTGAGCAAAGATACAATGCAGATGGATACAGGTACTTAACTATTCTGAATATTTGTCTGTTATAATTTGTACAAATACTTATGTTATTTTTTGTCTTTTAAAAAATGGAAATATTTGTTCATTTTTTTCTTTTAACATGTAGAGTATGGTTTTCGTTTTTAAGTTAAATGTTATTTTTTAAATATAAATAGATTGATATAGTGGTAAAGCAGTGTTACCAAAGTGTTCTGTAATGTTATTCGAGTCTTCCAGAGCAACTCATGTAAATATCTCGTGTTATACATTTGATTAGTCTTGTGTGTTATAACAAATACTTTCCTAAATTATTCATATAACATATCTCTTTCAATTATTTTGTTATATCCTCGGAAAACTCAGTTTCGTGATCTTAGACATTATTCTCCTTTTATGAACCCATTCCAATCATCCATGACTGAATTATAACCTTCTAGGTGTTTCCTTAGTCTTATACCATTCTTAGCTCATGTTTTCCCAGTATCTTTCAGGCTTCTAAAGTCAAGCTTATTGGCACATAGTTTCCTAGACCTTTAGTAGATCCCTTAGGTCTTGTCTACATTAGAGAAATTTTACTAGCTGTCCAGTTCACAAATTTTTCCCATGTTACAAAAGAAGTTTTAAAAAAAATGTGTTAACTATTTTTTCTGCTACTTCCTATAATAAAGCTCTGGCATGGATTCTGTCTAATCCTAACGATGTATCCATTCTCCAGCCTAATTTCTTGATATCATTATTTAATTCCTTCTGAGTTTCTTTTCAACTTTGCAAACTAAAGTCATACAGCATTCTAACCTCTAACTTTGTGAAAAGTCAGGCAAAAAGTTAACATTTTGGCAATGTTAACTAGTCTTGTCTATGCCTGGCCTGTGCCAGGTCTGAGGACATAATACTCCTGGGCTGATGTCTTGTTCCTCATAGTCTTAAAACATTTAATTCTTTGCTTAAAACTCTGTTGCAATCTTGCTTTCACTTTTTAGCTTTGCTTTCTTTATCGTTTTGTTACACTTCACTTTAGTCTTAAGTCTTTTTGGTCCTATTTTGGTCCTATGCATCCAACAAAGTGGGTATTCACCCATGAAAGCTCATGCTCCAATACGTGTTAGTCTATAACAAGAGTCAGCAACCTTTCAAAAGTGCTCTGCCGAATCTTCATTTATTCACTCTGATTTAAGGTTTTGTGTGCCAGTAATATATTTTAACCTTTTTAGAAGGTCTCTTTCTATAAGTCTATAATATAAAACTAAACTATTGTTGTATGTAAAGTAAATAAGGTTTTTAAAATTTTTAAGAAGATTCATTTAAAATTAAATTAAAACGCAGAGCCCCCCAGACTGGTGGCCAGGACCCACGCAGTGTGAGTGCCACTGAAAATCAGCTCGCGTGCCATAGGTTGCCTAACCCTGGTCTATAAGATGCCACAGGACTCTTTGCTGCTTTTATTGGTCCTATTTTGTAACAGACTTGCCTATTCATCTGAATCAGATTGGTTATTTGGAGTCAGACCTTCACATAGTACAGAGACAGCACAGATCATCCTGGTAAATGATCTTCTCCTGGTGATGGAGGCAAGAGATCTGTCTTAGTTGATAACATTTGTTTTGTCAGCAGACTTTGGTAGAGTTGATTACTGGGTCTTGGTGACTAATCTGCAGTCCCTGGTGTGAGTAGGCTGATCTGTTCTTCAGTGGATAAGATGATTTCTGGAGATGAGCTCGCTGAAGGTAGTCATGAGCATTTACTCATCCTTGTCCAAGAGATACCACTTACAAGCTGATAATACTCAGCTTATTTACTTTCCAACTATTGCAGACTGTCTCCTAGCTGTCTGATTGTCTGGCAGACCATTGTGTTTGGAGGACAGACAGTTGATTCAACCCAGATAAGAGTAAAGTGATGCTGATGGGCCAAAAATAGTATTTTTGAGGAGCTCTGAGATGATTTAGGTAATTGTGATGTACAGGAGGGTGGGGTCACCACTAGATCTCAGGAATATAGAAGTCATGCTAGACTGCTTTTTCAGCATGGAAATGCATGTTACTATCATACTCCAGAGTGGTGACCACCAACTCCAAGTTCTGTGAAAAGCCTGCCCTTTTCTGCCTATTGCAGGCCTGGCTTTCTTGTTCACACCATAGTCACGTCAAGCAAAATTCTTGTAACTGAGTCCTAGACAAGCTGCATCAGTTACAGTACATAGCTGCCCAGGTGCTCTATGCATAGAACCCAGAGAATAAGTTTTGTTTAAATGTTGTTTTTAAAAAGTTTTCATTTACAGCATCCCAGATAGTCACACTTAGTGCTTTAGATTTTCAAACCACTGTAGAGATTTCAGCCAACACAGTGCCCCTGTAAGAAGGCAGGTAGTTAAGTATTATTATTGTACCCATTTTGCAGATGGATTCAATGGACAGAAAAGTAAATAAATTAAAAAAATAAATATGCAATCACATTCTATAGCACCCTATTTGATTTGGTTTTTTTCAGTTTTGCAGGAGTTTATGGTTTATGGTTGAGTAATCATATCTCCCATCACTTCTACTTTGTTCCTTTCATATCCTTTTTATTGATTTTGTTTCCTTTTTTGATTTCTGTTATATCCTTATCAAGTTGTTCCTCCTTATTGCATTTTATAATGAATTTGTACTATGAACTTTGTCCCTTAACATTTAATTTCATGCTATAAAAAAATTGGCACCATCTTTAGTTCCTCTAAGTGCTAAGAGCAACAACAGGTTCTTTCAGACTTTCCATTTTCTGTTCTCTCTTTATAAAACAGACCATATCTCTGTGCTTAGCACACTGCTGCTTTTCACTTCCTTACTATGGGTGAATCAATTCCATGAAGGCAAATGCTGTCATATACATCTTGTTCTCTCACCTTTCCTTGTGCTTACATGCAGACACCCAAGAAATGACTCTTGAAAGGCTCTTCTTATTTCTTTCCCATGACGAGTGATTCTTGGTGCATCGATGTTTGGGTGCCCAACTGGAGACATTCTAAAGAGGGCTTGATTTTTAGAAAGTGCTGAGCCCCTAGACATCTCATAAACAAGTCTGTTTTTCTTGCTACCATCTATAATGTCTTGAAGGTGTCCCAGTTGAGCACTCTACAACTGAGGCACTCAAAATCAATAATCATGAATGGAAATCTTGGCCTCAGTCAGCATGTAAAATAACACTTCTCTTCGGTGTGAATTTTCTTGCTTTAGAACCACATATGGATGGGCTGGCTTCATAACTCTGTGTTATGTGTCTTGTTTAATAAAAGCTACTTAGTTCCCCCCTTCCCCCCAGGATTCTTTTTCAGGGCTAACTGTTTCTTTCTCCTGTACATCTACGGTACCTCCTGATTCTGACTGTTTCTTCTCTTCTGACATAGATCTTCGTCAGATGCCTGCCCTCTTTACCCCTATTCACTGACTAAAATTGTTCTAGCCAAAAAACCTTATTCCCTTAAATTGGGACATCTGTACCTTAGATCAGGGGTTCTCAACCTTTTTCTTTCTGAGCCCCCCCCAAACATGCTATAAAAACTACATGGCCCACCTGTGCCACGGTAACTGGTTTTCTGCATCTAAAAGCCAGGGCCGGTGTTAAGGGGTAACAAGCAGGCCAGTTGCCCAGGGCCCCATGCCACAGGGGGCACCATGAAGCTAAGTTGCTCAGGCTTCTGCTTCAGCCCCAGGTGGTGGGCCCCAGGGCCCCACGCTTCACCTCCTTGCAATGGGACTTCGGCTTTTTACCCTGGACTGCAGCAAGCCTAATACTGGCCCTGAAACCTGCTCATGGACCCCCAGAGGGCCCCAGACCTCTGGTTGAGAACTACTGCCCTAGAACACCAGTAATTATATGCAAGGAGCATCTCCCTTAAGTACTCTTCTAACACTGATGAACCAACAAAAGTTCCCTCTCAAATCTGACAACAATCCAGACAAAAATAAAACAATCAAATGAAAAGGTTTGGGAATCACTCCCATTTCCTTTCATTACAGCACATAGAGAATATAATTATGTCTGGAGACTGGTTTTACATTTCTTTATCCAGAAAATTTTTATTTTGGATTCTTTGTTAACGACTTGATTTTTTAAAAAATATTTGAATCTTGACTACATGTAATCTGTAAATGTGCTTAAGCATTTCCCCCCTTTTCTCAACAGCATTTCTTCAAGATTCTGTGATCATAAGTATCAATCAGGGGAGTACGTATTCTATGCAGAAAATGATGATACATATGTGAATAAAACAATGATGTTGTATGTGAAACGTAAGTAAAAAAACGCACAGGTTTCATGAAATCTATGGGTGAGAAATTCTGACCTCTTTGGAATCAATCAGTGGAATTTTTGCCATTGACTTCAATGGTGAAGGAATTCACCCAATAGGTTGTTTCTTTCCCACTCCGCTTTCATCCTACCAAAAAAAAAGTAACAATTTATCACCTTGTAGATCAGGAATGTTTCGGATAGTAAGAGTGAACTATAACTAGTTGTCTGATATATTAGACAAAACAAAAAAGCAAACTGTTTTTACGAGGAAAAAAAGGTTGGGTAAGTGGGAATTTTGAGATTTAACCAATAGTAAGGCTGTTTGCTAATGTCTTCTGTTTCCTAACGTTTCCCATCTAACTATGGTTTTATTTGTGCATCTCATAAACAAGCGTGTTTTTCTTTCTACCACCTATTTGGGAGATTTTTTTTGACTTGCATATTGCAGATTTTGGAGTACATCTACATTACAATTGGAGGTGTGATTACAGCTCAGGTAGGCATACCTGTACTAGCCAGCACAGCTAAAAAGAGCAATGAAGAAACAGTGGCAGGGACTCCAGCTCTTCACTACTACTTTTAGCCAGGCTAGCTAGATCAAAGCCAGTGTGTGTAGGCCTACTTGAGCTGCACACACGCCTCTGACTGCAGTGTAGACCTACCTCAGGTAGTTTGAGTCCCAGTGATATATTGAAAACTAGATACCTGTTCTGAAAATATTACTGCAGTGATAGATGTCATCAAAATGGGAAAGGTTTAAAAAAGCAGGAGAGGAGAAGTAACGTAAGCTCCTGTCAGAATTTTTTCACACTCATCATGTAGCAGCTGCTGTCATGTGCTTCTGATATGTCAACACTGCCTCGCAGTTTGGACTACAGGGATGTGAAGAGCAGGGCATGCCAAAGTGCTGCCCTGGTAACTCCCCCATGTAGATGCTGCGGGTGTGAACTAAAAGGTTCCTAGTTCTGATTAATGTAATCCTGTTTGAAGAGGACTGTGGTAATGCAAACTAGGAACTTTTTAGTTTGCACCCACAGCATCCACACAGGTGCTACAGCGCAGCACCTTGGTACACACTGCTGTTCACACCCCATAGTCCAATCTGCGGGGCAGTGTAGACACAGCCTCACTGTTTCTTGTTTCATTCTTGCTGAGCACTCTCTAGGTCTTGTTCACCTGTATCCTGTGCCTGTTTTGCACCAATAGAGCTCCACTGATTTCAATAGAAGTACTGCTGATTTACACCAATGTGACAGGAGAATCAGGTCCTATGTGACTGGATTGTTAATTAGAAATCCCCAAGCCCTATAAAACCTAGCAGAAAATGCCGAAGAAATCTCAGCCATCAAATATGATCAGTAAATAGTCCTTTACAAAGAATTCCTATCTCTAGTGTGCCACTAACAGCGTGGACAAAAATAGAGCAAGAAAATTAAAACTTCTTAAGAAAACTACAGTGGGCAGGTACCAACTGAAATACAGTTATGTTACTTCAAAAAGGCAAAATAGTCTTAATCCATGAGAGTGGGATAGAATGATATGAGAAAATTCACTCATTAGGTATAACTTGTCATACCCTGCTTGTCGCTTCTTGATGCCATTCACGAGTTCAGTAAATTCATCCCAGAACCATGTGATGACGTGTATAACCCTGCCCTAGAACTAACGATGTTAAAGAGCAACTCTGGGTTCAGATGACCCCGCCCAGCCTTACCTGCAGAGCATGCTCCAGATGGAGATGGAGCTTAAAAGAAAGTCACACAGCTTAGAAGGGGACTAACAAGGCAGGGAGCTCCTGAGAAGCAGGGCCGCCCAGAGGGGCAGGCAAGTGGGGCAATTTGCCCCAGGTCCCGGGCCCCGCAGAGTGGGGTCCTTCATTTGCTCTGGGCCCCCACAAGAGTTTTTCAGGGCCCCTGGGGCGGGGTCCTTCATTTGCTCCAGAAGCCCTGGAAAACTCTCGTGGGGCCTAGGCCCCCAGAGCCTCTTCCGCTCCGGGTCTTTGGCTGTAATTTGGCGGTGGGGGGTCCTTCCGCTCTGGGACCCGCTGCCGAAGTCCAGGTCTTCGGCAGTAGGGGCCCCCCACGGTGAGTCTTCGGGCACTTTGGTGGCGAGTCCCAGAGTGGAAGGACCCCCTGCCGCCAAATTACTGCCGAAGCGGGGGCCCTCCGCCGCCAAAGACCCCAGACCCCCTGAATCCTCTGGGTGGCCCTGCTGAGAAGGGATGCTGAAAAGCCATTCTTGGAAAAGGGGTGCCTACTTGTTGCACCCAGACAGACAGGAGAGACAGTTAGTACCATTTTTCCATATCCTATTTGCTACAGACTGCAAAACTTGGCCAATAGAGTCGGGGTAGGAAGTGGCCCAAGGAGGGCAGTGTTAAGGTGGTCTTGGGTGCCATATCCCAGTGGAGGAGGGTCTGGGCTCCCCTACCCCACTGCCCTCTGCATTAAGAAGGGACTTACCCTGTGATACTTCCAACAAGTGCTGACTATCACAAACTCATGAACATTTAGTACCTGTTAGTGCTACACTATCATGTGTTATGTGTTGCATCCAGTATTTTTTGCTGAAAAAATCTCAGCTTTGCTAAATGTTAGTACAGGCAAGTCTCATCTTACACGGGGGTTCCTTTCTGCGGTTAGCGCATAAAGCGAAAACCGCGTATAGTGAAACACTCATTGAATTGAACTGCGGGCGGAATTGCCTGCACTACAGATGCAGTTTTTATATTGTTGTTGTTGTTGTTTTTTCCTGTTTTTGCCGACCGTGCAAAGCTGCATTTGCGCATGTTAAATGTGCCTAAGATGCGACTTGCCTGTAATATCATGTCATTGCTTTACATTAACTGTCAACAAAAGAAATGTTCTTGAGTGGGAGTCAGGCAATCAGAATTTGCCTTTTCACATGTAGCATAGTTTGGAGGAATGATTGTGTTGCAGTTGGGAGTCAGGAAGTTCTGAGTTTTAATCTTGGCTCTGCCACTGATTCACTATGAGATCTTGGGTCAATCACTTCACTTCCCTGTCTCTATTATAATACTTTATACATACCTAAGTAGATTTTGATCACTTTGGGTGTGGTGCAACCAGAGGTGCTGGAACTAGGGATGCTGGGGGTGCTGCTGCTCTCCCTGGCTTGAAGTGGTTTCCATTACATATAGGGTTTACAGTTTGATTCAGTGGCTCTCAGCACCCCCCACTATACAAATTGTTCCAGCATCCCTAGGTGTAACCCTATAGACATAACTGTATTATTGACTAAAGTATTATATTAAACTTTTTTGTGATATGTTTGTTACAGGGAAACCTGAAGTAACAATACAGTCAACATCAAAAGGTATTTCTTGCTACTCTGATAGTTACCCTGCACCATCTTGGACCTGGAGGAAATGTCCAGGACCTGATTCTTCTAAGTAAATAAAGACATTTTCTGCCCTTTTTTTTAATTTCTGTGTTCTTATTTGTGATGTTTCTTTGGCTAAATAAAGACTAGCCGGTGACTAGGATACTGTAAGACGAACTTTGGGATACATGTAAAATAATAGTCTGGTACAGGGATGAATCAGACTAAATTAGAGTTTTTCCTTGACTTTAATAGAAGCAACATCAGGCCCATAATATCTGAAGCTCTTTATGTTGAAATAAACAAAGCTGTGTCTAGAGCAATAGTTAGACATTAATTTAATTGCACAGTGTCCCAGTATGACTACTAGATTCCATATAAGCTTTCCTTGGTGCATTTAGTGGTCCTAATTAATCAAAGTATCAGCACTAGTGGATTTGCCAGGAAATACATCAAAGTGTCAAGATATTCTTTTGGTTTATCTAGCCATTTCAGTACCTGGAAGTGCACTGAGGATCTGATCTAATGCTCAAGGAAGTCAATGAGTCATTCAATTTACTGCAATGGAGATTGAATCAGGCCTAAAACTTCAAGGTACAGGGTGTTTCTTGCACTGTGTCGACATTGCATTACTCATTCAAAAAAGCTCATTCAAAAAAGTATCCTACATTCAAATTAAGATACCAGGTCAAATATATTAATGGAACGTTATGAATGAGATTTTAAATATTTTACAAAGTTGTTAAATATTATGATAAATTTTCTGTCCTTGTATCCAAATCCACTTTTTTCTATGAGTCTAATTGTACAGAAATCAAAAGGAGAGGAAAACACATAACTAGTAAATTTAAAATATTTCTTAAAGTAGCTTTTCATATATAAAATGCTGATTGTCTTGGGAACATGTAGGTCTAGAAAAAGAGTTGTGTGTCCCATTAAAATGTGGCAATCTCCTCTTTCCTTTGGTATAAAATTCCTCTTTCTAAATATTAGACTTAAATTTTGCTTCTCATTTGGGACTGAATGTTTTCCATTCTAAGCCTTAATCAAGTGTAAATTTGAGGAGGAAACTGTATGCATTAAAGGAAAGATAAACATTTTTATGGCAGGTTAATCTTTTTAAGTGGCAGCTATTTTGAAGCTTCTGAGAACTCTGGAGAGTTTGAAGTAGCCCCAGCAGAAATGGATTAGTGGGCAGAATGATGGAGAAACAGTCAAAGTGAAACCCAGATGGAAGGCTGGAAGTAGAACCTGGATAATATCCCTTGAATTTATTTATTTTATTTATTTATTTAGAGTCATAGAGCCAGCTCCTCAGTGGACGTAAACGCGCATAGATCCACTGGAAGCAACAGAGTTATGCTGATTTGCACCAGAGCAGGATATGACAATAATAAACAAAAAAAACCTATCCTTGGCTCTAGGTGCCTTTACCAAAATTAAAAATTGAATCAAATAAAAAGAAAACCCAGCATCTACTCCCAACCCCCACAATAATAATAAGAACTTAAGAACATAAGAACGACCATACTGGGTCAGACCAAAGGTCCATCTAGCCCAGTGTGCTGTCTTTCTGACAGTGGCTCATGCCAGAGGCCCCTAGGATGATCAGATGTCCCGATTGTATAGGGACAGTCCCAATTTTTTGGGATTGTTTCTTATATAGGCTCCTATTACCCCCCACCCCCATCCCGATTTTTCACATTTGCTATCTGGTCACCCTAGGTGCCCCAGAGGGAATGAACAGAACAGGTAATCATCAAGTGATCCATCTCCTCTCACTCATTCCCAGCTTCTGGCAAACAGATACTAGGGACGCCATTCCTGCCCATTCTGGCTAATAGCCCTTGATGGACCTAGCCTCCATGAACTTATCTAGTTCTTTTTTGAACCCTGTCAGTGTCTTGGCCTTCACAACATCCTCTGGCAAGGAGTTCCACAGGTTGACTGTGCTTTGTGTGAATAAATACTTCCTTTTGTTTGTTTTAAGCTGTTGCCTGTTAATTTCGTTTGGTGGCCCCTTGTTCTTGTGCTATGAGAAGGAGTAATTAACCCGTCTTTATTTACTTTCTCCACACCAGTCATGAATTTATAGACCTCTATCATATCCCCCCTTAGTCATCCTTTTCCAAACTGAAAAGTCCTGGTCTTATTAATCTCTCCTCATATGAAAGTTGTTCCATACTCCTAATCATTTTTTTGCCCTTTTTATATATTTTCCAATTCCAATATATCTTTTTTGAGATGGAATGACCAGATCTGCACCCAGTATTCAGGATATGGGTGTACCATGGATTTATAGAGCAGCAATATGATACTTTCTGTCTTATTATCTATCCCTTTCCTAGTGATTCTGTTCGCTTTTTTGACTGCCGCTGCACACTGAGTGGATGTTTTCAAAGACTATCCACAATGACTCCAAGATCTCTTTTTTGAGTGGTAACAGCTAATTTAGACTTCATCATTTTATATGTGTAGCTGGGATTATGTTTTCCAAGGTGCCTTACTTTGCATTGATCAACACTGAATTTCATCAGCCATTTTGTTGCCTAGTCACCCAGTTTAGTAGATCACTTTGTGACTCTTCGTAGTCTGCATTGGACTTTATCTAATCTAATCTATCTATCTATCTATCTATCTATCTAATGTATAATGTATGTAGATGTATATATCATCATGTATAATAATATAATGAAAATCAAGCCCAGCAATACTCTCCTCTCTAGCACAAACATCAGCCACCTCTCATGATTTGGCCTCCCCAAAACCCAGTGCAAGTTGTAACAATCATAACTGGACCTCATTTCTTTTTAGTTGTACAGAAGAAATCACAGAAGGGATTTGGAGTGACACACATGAGAGGAAAACCTTTGGGTCTTGGCATTCCAGCAGCATTTTAGATATACAGGATACAGTGATAGGCTTTTCTGTTGAGTGCTGTGCAAACAATTCTGTTGGCTCATCCTGTGCGAAGAGATTCATTACCCAACAAGGTACTGTACCGCTACTGAGACAGTGCAGGCCATCTTAAGTTAATTAAAGACACCAAAGAGAAAACTATGTCATCATCTGTATTGTTGGTTCACATTTGAATATTCTTTGCAAATAAAATATAGGATTCCACACAGACTGTGAGTGGAATTGTGGATAAAATGTGTCTCTCTTCTGGCATGATCTTTTCCTTATGTTCAGTGATATGGTGTTTTGGACCAAATCTAGCAGTCCCAAAGCAGGCTACTCTTCCATTAAAGTCAGCTGCAAAATTACACCCTGGGAATCTAGAGGCCTGCTTTTTATTCCTATGAGTAAGCTCTATCTGGAAATTAAGTTACAAATTGATGTGCAGCCTCTTTTGCTTATGGAAATATCTGAGATCCTCCTTTTATGTTTGATTGCAAAGAAGAAGCAATGTGGCTATCAGGTCGTGTTCTGTTCAGATGTCTTGAGACTAAAGATTTACGGCCCATAGATATTGCCTGAGAAGAAAATTTGAGCTACAGAAAATAACATGCAGTATTATTTAGAAAGAGGGCAAATATTTAATTCATTCAGTTTGAATGTAAAGATTTCCTTTGTCTTGAAGAGACAAGTTGTTTTCTTAATTCAATAAACGCATTGACCACAAGTGATAGATATTACCTGGTACCATTTCACATACACACTATACAGTGTCATAAAGGATATTAAAGTTGCTCAGTTTTGACCTTCAGAAGACATGTTGCAGCTATAGTAAAAAGGGAAGTAGACAGAGAAGAAAGAGTAGAAGGTAGCAGAGTCAACCTGCTTTTGTGAGAGAAGGTCGCACACTTTCACCTCGAGTGTCTTAAAATCATAAAAATATAACAAGGAAAAGGCAGGGAATTCTGATTTTAATAGCATTAGTTATTGAGTCATTTTAATTTGTCTTTCTGACACCCAGCCTGGTAGTGATGTATACTGATTAGTGGTGTACATAGGCGGGAATGTCTATGAGAACATGTGTAGAATACATTTAAGTATTATGAACCCAGTTGTCTAATGTCTAATATTTTGAATTTAATGAACAATGAATTTATGTAAGCATGTGTCAAACATAATTAGTTTACACTGGAGTAAACTGTATAGATGGCACACACTGTATGCTGGTATTAATTTTCTGAATGGGCAAGGATGTATTTATCTGTATGATGAAAAATTAGACCCGGTAATTCTGGCATTATAGTGTTCACTAGGCAACAGCAGAGCAATACTCTAAGCAGGTTTGGTGTAATTAGTCCTCAGTTAACTGGTGGGTCTTTATAGTATATCTGCATTGAGGCAGGGGTTATGCAGTTAACCTTGGAATAACTTCTTATTTGTTTGGCTGCTTGCTTTAGATTCCCAGGGATCTGGGCAACATGCCATAATGGCATCTGGTTGAACAATTATGTCAAAGGGGTTAAAGAGTCATATAACTTTCACTTTTGGAACTAAAATAAGTTTCAGACTTACCCAGTTTATAAGTATTGCCCATCTTGTTTTGTTATGAATACAATTCATTTACAATGCTAATTGAAGCCCTAACCCAAAGACGTTTGAAGTCAATGGGGTTACTTCCATTAAACACCTCTTCCTACAGTAGAATCAACAAGAGGAGGCTAAAAGGAGGAAATATTTATGACAAGGGGCTCCTGTCTGTTCATTCCACTTTGGGCTGTCAGTCTGTCCCATGTGAAATGGATCATGGTACCAGCCAGGGATCCAAAGCAGATTAGGTGCATCTATGTTGAGATCTTTTGCCTTCACTCTGGCTCCATGTCCCCAGCATTTCCTTTTCTACCTGGCAGCATAGCTACATTACCAGGGACTCCCCAGGCTGCAGCTGTCCTTGGAGCCTCATTAAAGGTATCTTCCCATTACAGACATGACAAGCTCTGTGGTGTAAAGGGGAAACAATGTATATTCTCCCAGTGCCACCCTCACCCAAATCTGGGTCACCCAGACCCTGCCCCTCCCTCTGCATAAATCTTTGCACCTTGGATCATCTCTACTCCAGAGGCAACTGAACCCGCCTTCATATGGGAGTTGGTTGATCCACATACAAAGGATCTTACTCATGTACTGAGGTTTGAAGGGCATGATCTGGCTCCCTGAGAGATTCTGACCACCTATAATTCCCATTGGCAATTCTCAGGCTCAGGCCAATAGGGAATGGAAAATAGTGGAGATAATATGAACAGGACAGATTTGACTCTGTTCCTCATAACCTAACATTATATTCCAGTTCTGATTCGTTGTTTAGTAATATGTATCTTTTTAAATTACAGAAGCTGTTTTTTCCCTCCAAGATAATGTTTCATTCTATGCAACCGCTGGATTTTGCCTTCCATTTATAGCTGTTTTGCTTATATTTATTTTTCATAGATACAAAAAGGTAAAAGCAAAAAACTTAAATGAATGCTCTCCACTCCCCTCTCTTGGAAACCTATTTCTCTCTTGGACTAATACAATTTTTCCATTTCTGAAGCAATTTAGATACGAAAGCCAAATGCAAATGATACAGATAGTTGGTCCTTCGGATAATGAGTACATCTACATTGATTTCAGTGAATTTGAATATGATCTCAAATGGGAGTTTCCAAGAGAAAATCTGGAATTTGGTGAGCAATTTGCTATGTAAACCATGAAGTCATCGTATTAATTTGCGTTGCACTAAACTAGAAATCACCTTAACCCATTTTGTCTCATAGGGCAGGCACTTGGCTCTGGTGCCTTTGGAAAAGTGGTGAATGCGACAGCTTATGGAATTAGTAAAACAGGAGTTTCAGTCCAAGTTGCAGTCAAAATGCTAAAAGGTACAGTAAATCACAGAGAGATACTGCTCTCACAAGCAGTGATGTATCATTTGTGTTTTAAGGTAGAAACCACCAGAAGCCCCTCAAAATCAATTCCTTTAGCAATTGCACCTCACAGTCCTTTTATACTTCAATACTTACTTAGCTCTAAAAGTTATTCCTTTTGCATATTCTTATTGCTGCATTTTGTAGTTTATTCCATGTAGTAACTAAATTCTAGAATGTGTCTCTAAGGCACAACCAATAGTATGGGAAAGGATAGAACTCTGCCACTCCTGGGGGGCACTGGGAGGCATGCCCCTCAAGGGAAGGACTCCTGGGCCTCCCATATGGCAGAGGTTGCATACCTGCTACAGCATCCTTTCATGGGCTACGTCCTTCTCTTCCCAGTGTGGCTGGCCAGCTCTGGTGACTTGGGCATGGGGATTTGAAGGAAGCCTAGCTAACAGCTCTGTTGTGGACCTGCTACTCATGGATGCTATCTTAGTCCACGTTACCCAGCTGGATCTTGTCTTCCCTGCTCTGCAGGCCATTTAGTTTCTCAGCTGTTCCACAGCTGGAAAGAACTTGCCCCATCAAACCATTGGGATGTGGTAAGGTCCCGTCTCCTGTGATATGGTCACCCAGTACCCCAACTGCTATATATGGCATTCAGAGGTGGAAATATGGACTCCATCCAGAAGAGAAGGCAGGGCTTAACAGTCATGTAGTGTCATCCCTGAGAGGGCTTCCCACAAGGCCAGTCCTAAGAGGATTTCCCACCTCCGAATTCTAGAAGGGCTCTCTCGTTGGACAAACCAGCTCTGCCATGCCATTCGGCCCCCTTCATGCTGTGGTAGGGCAAAGTTTTAGTTCTAGTAACTTTTTTAAAGTTCTTTCTATATTTGATTGATACAGAGAGTGTGCTTCCTGTTCATGAGGTAAAGTGACATTATTTTGGGCTAAATGAACTCTGATGCAAAGGAGATGTTTATTAGCACAGGGTACCATTTTTACTGAGGGAACAGAAAACACCTTCATTTTGTTGTTACACTGAAATATACTTTCCATTTTCTCACCCTTACTCTCTGATTGGCTACTATGGGTTCTTCATCTCCATGGACTACAGAACAGACATGACTGCCTCAGTTTCTTACCTATCCAATACTTCCCTCTCTCTTGCATAATGATGAGTTATTAGTTCCTCTCTCTCCAACTAAGAGTAATTAAATTAATAAAGTAAATTTTATTTATTAACTAGAGTTAGATGAGGTAAGTTTGCATAATGATTCTACATTTATTGAAAAACAGATATAAAGTCATTATTGAAATGATTGTACACTAATTGGCTAATGGCCTTTATTAGCCAATTGGAATACAATTATTTGTACACTTTATGGTGGATGAGAAATCATAGATATAGACTCCCTCAGCCAATCAGAATGCAGGGAATTGCATAAATGAGAAATAAGTTATGAGTCAGTAGTCGTGCTGCTTCTCTATGTTATGACTGAGACAATTCCATATCATTTTAAGTTGTAAGCTATGGTTTCCCCCAAAACTGCATGATCCAGTTTTGAATCAGGAGAGACAATAGGGAAAAATTATGGGCCAAATTCTGCTCACAGTTACAACTGTTTAAATGCAAAGTAGCCCTATTGAACACATTTCAATTTTATAGCAATATAAACTTAAAAAGGAATTTTGTTCTATATCTGTCTCATATTTAAAGCAAATTCTGGCTACTTGTCAGAACCTGCCAACTGTTCTTTATTTTGTCATTTTCATAATATCTGTTTTTCAAGACCACGAAATCATCTCACAAAGCTTGTAGCTGGAACACAAACACACAAAGAGAAAGAGAGATAGAGAGAGTTCCAGCTGTGATATATAGCAGATAGAATATCTATTTATCTGAAAGTATTACTCTTTAGAACAATTGTCTACCCAGTCACAGCTTTATATCAATGGGATTAATGTAAAAGGAAAGCTTTGCATGCTGCACAGAAACTAAACTTTTTAGGTTTCAAACTCTACCCTGTAAATATTTTTCTAAGTTTGTGTTGCTGTTGTATTTACAGAAAAATCTGACCCTTCTGAAGAAGAAGCTCTAATGTCAGAGCTCAAAATGATGACTCATATTGGAAGCCATGAAAACATTGTGAATCTGTTAGGGGCTTGCACCACATCAGGTAATAAACACCACATTGAAATATACTAACCTAAATCAATGTAAAGAAGACTTCTGAATGGAATACAAATACCTCAAAAATTGGCCATTAGCAGCAATATGAAACATTTGTGAATCCTGATAAATCCCAAATCACATGGTTTGTTTATTTTTCCAGTGTTGTGCTATGCAGTGGCCCAGATGCAGAAAATAAAGTGAGGGTAAAACAAAAGAGAATCTAAGGGCTTGTCTGCACAGAAAAATGATACTACTTTAACTATACTGGCATAGTTGGTATAATTAAAATAGCCCAGCCCACCTGCTGTGGATGCAGGTATTGGGATCAATGTGTCTATACTGGAACAGTTAATTTCCGTGAGGAAAGGGGAATAAGGAATACTGGCATAAGGGACCTTTATAACAATATAACTGTGTCCACACTGGGGGTTGTACCTATTTATTTTTTGCAGTAGAAAATCACCAAAATAGTTACAATGATACAAAAACTGTTTGAAGACCAGCACTAAGGGGCAAAGAAGACTGGGCAGCCTGACGGATTGACAGGAAAGGAAAGGAAGTGAAGAAGGGTTAAAAAATTAAATGAAAATAAGAGAGTGCAATGAAGGAGGAGGAGTGAGTGAAGCAGAGAAGGGAAGAGAAAGGAAAAGCAAAGAGGGGAGTGAACAGAAGAATAGAGTGAGGGTGGGAAAAAAAAATAGGAAAGGAGAGATTGTGGATTACTGTTGTTATTTATTGTTTGTATTGTGGTGGTGCCCAAGAGCTCCAGTCATAGACCAGGACCCCATTGTGCTAGCTGTTGTACAAACACAGAATAAAAAGATGAGCCCTGCCCCCAGGTAGCTTACAATTCAATTAATGTAGTTGTACTAGTGAACAGAGAGAGGATAAGGAAGCTATATAGTGTGAGCAGGGCCTGGTGTTTGTATTTGCAATTGATTTGTTACATCCATCACTCTAAAAAATAGGGAAGATTTGAACCATGGGTATTATTTTGAGGCGGAGATAATAATAACGATGAAGTCTGATTTCCCCAACTCATAGGAACAATAATTCTGTCATGAAAAGAAAAGGAGGGCAGTTAAATAGATTGTTGCGACTAGCTTCGCAGCTAAGCCTGGGAAGATAAGGGGGATTCAGAGCCTGAGCTCCAGCCAGAGCTGCAACTTCAAAGTGCTGTCTACACAGTTATTTTTAGAGCAAGCCCTGCTAGCCCAAGTCTGTCAGCCAGGTCAAGAGGCTTGCTCCCAAGTGCTGTGTAAATATACTCAAAATGCCCCAACAATGACTATGCCCACATATGTCGGCACCTTCGTTCTAGACTGTCTTAGAACAGAGTTGATTGGTAGAGTGTATGGACAAAATAATAAAACACTATGAATGAAAGTGGCTTAAATCAAACAACAGTAACTCAGTTTGTCATCACAAAAAATACTGTTAAGCAGGGCCCCAACCTTAATGACAGCATGTGGGTAAATCAATATGAAAAGCTGCCGATTAGAAGGGCTTTTCTCTCTAGCAAGCAGTTTGAGGAAGGGGTATATATGTCCGAAGTCCCAGGAAGTCTCTCACACTCTCAGAGGAAGGGGTCTGGGCTTTAGGGGAAAGCCACGTTCTTTGTCAAACCCACCCCCCAAAAGCCATTATGTCATTTCCCAAAAGCAGTTGGACTCTACCTCATCTTTTGTGCCTACTCCATCTAGTGTGGATGATAAGCTACATCTTCATGGATAGCACCTTCCAGTCCTGTACAATAAGGGCCAGATTTTTAAAGGTGCCTAAAACTTATCGATGCCTAAAACTGAGGTGCCTAAAACTCATTTATTTCAATGGGTGTTAGGTGCTTAGGTACTTTTCAATATCTCATTAGGTGCCTAAATACCTTTACAAATCCAGCCTTTTGTCACTAGTGCTAGTGTTCCTCTGGTAACATTTTTGGGAGGGATCTTTATTCCCCTTTAGTGATCCCCAATCCACCTTTGATGATACACATTTGGCAATATCAGCCAGGCAAATTTTCTGAGATGTTTGCCTCGTATCCATCAGTACCAGTTATTTATATGGAAACTATATGAGGTTCAGGCATTTAATATAGACCATACATTGGGAGAAAATGAGGGTTCTTCAGGGCTTCACCAAGGAGGCACTCCTTCCCCCCAGAAAGATTGCTTCAGTACATCCAGTACCCGGACAGTAATAGATATTCATTCCATAAACTATCTCAGGACCAGTTTACTTGATTTTTGAATACTGTTGCTATGGTGACCTGCTGAACTACTTAAGGAACAAAAGAGAAATATTTCACCGGACATGGACAGATATCTTCAAACAGCACAATTTCAGCTTTTACCACAATTTCCATTTGGATCGAAACTCCAGGTAAAATGTTCAGTAACAGTTTGAACTATAAGTAACCTATTATCAGTCAAGTGCTTGCACTGATACAGCTCCCTGCAAGCACGTGTCCTGGAACGCTTTGCAAAGAAAACTGCTATAAATTGGCATAATTCCTTTGAAGAGCTGAGGGTTGGGGCCAGTATGTAAATAAACAAATCTAGCTTAAGGAGTGAATTGAAGAGTGTCCTTTAACAAAGAACACCATTGAATTCTAGGCTCATCACACTCCAGTCTTTGGTTCTCTGCAGGAAGAAACCTACCGGGAATTGGCTAAAAAATGGTCCTATTTTTGCTGCAGTTCTTCCGATTGCACTGCAAGCATCATGAAACCCCTTCTGTGGATTTTGGCATCTTAAAGGGTCATGCTAGATGTATAATAAGTAATAATTCAGTGCCAAAGGTTGTAATGGCAGCAACTGATGCCCTTTTAGTTACAAAACAGTTCACATTTTGGATTATTATTTTATTTGAAATATGCAACTTCTTTAAATATGCCCCCTACTCTAGACAGGGGACAACATTAAAGAATGGATCATATTTTTCATTGTGTAGAATGGATGACTTTGGAGGAATGCAACTAAGGCAAGACTCAGATTTGACCTCTGGATCAAACGGGATTACATTATATTCGGAGGAAGGTGAGAAATTAAGCATTTTCTTCTGAGTAACAATTGTAAAAAACAAATTTGCTTAGTTTGTATTAGAAATGTGTATAGAAATAGAGAGAAATCAATAGATCTAGATTATAGTAAAAATGTAGGGACAGATTTTTATTTATGTATGTATGTATTTATTTATTTATTTGGACTGGGAACAGCAATTCCATACATGGTTGGAAAGACGGAAACATTTTGATGGCAGATAGATTTTTTTTAAAGGCCTGTTTCAGAGATTTGGAATATTGGAATTTGGCCTCATGAATGTGAGAAAGTTGCATGGGTTTAACTAAAGGTGTGAAAACTGACTTAGAATCATAGAATCAGAGAATATCAGGGTTGGAAGCGACCTCAGGAGGTCATCTAGTCCAACCCCCTGCTCAAAGCAGGACCAACCCCAACTAAATCATCCCAGCCAGGGCTTTGTCAAGCCAGGCCTCAAAAACCTCTAAGGATGAAGATTCCACCACCTCTCTAGGTAACCCATTCCAGTGCTCCACCACCCTCTTAGTGAAATAGCGTTTCCTAATATCCAACCTAAACCTCCCCCACTGCAACTTGATACCATTGCTCCTTGTTCTGTCATCTGCTACCACTGAGAACAGCCTAGCTCCATCCTCCTTGGAACCCCCCTTCAGATAGTTGAAGGCTCTATCAAATCTCCCCTCATTCTGCTCTTATGCAGACTAAATAACCCCAGTTCCCTCAGCTTCTCCTCATAAGTCATTTGTCCCAGTCTCCTAATCATTTTCATTGCCCTCCACTGGACTGTCTCCAATTTGTCCCCATCCCTTGTCATGGAGGGGCCAAAACTGGACGCAGTACTCCAGGTGTAGCCTCACCAGTGCCAAATAGAGGGGAATAATCGCGTCCCTTGATCTGCTGGCAATGCTCCTACTAATACAGCCCAATATTCCATTAGCCTTCTTGGCAACGGGGGCACACTGTTGACTCATATCCAGCTTCTCGTTGACTGTAATCCCCAGGTCCTTTCCTGCAGGAAACTTACATAAACTGCTGCAAAAGACTGGGTTGCCACACTTATTTGAGTTCATTTTTAAATTGATTAGGAATCAGTTTAAACTAATCAGAAGTAAGCCACACTTTAACCAAAAGAAGAGAGTCCACCAAGGGTATTGCACTGTCTTAACTAAATTGGTTAAAAAATGTACTTAATTTAATAGAGTGCAGCCTTCTCCTATAGACAAGTCCTGTAGTTCCAGCAGAGATGGACTAGTTGGTAGAGAACAGATAAGATGGTTATAGATGTAAGAAAAATGTATCTTATCATATAAGCTGTACAGCTATCACATCAGTATCACCTCTGTAAGTGGAAGTGTGTGTATGCATGAGAGAGAGAAAGAGGATCTCATAATTTTGCCAATAACAATAAAAGTAAAGTCACAAATTGTATTTTATGTGTATTAGTTTAATTATAGTTTTGACTGAAGCCTTAGCTCTTGATCTGCTCTTATCGCAGTCCAGAGGAATTTACTAGTATAAGGACTAAGCCAATGTTTAGTGAGGATCTCAGGATTTTGCTTACAATTATTTTATGTATTTATTAGCAGTAATAGAAATAACAACAATAAAAGTGGTACTGGACTTTGAAGACATTTACTCTTGACACCTTCCCCTTATCTGTGTGAGAAGAATAAGTGCACAATGCACTGATTACGCTTCTTGATACTGTATCAGACAAGCCAATTGTAATGATTTATTGAGATAAATGGAGAAAGGGATAAAGCTACAGAAACTTTGCTTTACTTTACTTCCGAATGACTGTGTGCACCCGGAGGTTTAGTGCACTTGAACTCCTGCACTTCAGCTTCACACCTTCAGTTAATTTATCTTCACTTTCCCAAGTGTCCCCAGGTAGTCACAAGCCCAAGCTCTGCTTATGTTTTACAGAAGAAATTAAATATATCAATAGAAGGGTGTATGAAGAGGAGGACTTCAATATGCTCACCTTTGAAGATCTTCTCTGCTTCTCATATCAAGTTGCCAAAGGAATGGAGTTTCTTGAATCAAAATTGGTATGTTTAACCTATGAACAATGTTTAGAGGGTAAAGAATAGAAAGATAGATCAAATTAACAGCAGGCTATCTGAAATAGAAAACTGTGAAGTGACAGGTTTAAACCATATCTTTATTACAGATTTTAAAATAACCAAAATAAAATACTCCTAGATTGTGCCTTAAGGCTTGACTGTGTGTAAGCCAGGTCTGATGCATATGTGACCAGAGGCGGATTACTGTTCTGTGGGGCCCTGGGCTAGAGCAAGTGAGGGCCCCTCCACACCACTTTTGCCTGCAGTCTCCTCAGCCCTCCTTCCCAGCACTCTTGCCAGGGAGCGGGGTGAGGGTGTGGGGCACAGGGGTGCCCATTTTTCAGGCTGGGGACCCTGGGCATGGGCCCCATAGGCCTGTACATTAATCGACCACTGATCTCCAATAAGATTAAGTAGAGTTTAAAGGGCTATATCCTCCTTTCTAAGCAAGATTGGAAATGCCTCATTCTTCTGCCACAGGGCAGAGTTTGCCTTAGTAGAAGGGGTCAGGGATTCAGCTTCTTAAACCAATGGGTTCTTGGTGAGCCATACAGATATCCTGGGAGATCTGCTGGAGCAACAAGGACCTTTGTGCTGAGGACCTAAGCCTACTCATTGTTCCCCAGCCGCTAGGGCACCTTGAGGACATCAGCCAACCACTTCTATAGAAGCCACGTTGCTCGAGGTTCCCTGATTACTTCTGACTATAAAACCAAACCTTAGGATGTGTCTGTGTCTCCACAGCATAGAGAATGAACCTATCCACATTACTACAGATTGGGTCTGTGGGGAGTAGCGTATTATGCCGTGGAGAATAGCTAGCTTCCAAACCCCATCCCTTACCACAGTCTCCTCTCCCACTCCCAACCCAGATATACAGGCTTCAGTTCCTTCTGCTTGCCGAAGTGAAGAGGGGGGTGGGTGGGCTCTAGCTGTCAAACAGAAAACGTCTGTGGCTTAAGCTATGTATTAGCATTCTGGTGCCCTTTGGAGATTTAGCTTTATCCGGTGTATAATCCAACTCTATTTCTGCTGTTGTTTTTTTCCCCTCTGAAATGATAGTTACTGGGGAGAGAATTAAATAAGCCACTCACCTCTTTAATCTCAGCCTCATTATCTCCCATTCCTCATAATAAACAGGTAATATTATTCCATAAACAACTAGTAACTATGACATTAGTTCTGACATCTTGTTTTCCATTGTACATATTAGCATTGCAAAACCAAGCTATTTCACTTTTTCATTAATGCAGGTAAAGTTGTTTGAGCAGGGAAAGGTGCAAGATTTCACAGATAAAGCCAAGAACAATGAATAACAACTTCCATCTGTTGTAAAACAATGTACAACCCTAACCCATTCTTCCTTTGCAGTGCATTCACAGAGACCTGGCTGCCAGGAATGTATTAGTGACCTGTGGAAAAGTAGTGAAAATATGTGACTTTGGGCTAGCTAGAGATATAATGAATGACTCTAACTACGTCATCAGAGGCAATGTAAGCTCACGCCTACTTTACATTTTTCACATAATTGTAAAAACTATAAGCTGATAAATGTATATACAGTGGGATAGTTATACTAGCTGATAGTTATACATGTAGCTGGACATACAGGAGAGTAACCTCACTGTGTCACTGAAAAAGTTTTCTTGCCTTGGCAAATGAAAATAGTAGATTTGGTATTAGTCTAACCAGATTTGGGCTGGACCCTGCAAACGTTTGTATAGTAATCTAAACATTAGTTAACTTAAGAATACGACACTGTGGGCCAGATCCTCGGCTGGTGCAAAACAGAATAGCTCCAGAGAAGTCACTGTATCTAGGTCAATATGGTATAACCAGCACTTTATAAAACCCACACAGTTTCATATACTAGAGAAGAAGGGTGAGGGAAGCAAGATCTTAGAAAAGAATGCAGGCTGAGTCATGGTTGATTTCAACATTAGCTCCGGAGTTGGAATTTTTTGGTGTGTATGTGTTGGGCGGTGGGGGGAGGGATAATTAGAGCTTGCTCTGTTAATGAATGTATTATTTTAGACTAATGTAAAGGCTTGGGGAGGCTTGTGAGGACAAGGATGAGTAAGGATAGAATACAAAAGTTCTGTGGCCACACTTAAGAATTCGTTGGGACACCCAGGGTGGTTCTTTTGATCTGTGTGAGAATGAGGACTTGGATGAGGTTTCCCAGGTGAGGCAAAGTAGGGTTTTATTCATCTTGTTATGTTGCATGTGAGTCTTATTGTCCTATACTAAAACTGTGTGTACCTCCATTTCCCTGTGTACTGCACCAATATTTCGATGGTGGGAATTAGATGTGTGATTTTTGCTGAGGCCCTCAGGGCAGGTGAGGCTGCCCAGCGGTCTGTACGTATGCTATGATGGTACCTTCATAACCTGAGACCCAGGAGGGGTGTGTGACCAGGTGACACCTTTTACCCTGGAAGTGAGACAAAGAGGAGGAGGAGGAGCAAGGGGTGTGTTGGAGGTCCGATCCCTGGAAGCAGGCAGTCTGCTTGGGGGACTGGAAGATGGGGAGTCCAGCCGTCTGGCCCAGGACTCCCCAAGGTGGACTTGGTTGAAAGGCACTGATTTCTGTGGTAGCAAGCTCTGTTCTATGCTGTGTTCCTGTCAACTAATAAACCGTTCTGTTCTACATGCTGGCTGAGAGTCACTGCTGATTGCAAGAGTTGGGGTGCAGGGCCCTCTGGCTTCCCCAGGAGCCCCACCTGGGGGGACTTGTTGTGGGAAGCACACACGGAGGAGGGGGATGCTGAATGCTCTGAGGTCAGATCCAGGAAAGTCAAAGCTGTGTAAGCTTCTTGCCCTGGTGACAATATGTTCAGAGGGTGAAGGTATGCTTCACCAGAGTCCTGATGGGCTTTGTATGGAGTATTCCAGAGCATAGCCCCGGTGACTGCAGGCATGAATGATGCCAAGTGAACCACTCACAGAACTTTGTTGATCAGCTGTTTATTTATATAAAGCTAGATTGTAACCTTACAACCTGCCCTAAGAGAGGGGGAGCACACAGCTGCACTAGCCCAGGAGCAGGCCAGAGAACAAACTGTGTCAGAGACTCACAGCTCCTCTCCTGATTCCCCATTGCTCTGGGGCTGGAGCAAGTTACTTCACCCCAGTCCACATGTGTGCTCCGCTGGCTACTCAGGTCAGTGAATAGGCTGTCAAACCAGAGCTCCTCCCACTTCTTGTCTTCTCCACTCCCCATCCCTGTCAACTTGCTCGTAGTGAGTAGCCCCATCTCTCCTCCTCATGGCCAGTATCATATTCTAAGCAAGATCAAGAAGAGGAGTAAGAGGGGACCTTAATCTCCTGCATAGCAAAGTAAGGACTCTGACAATGTAGCCCACGGAAGGCAAACAATCTTAGAACCTGTCATACAGTAACCTGACCTACAGCTCGATGAGCTGTTTGCAGAAGCTATTTAAAATAAGTCTATTTTTCTGTCTGCAATCAGACTTTGATTGTACGTCGGCAGTGAGTGCTCTAAGGAGTTGGCTATACTGTGTGCAAAAAATACTAACAAGCTCCTTTTCTGTCTCTTTGTACAGGCTCGGTTACCAGTCAAATGGATGGCTCCTGAAAGCTTATTTGACAGGATATACACAATTAAGAGTGATGTCTGGTCTTATGGAATATTACTGTGGGAAATATTCTCTCTCGGTATGTTCTATATCACAGCAGAAGAGCACCACTTTTCCCTAGCCTCCTGTATGCTAATATTTCCACAATATTTCTCATAGGTGTGAATCCTTACCCTGGAATTCAGGTTGATTCAAACTTCTATAAACTCATTCAAAATGGATTTAAAATGGATCAGCCATTTTATGCTACAGAAGAAATGTAAGTGTAAATTCTGGATACTACATAGGAATTAATTAATTGTTAATCAAGTAATTATTTTTCCTAATGCTATCTTTATATTTATTCCACTCGTTTGCCCTCTACCCTGCCTAACAGAGATATTCCAGGCAAAATCACGTCTTTCTCTAAGGCTGGTGAAGGATATTTGTTAATGAAGCTTTTGTCTAGAAGCAGAAATTATTATTGTGTCATGATGAGCAATGAACGTTGTATTTGTTTGAAAAGACCAGTTTACTACCTGTTTTCAATTGGTCCTTACATTCTCAGAAAACTTCCTCTTGGGTTGGTATTTCAGAATCTTCAGCTCCATTCATGCAGGAAGGTTTATTTTCTATAGCAAGGGTTACACAAAATCAATTTTAGATACTAAATAAAGCTCTCGTGAACTTTCTCTTCTTTTTTTACTGAACCCAGCTGTGTCCAGTTCAATTCCAGGGATATATCAGTGCCTTTAGAAGAGGCGAGTGATAACACAAAAGGGTTTGGGTGGGAGCAGGAGACAGGAGATGCAGGGGCATTGTAACTCTTGTGCTTCTCAGCATGGACATTACAATCAACATGGAGTCTGATGTGGATATTCAAATTCCGTGGAGGTTACACCCTGCAAACACCTGTGTCTGTGTGTGCTCTGCCAAAGGGGAGGAGTCCTAGGGGACAAAAATAGAGAAAGGGGAGAAGGCAGAGGGCTGCAAGACATTGAACATGAATGAAAGAGAAGGATTTTGGTTTCTCTGGGCTCCCCATTGCAGTCCTTTTGACATTTACCAGGACAGCCTGTAGACATGCTAATATCCATGAGGCCAGGTACACATATTGCAAAGCTATGGGCATTGCAGTGTCTTCAGGCTCTGCCTGTAGATATTGTAATGCCTGGGAAGTTCCACATATACATTACAATGTTTATGAGTCCAGCAGGGATTTCTGTGGAACTTATAAACCCCACAAGGATTTATGTTGACCGTATAAATTCTCAAGGGACTTCTGCAGAGATTGTAAACATTGCATGGACTCCTGTGAAGACTCTGTGTGGACTTCAGATAAATTCCACAAAGACTTTTGCAGGATTATGCTCCATAAAGATCCCTATGGAGATTATATGACTATGACGTTCACTTAAAGTGGGGGCAGGATCAGCCCCATAGACACAGTCTGCCATTTCTTAGGAGGGAAATGTTCTCCTACTAGTCTCAATGTGGAGGGCAGACCTATTGAATCATGTTAACATTGCTAAGATCTCACATGATAAGTGATATGTAATGTGATAAGTAACTAACAACCCCAGTGAAATCCTGGCCCCTGTGAAGTCCACCAAGTCCACCAAGGGATTTGACTTTTTATTTATCTTTCTGAACAAATAAGTCAAACCTGAATTCTTTATCAATATCTTTCTGATACTCCATAATACAGTCTGTTGATCTTTGGCATTTCTGTAATGCAGTTACCATAGTATTTAACCATTGATACATTTTCTTTGGAAACTGTCACATATTTCTTCTTTTGTTCCTGCAGATACTTTGTAATGCAGTCCTGTTGGGCTCTGGACTCTAGAAAAAGACCTTCCTTTTCACAGCTGCGTTCCCTTTTAGCTCGGCAGCTGGCTGATGCAGAAGGAGCGGTATGCAATCATGCAAATACAAAAAATGCTCTGTTTTGCAGTTCTATGTTTTAAATGTATCTTTAGAGTCCATAATAAGGTATTTGGAACTGATGGCTCCTATTGCTGACACACTTCATTAGAAAGGATCCCCAGGGACACCCCATCATGTCATGGAGCTGTTTTCTTCCCCTAGCTGAGCCATAAACAGAGGACTGAGCTGAGATGGCAGAGGAATCCTTTTTGCAGAATTTGTTGTGTTGCTCTAATAAACCGCCTGGGACATAGGGACTTCCTCTTTCCTGCCTGTCTCCAGTCCAATGCAGGAAGGTCACTAACTGTCTCTTTGTGCCCACAGAAACTAGTTCCCCTTCTGTAAAAACTAATGCAGCTGGCTTTGTGGTCTACTGGCAATGCTGATGGCTGCTCTATGTGGGGATCTGAGTTGGGACATATTGCAGGGTCTGTCAGGGGCTGGGAGTGCTGTGGGTGCAACATGCTTGAGTCCTGGAGGAGGGAGAGCCTAATTTCACTCTCAAATGACCCCCTCTGCCAGTAGAACTAATGTTGACAGGGTCTGGAGGGAGCAATAGGCCACCCTCTTTAGATGGAAATGTGTTATCCTAATGCTGACAAATAGGAACATGGAGGATCCTAAAGGAGCTTATTTTCTCTGCCAGAAAAGTGATCCCAGTGAAAAGATGAACTAATGCCTTTCAAAGCCATAGGTTCCCAGCTGGCTTCCTGCACTTAGCAGGCCAAACAAATTTCCAGAATGGAGTGTCCTTATACTGATTATAAATTAACCTTGCTGCTTCTGCCTTAAGCCTTCCTGCAAGAGTGGGCTGACAGTAGTCAGAAATTTAACCAAAAAGAGCCCCTTCTCCTTTTGTAGCTCTCAATCAACTCATTGAGCATGCTCAGTAGATTGCACCTACTGTCATCACTAAGGGATGAACTGTACAAAGGGGCTGGGATTTGTATGTTGCATGTGAGCTTTTGAAGGAGGGTTTCATTGAAGTCCAGAGACAAAATTCCACTGCTGAACTAAAAAAGACATTTTTTGCCCTTGCACCTTTTATCAGCTGAGATATTTTTCCTCCCGGGGAAGAATTTCCCACAGGGGCTGAATGTTTATTGCTCCTGTTCCACATTTTTGCTGAAAAATAGCCTGGATGCACTATCACAGTCAGAATTCAGACAGCAGCAATGTACAAAACTGTTACAGACCAACTAGCATATTTTCTGGCTGTTATTAGCAAGCCCTAAATGTGTTGTTGCTGCCCCAGTATTTTCTTGATGTTTTTGTTCTTATACATGTGACAAATGCTACTCATGTCACTTACGGCACTTCTGGAAGGTGCTCAGATTCTACAGTGATGAAGGCACTATAAGAACTTGAACAGAATGATAGGCCACGTCTAGACTACGTGCCGCATCGGCGCGTTAAAATCGATTGCTCTGGGATCAATATATCGCGTCTAATCTAGACGGGATATATCGATCCCTGAGCGCGCTTATATCGATTCCGGAACTCCACCAACCCCAACGGAGTTCCGGAATCGAACATGGCGAGCCACGACAGTCGATTCCCCGCGTTGTGAAGACGGGTGATGTAATATCGATTAGATATTCCGACTTTAGGGCTACGTTATTCATGTTGCTGAATTGGTATCTAGAATCGTTATTTTATCCCGCTTAGGTGTAGAGCCAGCCATAGTGAGACCACGGTGTGATACTAGTTGCTAGGAACTGTGTGGCAATTAGATTAACACTGTTATAATATGATTGTCCTATTACTAGAGATTAAACCATAAAGAATTACATATTATCCACTAATCCGTTTTCAGTGTGTCGTACCATATGAGTATCTCATGTGCTGACTCATCTCATGAGGTAATGTTGTGCTACAGAGCTGTTGCAGCAGGGAACCTCCTGCCTGTGTTGCGAATTGAGTGAAGTTACGGACGGTGTCAGCTATCAGAGGGGTAGTCCTGTGTTAGTCTGGAATCTGTAAAAGCAGCAGAGTATCCTGTGGTCACCTTATAGACTAATCAGACGTTTTGGATCATGAGCTTTCGTGGGTGAATACCCACTTCGTCAGATGAAGTGCATTCATCTGACGAAGTGGGTATTCACCCACGAAAGCTCATGATCCAAAACATCTGTTAGTCTATAAGGTGCCACAGGATTCTCTGCTGCTGTTACGGAGGTGGTGACTCAAAGGGCAACCCCCTTCTGCCTTCCACCAAAGCAGTGGGGATGTGGGGCGAGAGGTCAGTCATGACCCAGTCCCCCTCCATTGAAAGCAGTGGTCTTTGGAAGACCACTTATGAGCTGACTTCACCCCTCCAGAGATGCAGGCGGTGCTGTGAGAGTAGATCTGGCCTCAGTTCTTCACAGGTGCCAGGGTTAAAGGTAAAGAAGAGCCAGTAATATCAAATAAATGTACACCTGGCCTGTGAGACAAGATGGGTGAGGAAATATATTTAATTAGACCAGCTTCTGTTGGTGAGAGAGACCAGCTTTCAAGCTCCTCTCTCTGATATCCTGGGATCAACATGGCTACCAGAATACTGCCTATGCTTGACCTGTTTATTGAGTGCAACCATGAGGCCAAGTTCTGTCTTATTCATGTGGCCTCATTGGAAAATCTGAAGAGAAAGCATGTAGTAGGGGCTCAATCCTGCAACTCAATCCAGAGTTGAGCATTCTAGCTCTGATCCAGCAAAATACATCAGCACATGCTTAACTTTAAATATGTGACTAGTCCTGTTGAAGCCAATGGGACTATTCAGATGCTTAAAATTAATCACCTCCTGATTTCTGCATTGAGGCCAAAGTGCTCAGCACCTTGTGGGACTGAACCTTTGTTATGGTGCATGGCAGATCTCCAGCCCAGGCCTAGCTCTCCTGAACAGTCATTGAGGATCTATTCTGCCTAACGTCCAAAACAAAAGTCAGGAAGATATGTAATGGGTTATAGTCACGGAGGCCAAGGACACGGTCCATGTGTTTGTGCAAGGGAATACCCAAACCCAGCTCTAGACACAGCCCCTTGAAATATTGAATTGTATTCGTAGGTCTCTGCATTCCAGGAGACTGATTTTCTTCAAGTTACTCATGTCAATAAGACTTAAGGACATCTGTAAGCGCATGCTTCAGTGTCTTGCTGAATTTGGGGCTAAATGCACCTGTTTGTCAGATGGGGACCAGACCACTTTCTCCACAGAATTTGAATTTGACCTCCTGGTTTGGAAAATGGATTTTTATCCCCCAAACAATTTAATATTATGTAAAGCAAAATGTTCAAGATGCTGGCAGCTAAGCTGCATCTGCTAAAACACGAACACGCATCCTTTTTCATGCACAAAATTCACATGTGGCTTTATTATAACTCATCCCTTAGTAACAGCAGTAAATTAGTAAATGCAGTTGCACACATTTGGCAGGCACAACTTAGACAACTAGTTTTGAAAATATGGTCTTAGATGGTTATTACTTTTGCAAGAGAGTGCTTAGCAAAGATTTACTCTCCTGTATTGTGGCTGCTGTGCATTCAGCTTTACAGCTGGTATTCATTATTGTATTACTTGCTATTTTGCTAATATAGTTACACTGAATTTAGAATTGAAAATTCAGTATTATAAGGAAAAACTGGATGCTAATGTACTCTGTTGTGTTTAGAGCAAACAATAATTTATATGACTTACTTTCCCTTCCTAATATATAGGTCTATCAAAATATGGAGAGCAATATTTCTACATACCCTTCCAATTCCAAAACCAGACCACCTGTGAGCAGGAAAAATGAACGTCTTCCATCCACTGATGCATCCCAGGATGAAGATTCTCAGATAAAAAAATAATCCAGTTTGTGGACTTTACCTAGAAATTCATATAAGCTCTGTACATGATTAATGTTGTATGTCACCACTATAAGTAAACAGATTATTAGCTGCTGCTATATTAGCATTTCTTACAGGCAATTCCATCATCTCATACCATGAAAGGAACCTTTATTCAAAATCATTATTTTAAGTCCAGAAAATGCATTTACCACAAGCCAGAAGCAGTATGTATTTTTAATCAATGTTTTTTTGATGCATCTACAACTGAAAACCTTCCAGTAACAATTTTATGGAAGCTATATTTAATCAAGGCATTACATTCAAACTACTGTAAGCTGCATTGTAAGCAAACATGAAAATCTTAAGGCATTTTCAAACTTGAGAGCTTTAAAGTCAGGTACCTAAATCCCAGTGCTCTGAATTTTCAGAAGTGCTTCTTACACACAGCTCCCTTTGAAGTTAATGAGGCTTGAGAGTACACAGCACGTTTGCAAATCAGGCCACTTGATTTAAAGACCTAACTATAAGCACCTGTATTTGAAAATGTTGGCCATTATTGCCAAGAACCTAATATGTTTTTGAGTATTTATGATCATTTGATTATGAATCTTTTCATTCCTTTACATTTCCTGTTAGATGTACAGCTTGAGTTCTTATACTTCTGCCAGATGGACACACTTCATTTTTAATGAGGTTATTCTTGGTCCTAATTTAGGGCCATAATCTCATCTCTATGATTCAGCAACCATTCAACTCTCAGGAGTTTTAATGAGAGTTACATGTACGAATCCCACTGCACTGAGATGAGAATATACCTCTCTATCTCCTTTCTTGCTTTCATATGAGAAAAATCCCTGAGGTGATTGTTCTTCATATAGATTTGGAGATATATTATTTTCCTGTTGATGATATGGGATGTGTTGGCACAACTTGTAGGAATGCTAACCAGAGATGTGTGCATAACTCCCAATGAATCAAGAAGAGAATATGCTTTTTTAACTATTTTTCTCTTTCTGCCCTACAGGAATTGCTAACCACGTTCAGCACTTTCTTTGGTAGCTTCAGTAGGTGTATCATTATTTTGATTAAATGTTACCCCATAAATTACGCTGCTATTTACTAACAAACTCCTGACAATGATTAATAAATCTGTTCTTGTACAGCAGTAATGCACTGCATATCTCAGTTGACGTTTATTACTGAATTATCAGATGGCAATGTGTTATACCAGATATGAAATCCTGCCTTTGAAATGCAAGTGTAGCAATAAGCCTTTTTCAACTATATTTTTCTTTTGTTTCTAGAAAAAGCAAACATGCTTGGTGTATTTCAAAAGGGTTTTTTTCCCCCAATATATGGAAATATGAATAATTTCAAAATACTCAGAAAAGAGACTGCACTGTTTAGCATGGTTGAACACATGTCTTAAAAGCAGATGGAAAAAAAAGAGGTAGTGATCCATCCACAGATAGAGGGGGCCATTTGAATAGGTTTTTGGCCATTGTGATTTGTAGAGCTCTATGGGATGAACGGTATGTGTAGTGCATGCCATTCATGTTACCTGCTGCATATAGCACACACATGTGTATAAATATTTTGGGTAAGATTGTGCCCGGCACTGAAGATAGGACAATTGGAACCTCCCTTACAAATCTTGCATGGGCTACCTGGATCTTGGCTCTGGGCACACAGCGATAAGTTGGTGTTGTGTATTTGCTATTCCCACCTCCAGAGCGTGAAGAATGGCTGGAGCAGAGCAGAGCTGGCGTAAGGGGGCTTCGAAAGGGAATAATGACTCTTAGAACCAGAATTCCCTCCCTGGATGTTCCTGGTTCAGCACAGCGAAGTGCCAGCCCATTCACAGGCTTGTGCAAAACCACAAGATAGCCCCTTTTAAACGGCTGCTTTACAATTTTCTTTCTCTCGCTCTCAAAACAAAAACAAAAACAAAAAAAAACCCTTGGTGTTAAACATGTTGGGTGTTATACAGCAACATGTAGACGCACAACAGTGACCAGAGAAGATTTATCACATGAGTGTCACAACACTGCTATCTGATAGGGAGAAAGGTACTAGTCACACGTACTGTGTGCAGCTAAAATGTTCTTTGAATAATTCCTAATGCCTCTCAGGGCTTCTGGGATGAGGAGGGAGTAATATATGATTTTGTTTCTAGTGCGTTTCACCCCAGAAGAGAATAGAATGGCAAAGAAATTTCTCCTTAATAAGGGATAACAAAATAAAATGCTGGGGCTGAGAGGTAAATTGGTCCAACAGTTAGGACAGCAGCCTAGCACCTAGGAGATCACGGTTCAATTTCCTGCTCTTCCACAGCTGTCCTGTGTGACCTGTGCTAGTGGCTTGTAGCCTCTCTGTGCCTCAGTTCCCCATGTGTTAAATAAGGATATTACTTCCCTACCTCACAAGGGTGTTAGGAGGATGAATACATTAAGGATTGTGAGGCTCTCGGCTACTGCTGTGAAGGGGTATATAAGTACCTAAAATGGCTAAGTTGTATACAGGATGGGCTGTATCTCTTGAAATAAGGATCAGTGGCACTGCCCAGAGGATTATAGGACTTCAATAAAGAGTATGGAACCATCTTTCTAGTGAAAGTCCCTGATAGAAAGATGAGAGAGAGACTGCTGAAAACTTCAGAAGAATCATTAAACTAAGGAGCATTTAAACAGCAGTGATCCTGCCACAGCCAAAGAATGATAACAAAGGTTTAAAAATTAATTGGATCTGCTACCATAAAAAGCATCATATGCTCCCCCCAGGTTTAAAAAACCGTTATGAAACAGAGAACAAAATAGGAAATATAACAAACCAAAGTGCAAGATACACTCAACACTAGCCCCAACCTTCATGACTGAGGCACCTAGTTGCTGCTGTGATCCAATTGATTTGTTTTTATTTTTCTGCTGCAGGGCAGTACCAAGTGACCTTGGTCAAATTAGCCAGACTTTTGCCTACTTTTGTAAACAGTTGTAAAATCATCATCAACAAGAGAAGGTTCCCTTATCCCTCAAATAGGTATATCTCCCTTTTTGACATAACCATGAAGAGAAAAGTCATGACACCGATACCAAAGGAAAGGCAATTCAGAATCTACAGCAAGCCTAAAATGATGGGTTAAATGCATAGCTTGTGAATGTTAAAATACTGTCAAGTATTATGAAGTGTCCATGAGGAGTCGCAGTTAATTACAATTACACTTTTATTGGACGCAAGAGTTGAAGAAGAAAAGCCAGGCCAACCCCCAGACATTGTTTTAATGTTGGACACTAGGTGGCGCCCCAAGATCACTTTTTTAGTTTTTCTGTCCCGGGTTAGCACTGCACTACTGTGTAGTCCTACTCACATATGTATGATTTACAGAGTTTTTGCGTATCTAAAGTTTTGTACAAACATAACAGTTAATCCTCACAAAATCCTGGCACCCTGCTCCACCTATCCCTGCCCAAGTAACGTCCATTGGCCTCAATAATCAATATTAACATTTTAAAATCCTGTAACTGCAATAAAAGAAAAAAAGAACCATTTTAAATAGCTCTACCTTGGAGCTTTTTGTCCAAATACAGCATGGCTACTTAATGTGATAGTCGAGATGGTCCATTTGCTTCACTCTCTTTGCTATGATTAATTGTTATGGGACAGTCACAATTATACCTATCTCAGGGGTAACTCTGGACAGTATTTGGCTCTATACGTTTATTTTTCAGCTAAGTTTTCTACACAGAGCCAGCGCTGTCTAAGTGGTGTGGACAGTGGATTGGGGGACTGGAACTCCCAGGGTCTGGGTTTATTTCTCTGCAGAGGTGAGAACTTGAGCAAGTCACTTACACAGTGTGTTTGCCCAGTTTCTCCACAGGCTAAACAAGGGCTGGGGATTCTTTCTTACTTGTTTTGCCAGGGCTTTCCTCTCCCCTTACAGGATATAAGTAACTCTTGTTGGAGTTAGATGCACACGAAGTGCAGGATCGAGCTCATTACCTTACAAAAGGCATTTTCAAATTGTCATACTTTGGGATCTAAAACCATATGTTACCGAGGGCTAAGGCTCTGCTTTGTCTGATTGTAGAGTTCAGACAACTTAGCCTGGGGAGGGCAGCATGGGCCAGAGACAGAACCCGCCCCTTGGATGAATCACATCTAAGGTTAGTTGTGCCCCTAACTCTTCCTGGGGCCTTGGATAAGAGTCTCTGCCTCAGTTCAACAGATGTGTACAATGGGGAAATAACTGCTTTACGCACCTCCCAGGTGTGCTGGTGCCCAGGTGGGCACATTATCTCAGATGATAGAACTGCCTGGAAATCCGGGTGTTTAGAGAAGGAATCAGAGGTGTGATCCTGCTCCCATTGGTGTCAATGGGAAAGTATCCTTTGGTTCCAGTGGGAGCAGGTTTGGGCCCCAAAAGAAGGTTTTGAGTTTGTTTGTTTTCATCTTCATGTAGTCCACAAGGAAGGAAAGAAAGAAAGACAGACTTGGGAGCAGAGACGAAGCATGGAAAATTTCATCCTGTAAGAAGATTTTGGATAATTATGGGCCAGTTAAATCAGGAGGTTGTACTTTAAACATGTTACTACTTAGGCTATAGCATCCACTACTAGCTACCGCTATAATTCTTAGTGAGCCTGAGCCTGCTCCCATTAAAGTCAAATAAGAATTCAGATACTGTCTTCATAGGAATAATTCTGGTACTAGTAGTGGTTCTAGTTATCATTCATACAGCACCTGGGAAGTGCAATGGTGTTTAAATGACAAATAAAATCGCTCTCTTATACAAGCCCCGGTCCCACAAACCTTTACTCAAGCCCGCAATCCATACTCAAGGGAGTAGTTTTATTCCTTCCCTTAGAATAAGGAGTTGTAGAACTGGGTCTTTAGAAGGAGCTCTGGAACAAATTGCATAGTGGAGGTGTAGAGAGCCATTGAACCAAACTGTTAACCCTGTATATAATAGAAACCACTTGGAGCGAACCCCTAGTTCCAGCACATACGGTCTTCAGTTGGACATAGAGGGAGATGCTGTCACACAAGATGCGGTTGCAGAGAAGGCGCTGCAAAGTCTCTTGCTATGGAAGACAGTGTAGAAAATAAAGATACTTGCAATTAACTAAGGCATAACGATTCAATTCCCCCGAGGGAAGACTACCCTGGGAATGTGCAGCGGATAATGCTCTAGATGTTTTACAGCTGGAATTTCATGTTTTCCTGAGGAATGGAGTCAATATAAAGCCACTAGCAAAATTATCCTGCGCCAGGCACCAGCGAGCCTATGTCGCAGGGGAGTCGGGCTTCGTTAGGAGCTGTATTGTCAGCTCTGTCTCTAGTGATGCCCTCCGAGTTATGTATTCGCTCCGTGACTCAGTTTCCCCATGAGTGAAATGGGGATGAAAACGTTCTCGACACCTTTGTAAAGCCGTGTACTAGGGATGAACAGCACCATGGTAATACTGAATACTGCGTCGTGCCCAGAGTCCGGGGGTTCGGGTCCCCTGATCATGGCTGCTGTGCTAGCACACAGGGAGACATACATTCCCGTTGACACCAGTCCGACACGCTGGCTGTCAGTGGAGATATGCCGGTGTACGGCGGAGGTCAGACAGTGGAGATTCAGTATTGCGCTGTTTTCCCGGGGAGCTGGGCGGCCGGGAAGGCGCTGTGACGAGAGAAGTCTGGGGGTATTTACCTCTGAAACTGCCAGAATTCAAACTCGGACTCACTAGCGCAAGGGATCAGGGTAGAGCAGTGTTCTTTCCACGCCCCGATGCCTGCGCCAGGCTGGATCGGGCCCCAGGCAGCGGGCGGGGAAGGGGGATGGAGTGTCCCTTTGCATGGAGGTTCAGACGGTCTGGGCAGCGGGGCACCTGTCTGCAGACGAAAGGCGGGTGGGCGACCCTGGGGGCTAGTCACTGCTGTACCGAAATGTTCTGCAGTCGCTAGCAAGAGGCTTGAGGGCCCAACTTGTCCTGCATTTCACAAGCCCCTTTTCTGGGAAGTGAAACTGACTTGCTGTCCTTTTCGCTCCCTCTTCCAAATTGCCACAGGGAAGCGCAGTTCATTTCATTCTCGCCGGGTCCCTGCAGTTTCACCAGACCACACTAGTCTCAGCCCAAACCAAGAGCCAGATTCGGCCGGGTTGGAGCTGGGCTCTGCACCAGCGGAGTCAATGGGGTTTCAATGGGAGCAGGCCTTCGAATCCTGGTGTAAATCCGAAAGGATTCCACTGAAGTCGATCGAATTAGGGGGCAAACTGCAGCAGAGCCTGACGCCTGATTAAACCGAAGGTGGAGCGGCGGCGAGAGATGTCTGATTAACAGCGATGACAGTCTGGGTTTAGGGCTAGATTCACGGGCAGTGCCTTACTATTGGGGAGCAAACCCGGTGACTGATGTTTTTGCGTCCTCCAGGTTCCTATTCACTCACAGCGAGTCCAGCAGAGGACATTTTTCATCTCCCCCGAGCGGGCAGCCCACTTGGCCACACCTGGCTAAAGAGAAGTTGTTTAATGCGTAACCTTGCAAATTCGCTCCAGAAGCGGGCATCTCAGATAGCCCCACGTTTTACTGGGGGGCTGGAACGAGCCAAATATTGGCATGTGGGCTGACTGGAGAAAAGGGGGGGAGGTGAACTTCTCTGTAAGGACAATGAAAAGCCGATGGCATAGCTTATGCTGTCAGTGTGCGTGAGTTTAGCGAAGCGAAAGGCAGCCCCATTCTCATGGGGTATTTCGTGTGCACGCGTTTGACCCCGAGCCCACAGCGAGCAAACGCTCCCCTTCTGCTCCGCTCCTAGCGGCGTGTATTTAAACAGCCCTAAACCCAAGGATAAAAGTGTTGGCTTATGCTGCAGCGTAATCTACATCAAAGCCCCGGGGGCAGCCAGCTTGAAAAGCTCCAAGATGTTATTTCAGCCCCTTATCATGTCTGTGCTTTAGGGGGAGCCATAAATTCCACAGGTCGGACTAACCCACGGTTCCTCCTTTTCTTCCCCGGCTGGGCCACCGAGGGCTTTAAAACAGTTATTTTACCTCGCAAACAAAGCCGGAGGGGGGGGGGGGGCAGAGCGGAGCATCTCCGAGAGAGTCCCTGGGGTGGGCCTCCTGTCCCCACCACTCCCCTTGGTGGCAGCGAATACACGATTCCACCACAGCCCAGGAACCCAGCTATCGGACCGCGTGGTGACGGCCAGGAGCCTAGATCTCTAGCTACCCCGCTGGTTTCACACACAGGGATCGCGGCCATCGGCAGGTAAGGAGAGGGCCTTGAGCCGACCCCCTGACTTGAGGCGCTGTGGAGTGGGAGTCCCAACCAGAGCAGAGCCCCAAGCCCAAGGCTGACCCGGCTGCATGTCTAGCAAGCAGATCAGTTCGGCTTTCCCTCCCTCCCCGCCGCCAGAATGAGGGGCGAGAGCCAGATCCTCCCTTGGGCTGAGGGGGTTCGGCGCTGCAAACCAGTGTCCCCTTGGCTGAGATCGCGCCCCAGCTCGTCAGTGGAAATTTCAGAGCCGGCCCCTGGGATCTATTCCCAATAGCTCTGGGGAGCTGACAACAAGCCCTGGGCCCGCGCACTGCAGTGGACAGAGGCAAGGCGAGGTCCCCCCCACCCCCCAATCGGCTTAATTCCATCACTGACGGAGCCCCCGGCCTCCCCACAGCCGCATTTCAGACTGGCGAAAGGTGGTGCGGGGCAGAGCTGTTTGGTAGTGTCAGGCTCAGTCCAGCTAGCTTCCCAGTGTGAAAACAGAGCTCACTTTCCGAACACACTCGTAGCCAAAGGCTGCTTCTGTAGTCGGTGCTCCTTAGCCCCAGGCACAGAGTAGGATTTGCTAACAACATTTCGTTTTACTTCTACATGCAGGAGAGAAGAGAGTGGCTTGTTGGTCCAGTCAGTTCAAGTGGGTGTCAGGCTGTGGGTTAACTGAAAAAAGACACATGAAAAGGGATGGTGCTTTATTCCGTTTTGCTTTCACCAGATCCTGTATTTTTGGCTTGAACCCTTTGGCTGTGCCGTGCAAAGACCAGTTGTCACCTCTTATAACAACAGAGATATTCCAGTTGGTTCCAATGCGAACAGCTTTGCCCTGAGGAGGAAATATAGCAAGAAGTCTGAGGGTGAAGACGCGGCACAAGCAAGAGAAGCAAACGAGGGTTTCGGCCCACCAGCAATCAGCGTTTTGCAACTTTTAGGTCAAATCGTTTGTCCAACCTCGCACTTGAAAGGCTCTGAAGAGAAAAAGGCTTTGCCCGTGGGCCCGATCCTGCCCCGTGCTAAGCACGCTGAGCTCCCCGGGTTCTGCGATGGGGCTTCGGAGCTCAGCACCTCGCTCGATCTAGTCATTAATAAACTCTGAACTTGCTCAGCCCGGGGGGGCGGGAGGGAAATCGTAATAAATAATTAGGCTTCAATTTTAATGATGCTTCAATTTTGTCCTAGGGGAACGCAGCACGCGGAATCTCTCTTTGACAGGAGCGAAAAGTTTTAAAGGAGGGTTTTTGAGATGTGTGCACTGGTGTGTGTGGTTGTGTCGCTCGCTCACAATGATGTATGCGAGTAAAGAGAGAGGGGGAGGATGCGCACTGATAACTGGGAGTCATAAGCCAACACCGACCCCACATCAAGGTACTCACTGGAGTACAGTTTAGGTTATTTATGGTAAAGCCCCGTAGCCGTGTACTCCCGGTTTCCTTGCCTTGAAGCATGTAGAAAACTAGGGGCGGTCCCAATAATAAAGAACCTTATTTAGACAATGAACAGCATGGCCAGGACTTGACAAGGAAAACTTTATATTAAAATACATACAAATTGCCTTGCCCGCCTTCGTGTCTGTTTGTTGTACTGTGGTGCTGCTTTGGGAAGCCCAGGGGGAAGGAGGGGGTCGTTCTGGATTACATTTATTTCCAGTGTGCAGGCATACAAGCACTGTACGATCTGTAGGTGTTTTACACCATTGTTAAAACCCGCTCCCGATTTGCCTCCCAACAAAGACAAATGCAACGCAGTGTAATGGTGGGATATCAGCAGAGATGTAAAAATACAAGCGACTCCTCTGATCACGTAGGAATGATACCGCACCATCCCAATCGGGATGTCCCATAAATAGCAACCACGGGGCTCTGCTCACACCTTGGGTTTGTTTTCAGCGGGGAGCGCTCTCATGCTGGGCTAGGGTGACTGGGACATCCCAGGTAACTCAGACAAGATCACGCAGCTGGTTGTGCTTCATTTCTGCCCTGGAATGATGTTGATTAAAGCCAGGTGCAAGCTAACATGAGAGGCCGGGTCTGAGCGGCCCCTGGCAGCCAGGGATCCTGAATTTCGCCCCTCGGTGGTTTCAGATACTGATCAAATAAAATCAGACGGGACCAAATAGGCAGCAAGCGCCGAAATACTACTTGCTGAGAGGAGCTGGGCAGCTGCAAATCTAGTCGCTCGGGTTAGAGAGACTCGGGTGTGCTTGATTAACTCTTTTCCACTGGCAAAGTGTGCACGTCGCGGTAAGGGAAAAGCCAAAGAGAAAAGCAGAAGAGTGGAGGGGGGGGGGTTTGCAGGTGCTGGCCCGATCCTGAAAGATGTTGCAGAGAGTCCTGGGAGACGAGGGAGATCACCGCGCAGGACTGGGGGTCGCCTGCTGCCCGCCCTCCCCCCGTGCCATTGCAGTCCCCGTGAGTGCTAGTGAGAGATCACATTCAGCCCTGCACTGGTTTACACCCAGGGCCGAATTTGGCCCAGGTTGTGTAACCGATTTTAGCTCCCGAAATCCTCTTAGTCCCTTTGTCTCCGGTTTCATGTTTGGCATCGGGCTGTTGTGGCTTCGTTCTCTGGGCAGCATCTCCATGAAGAACCCCAGTTCACGGAAGAGGGGAGGTGGTTCGAACGGATCGGTAACACGTTTGCGCCGGACTGAGGCCACATGGTCCAGTGAGCCGGGAAGACCTTGGGTCCTGAGGCAAGATGGGACACTGATTCCCTGTCACCTTCAGGCACTAACGTGACTTTGTACCGTGGTCAAACCTGCTGCAGGACCTGGCAAATGCTGGATTTTAACGAGAACGGACCTGAGTCTGCAAACCCTCGTTCGTTCGCCTAATCCCTACTCACGCAAGTAGCCCCCATAAGGTCAAGCGGACTGCTCGCCTCAGACGGAGTCTCTTGCGTTGGCAAGGCTTGAATCCCAGTTTGCAGCTATTCCGATGCAATGCAACCATTAATAAAACCACAAACCCAAAATAGTTACAACATCATCATTGCCAGCTGTTCGTGCCCAGTATATTACTTCTCGCAAGAGTTCTGGGTACCCCCACTTCTTGCTCCTCTGCTCTATACGTGGTCGCGGTTTTGACCCGTTCTCACAATAGACTCCTCTCTGTCGGCGGATGATGGGTCCCTAACTAGTCCTCTGGAGCTGCTGAATGCGGTTGTTAGCAGTGATGTGTGGATTAAAGCGATAGCTCAGCGGCCTCCCCCTGGATTTTATTCTGAGAGGCAAACACAAGATAAAATAAAACCACACAAAAATGCCTTTGAATAACCTGGCTATAAAATTCCCCCAAGAGTAAGAAATTGTAAAGGTTTCCATTTGCCCCAAAATCGTCTTGTCTGGCTAACAGCTGTTCGGCCCCTAAACCCAGGTGCTGGCTGGATTCAGCACATTGATCCATCATAACTAGACCATATCTTTTGTACTGATTAAAGTCATACCCTGGGCTTTATTTTAAGCGTCACGGTGTGTGGTTTTCCCTTAGGCCATCCCAAGCCGGGAGGAGGCCACGAGGTTTTAGCACTCTGTCCCATCCGCAGTGACTTTGTGTTGCCAGTCCCGCTTTATAGCACCACAGAGCCACAGCCAGTATTCCCCTATCTCTCCTGAGCGGGTGTGCAGATCGCTGCCTTCCCCTCCATCGGCTGAGCACAGTTCTGCCAGCCCCGTCCCCCAAACACCTAAGCCCAGGCACAAACTGGAGCCAAAGTATCTGTGCTCCAGGGAAGCGCGTGTTGTCGGTGCTTTGGGAAAGAAATCTGCTTCCCTTGTAAACCGCGTGCGTCCCCGCAGAGCGCGAGGGCCAGGGGCGCTTGTGCATTTTGGATCCAATATGTTCAGAGTTTTGTCAGTTTAATGACCCTGTTTTCGGTTTATTGCTTCATCAAATTCGCATACTCCTAGATGTGCTTTGTTAGTGCTTATCGGGAGAGGAGATTACGCTGAGGGATGCAGCCTTTTCCAGAGGTCTGTTTAAGCCTTTGGCATTAGGAGCGCTGGGCTTTTAAAAAATTCTCCAACCCGCTTTTCTATCTTTCATGTTGGCACTGTGTCATCAAACTGACGCCAGGGAAACAAATCAGCCCCCGAGCCAGTGGATTTCGTGAGCTCAGCACGTTCATATTACAGCTGTATAATATTGCAGCACATAAAATACCAGCTGTATTTTAAACTGTGTATGTTATAGGGACGGTTTCCACATAGAGTCTATGTGCTTGCTAGAGATACTGCATGGGGACAGAATGCACCAAGCAAGCTCGCTAATAAAGGGGATATATTTCAGCTCATAAAAAAGATTTCGAACAAGGTGTGTATCAGATCTGAACTCCATTGTTCACAGTCCCTGGCGTCGCTCCACCACTAAAGAAAATGGTTAAAAAATGAATCCAGTTGTTGAATAACTTTCTGGAGCGCTGAAGGAGGACATTCCATGGAAAATAGAATTTGAGAGCTAAAATGATCCAAACCTCTTCGTCGGAAACATTGCACTTCACCACACACTGCCAGGGCTTTAGTGACAAGCCTTTCGAATCGAGCTAGTTCTGAACAGTTACCCCTGGCAAAAATAATTTCTATAATTAATACTGGGGTCCACCCTTCAGTTTTCATTGCTGAAATCCAGGGGAGTTTTGCCTGGATCTGGCCCATATTAACTAGAAATATTAAATGCGAATTGCATTTCCCTGTGCGCTCGGCATGACATGAAATTTCAAGGGACAGTTCGCATAATTCTCAGCACTGTGATATCGAGTTCTGATAATAAGATATTTCTGCCGCGATCACTGGATTCTCCCCTGGGGCCGCCCAGAATGACTGAAGGTGGCTTACGAAGTGGATTTTGAGAAGGGTCAGTGTGCTGAGTTGTCAAACTTCTGTGAAACAGGGTGGAAAGGGAAAAGTTTCCATCGTATGCAGTTATCTCTGTGAGTAAAAGACTTCGTTGCTGTGTATATAAAGAGATGCAAATATTCAGCATTTTCTGCATTGTTCCCGGTCAAGGTGACAAGTTAAAGCATAAAAGCACTGAATGGATGGCGCCTCTTCAAAGAACGAATTGTATATGAGATGTGTTGTGAGGAGAATGAAGAATTCTCGTAGCTAAGTAACATTTTCATAGCTGCTTGGTCGGCGCTAGGAGTTTGATTGGGTTTGCAAGGCGCTTTAAAATGGCAGTTCACTGGGTGAAAAAAAATAATTTGGTGAGTGCTGCAAATCACCAAAACCATTCTCATGTTTATCCTCGCATCTACGGTATCATTGCGAGGCACTACTTCGCTTGAATTTAGTCTCAATTGATCAAAAGGAATTAACCAAAACGAATGAAATAAATTAAATTCATCCCCCAGTTTTCCAGAATGATAACTGAAATAGGAGTAACAAAGATTTAGCTTGAAGTTTGCGTTTAAGGCGTATTTCATAGCAAACTTTCCCTCGATTACAATAACTTCTCTCCGTTCAATCTGAACTATCAAATAGGGGCTAAAAGATATTTTAGATCGGCAGAGGGCTCTTTTCTCCCCTTCACTCTTCGGCATTGATTATATTTCTTTCTCAACAATAATATCTAGCAATTAGATTAATATTTGTTAAGACAATTCTCTTGATTTTGTGCGACCTCTCTGTCTTGAGGCTATTCGGCAGCCGTATCCGAAAATTCGCCGTTTGTATGATTCTGAAAACGTTTTCAACAAACTGTATGCCACATGGTAATATTGTTATATATGAAGTAGAACTAAAACACGATAGAGCAAATCGAAAAAAGAACCACTTATCAATATCTAGGGGAAACAAAACTTGATTGGTTTGGTAAGAAACAAAGGAGATCCAAGCGCATTCCTTCGGGATTGAACATTCTGTATACACACATAGAGTCTTGTCGATATCACTTTTCGTCTGTTCGTCATCCAGTAGCCTGTGGAAAAGTTATTCTAAACTAACAGCTCTAAGAAGTGAAATGTCTCTATCTATGTATCTCCTTATACATGCTGCCTTTATAACACTTCAAACAAAAGCAAAAACTTAAACAAGAACTGTTCTGTAAAGTGCTGCCTATAGATAGTCCATGACACACGGTTCCCATATTCCCACCCTGGCTCTGAGAAGTCTCTCTCTCTCGCTCTCTCTTTCTTTTGCAAGTCTCTTCATTTAGCTCTTTGAACCTGTGATTGGAGGTTAAAGTGCACCAGGTTGCAGTGGAAGGAGGAAGCTCTTAAACAATAAAGGCTTGAATATTTAGCTGTGATCAGGTCGCTGCCCTCTCCTTATCTTTTTAAATGCAAATCTTCTTTTAGGGGTAGTAGCTATATACCCAGCGCCTCTCCACGTCACCTGCCTTTGGTGTGTCTGTGCCATTACTAATAGAGCCTTGTAAACAATCGTTAATCATGTAAGTGCTGCCGGCCAATGGGTTCGGATCGCTAGTGGGAGAGAGACGGCTCTGCAGAGGCAACCAGGGGGACAGTCCCCCCGCTGCCCCCCCCCGGACCAGAAGGGGAGTCCATCCCCAAGGAAGAGAAGACCAGCTCCAGAGCCCCAAGCAGCATGTGGAGAGCTGCTGCCCGGCTCTCGCCATCATGTACGTGAGCTACCTATTGGATAAGGACGTGCCCATGTACTCCAGCTCCGTGCGCCACTCGGGGGGGCTCAATCTGGCGGCGCAGAACTTTGTCAGCGCCCCGCAATACCCGGATTACGGAGGATACCATGTGGCCGCGGCCGGGGTGAACCTGGACAGCGCCCAGTCCCCGGGCCCCTCGTGGCCCTCTCCCTACGGCGCTCCGCTGCGGGATGACTGGAACGGCTACGGGCAGGGGGGCCCTGCCACTGCGGCGGCCAGCGCGGTGCACGGGCTGAACGGCGGCTCCCCCGCCGCCGCCCTGGCTTACAGCCCGGCTGACTATCACCACCACCACCACCACCACCCGGGCCCGGCGCCCCACGCCGCCTCCGGGGTCATGCAGCAGCTCAACCCGGGCGCCCCGGCCGCAGAACAGCTCTCCCCTGGCGGCCAGCGGCGGAATCTGTGCGAGTGGATGAGGAAGCCGACACAGCCCGCCCTGGGCGGCCAGGGTAAGCGGCGGAGCCCCGCGAGCCTGGGCGAGCAAAGGCCTGGGGCCCCGCAGAGCCCGGCAGAGCGCTGGGACCCGGAGCGAGCTGCCCACCAGGGCCCTGGACCGGAGCCCAGCTCGGGGGGTCCTGGATTGCAGCACAGCCCTGCAGGCCTGGGGCCCCGGAGAGCCCGGTAGCGCGCTGGAACCCGGAGCGAGCTGCCCACCAGGGCCCTGGACCGGAGCCCAGCTCTGGGGGTCCTGGATTGCAGCAGAGCCCTACAGGCCTGGGGCTCTGGCTAGCCGCAAAGCGCTGGGGCCCTGCGCACCGGAGCTCTGCACGGAAGCCTAGCTCAGGGCAGTCTGGGAAGTAGCAGAGCTCGAGGACCCTTGTAACCAGCCTGGGCCTTGCTGGACCCAGAGCCGCCCAGGAAACCGTCGCTCTCCGGGGACTGAACCGCGCTGCGCACCGCTCGGGCTGCACGGTGGGGGCTGTGGAGGTTAACATTAGACAGTTGTTTCGCTAGTAATTTCTCAGCCTGGCTGCTTTTCGGTTCGGGGAGTGGAGGGAACCTCCCGCAGGAAAACCCAGTAGGAAACAGGGCCCAAACTTTCCGGTGGCGGGAGGGAAAGGGCCCCCCAGACATCAGAGTTCTCTTTGGAGCCACTGGCTCGAGTTCAGATCAGAGCAGCCTGGGTGTTACTAGAGAGAAGTTTGTGCCATACACGCGTGGAAGTGATTTGCAGGGACATTTGATAATGCCAAGAAGCTCACTCGTTTTGGAGCCCGCCACAGGCATGCGGGCCCAGGCCCAGGCATTTCACCGGAGTGGCCTCACTTCTGATATATATTTTTTAAAGAAAATAAGAAAGCAGCAGCTCAGAAATGAGGGTCTTCCCCAAAAGGAAACATTCTATTTCGATTGTTTTACATGTTTTAATATTGAACAAAAATACTGAAGTGGGTAGAAAAATTCTTCAAATAACTGGTCGTATTCTCGCCAGCACTTGAATTACAGATCCTTATGGGGAGAGGTTGTAGCAACAAGCAGAGTCACTTTGGGGCTTGGGAATCGTGTTACCAAGCTGCGGGTACAGAGAGAAATGTGGACCTTTGTGAGAAATTAGCTTAACATGAAAACGTAGGCAGCAAAGACCGAGCCTTGCTGGGGGTGGGGTTGCGGTACGATTTTAACGCACTGCGGGTTGGCAGACCGACCCCACAGAGCTTTGGAACCCCTATTTCAAGGGGTCTTTTGAATCGCTGAGCCGTGGGACAGTCTTGGAGGGGGGGTGTCTTTTCCTACACGATCCAAGTTTCCCAGCGGCCGGGAGAGCCTATGTTGACCGGTTTCCCGATGAGTTTAGTTTAATTTTATCCCCGTAGAGTGCGCGCTGGTCCTCCCCGGGCTTCAGTGCGAGTAGCCCAGGTTATAGGCACGTCAAGGATTTTTATAACCAATTACAGCCATATAAATCATTGGCCGGTGTCGCTTTGCATTTGTTTCTGAGTCATTGGGCGCATACCTCTATTAACGTCTTGGTGAGCTTTAGGTCTTCACGCCGACCTGCTGCTCCCTCGCTGGGAAATGGGCGAAGGCGGTTCTGGGTCCTGGAGTTGTCAGGGTTCGGGCTGGCTCTGGAATTCCCATCCCACCGAGCTGGGGCTGCAACTTATCCGGGGGGCAAGTTTCTCCGGGAAGGCGAAACTGATCTGTGCGTCTTTTCCTCCTCGCCTTGGGGAGAGGGGCGCGGATCGGAAGGTGTTAAGGGTAGGGCGGGGTGTCTCAAGCCCGATTTTGAAAGTTTCCGCCTTCCTCCCTGTCGTGGGGGAAGAAGGCTTGGAGGGGAGCTGAATCTCAGCTGAGAAGGGTCCGTGATGTCCTTCACTAAGGTGTCAAAGTGGTGGCCAGGCGCCGTTCTCACTTGTGATGTTAATGTCTCCCGGGTTCCTGCAGACTAGTCAGGAGCTCCTGTTCTCTGCAGACCCTCATCTGTCATGAGCCTTTAAACGCATCTTGCTTTGATATACACCTTCCACGCTATTGTCCCTTTTACTGGCCGGAAAGAGGGTGGCAACTTTCGCAGTAAATAATGAATTCTGGCATTCGTCTCTCATCCCTCGGCTTCCCTAGACAACGTGGGGGGGGGGGGCGATTGAGGTTGACCAGTTCCCCCAAACCAAAGGGCATCGAGTCAGCGCACTACATGGGAACGCAAACTACCAGCTCTAATGCGAAAGAATCTGCAGGCCGCTGAGCATCCTGCCCAGTGGCCAGCAATCCAGGAATGGAACCTGTCCGATTTTCCCACAATTCCGTCCTGTTCCCACCGTTTTCCTTTGGTCACTTGAGGGGGATGTTTCCATTCAAATGCTGCCTTTGGAGCCAGTGTTTATGTTAATCTGCCGGTCAGGGGATGAAAGCGCCTGCCGCCATTTGCTCAGTAGTGGTAATTCAAACAGAATGGGGCTGTTATTAAGGCATTGAGAATGTCTTTCTTTGATAAGATCTCCTTGTCCGCCATTGTTTGCGATTGTGTTCCCCATTCAGCGGCTCTGGGGAGTTTTCTCTGATCAGACTTGTATCTTTGCAGGGCGCTTTTGTTGTGGTTTGCAGAGAGTTTACCTGAACAAAGTCAGCCTGCCGGGCATTACATACCTAGGGGCATAACCTCCCGACTCTTCAGATCTTTCTGATGAACAAGAAAGCTGGGGATATAACCAGTTAAACAAGAAACAATACGAAGCAAAGGGAGATCAATTGATTTAGCAATGTACATATATGCTCCGCATTAAAAAAAAAATCAGATGTGTCAAACTTGGAATTTTTGAGCACTGATATGTTCTGTCTCAATTCCAGTGTCAGGCTTGTCGGTTCTCGTCTGCAAAAATAAATGAATCCGAGTAAAGGTACGGATTCAGCATAACAATCGCAGATCGTCTGCACTACCATCGTTTGCTGAGGGACATCAAAAATCAGGGGGGGAAATCAGAGCAATGCCCAAGAAGTTTACTTGTAAGAATCTAAGACTTCTGCTGCTGTAGCACATAACCCCAGACAACGCGTGCCTACATTAATGGGGGTTATTAGCAGTAGGGATGAACAGGAACAGCGGCATTTCAGAACCATGTTCCTTGAAGAAATGTAAAAAATTAAGGTACATTTCAAAATCTATGACATCTGGGCTGCCGCGGGCCGGGGAATATTGTGCATGCGTTTGGTTCCTAATGACATTCGTGCAGTTTTTTCCCCCAGCCTGAAAAAATGGGTTATCTGCAAATCTTCTTTCTCGAGCCCGGTCACGCTCTTTATTAAGTCCCCGTTTAGGGACTGAAATCATTAACGGGGTCCCGATCCTATAGTCCTTGCCCGTGAAGGGTTTGGGCTGGGTGAAGAGTAGCCGAGCCCCAGTCTCAGATCAGGTGACGGAAAGAATGGATCGGGGGAAAGGGTTGCAGTTAAATGTGCCTGATCAGTTGTCATGGATTTCTCCTCTCTAGTTAAAACCAGGACAAAAGATAAGTACCGCGTGGTGTACACGGACCACCAGCGGCTGGAACTGGAGAAGGAGTTTCATTACAGCCGGTATATAACAATCAGGAGGAAAGCAGAACTGGCCTCTACTCTGGGATTGTCAGAGAGACAGGTGTGTCCCTTGAGAGTTCACTTCGCTTTATTTCCCAAGTACCCACATACTCTTTAGTCGTGTCTATCCCCCCACGTCCCCACGCGCTTTGTCATGGTGCCATTGGCCCAAGAGAGCATGCAAACGTGGCCGTGGGGTCGCGGGCATAGTAGCAGAATGGCTGGCACCAATCGCTGGAGAAGGCCTAGGAAGGGCGATAAATACCGAGGCGCTGTCTGCTTTCGCAAGGAGAGTGGGTGTTTTCCTAGGTCATGGGGTATGTGACCATGTTTGGAACGTCTCTCCTGTCTCCAGTACCGGTGTGTGCTAAGGAGACACAGACCGACGGACAGGCGTGCCTGCTTTCCAACCCGACAAACGCCAAAAGTGGCACATCTGAGAGTGAGATGTCCTGCCCACTTGTGGGCCTGTTCGCTCTCAGCGTGCTCTGAGCTGACGGCTGAGATGTGCATGTTAGCCCCACCTTAGAAAGTCCCTGGCGCCAGGAGTTGGGGATCGGGCCCACTCCCCAGTGAAAGGCTCTGCAGGCGAGTGCGCAAGGCGGGACTCTGGCTTGCATTACACCGGGCTATTCCCTGCGTGTTGCGGCAGAGCCGGGAGCAGTTGGCTGGGCTGATTGCAGAGAAACCCCTACTGCCCTCTCCAGCTGCCCAGCCCTGCTCGCCTGGTCATTCTGGAGCCGCTCCGCTGTCTGATCTGACCATCTCTTTCTCTCGCTCTTTTATCCCCGCCAGGTGAAAATCTGGTTCCAGAACAGGCGAGCGAAAGAAAGAAAGATCAACAAGAAGAAATTGCAGCAATCTCAGCCCAGCACGGTGCATAGCGGCTCGCAAGCGCTGAGCCCGGTCTCCTCCCTCCAGGGATCAACGGGTCCTGGCCCAGCTGGGGTCGTCCTGGGAGCTGCTGGGGTCTTAGCGTCATCAGTGACCCAGTGACTGCAGCCACAGACTGAGTCGGGGGCCGGGGGGCTTCTGCCCTCCTTGGTGAACAGGAACCCGACATTCACAGAACCCACCGTGGAAAAGGTCACTGGTCACCCAATGAAACGGACAGAGCCCAGGCTTTTCCCGTCTGTGCACTACAATGGCCGCATTGCCCTTCCTCAACCACACTCCAGCCGTTTGCTTTTTGTACAAAGTGTATAGTGTGTCTGTTTCCGTGGGCGGGGATTTTCATGATCTTGTGTGTTTTTACATTGGCGATTGCAATGCAGTAAATCCCACTATAGCCGAGAGCTGAACCTCAATAGTCTGTAAGTTCTCCCGCTCGGAATCTCGGGGATCGGTGCGCATGTTTTCTTTACACAGGCTGGGCTAGCCGTGAATTTTAATAGCCAAATGTAAAGCACATTTGTCTTTCCCAACCATAAACCTTCAAAATGACCATCTCGCCTTACAGCACGGGGAAGGTAAGACAAGACACTGCTTAAATGTTCCGAAGGGAATTGCTTCACGTTAGCCACCTGTAAAGGAGCTCATAAATCTGGTGCTGGTAGTCACCCAGCCCGTTTATTAGCGTTCTGCGCTGCCAGTGAGCTCTCCAGCCAAAACTGCAACTAGCTACACTTGTAAGCGTGAGGATCGCTGCCTGTGTGGTATTATTGCCAAGGGAGCTGGGATGAGAGAGTTGAGAAATGCACCCAGTGTAATGTTCTGTTGTTTAAATTATGCCATTCTCTTCTCCCTAACCCAACAGCTTCATACACACAGGGGCCTTCCTGGTTTCCCAGACTTTATCCAAGCTTCATTATAGGGCTGAAAATGAAAAGAAAGACCCCAGGGGAATCCCTGAGCCCTAGGAAGGTTCCTTAACAAGCTGCCTGGAACACAGACATTTGGGGATTGGCACATTTCAATCTTTGTATTAAATGGGTGAGAAAAACCAAAGTATGGATTCTTTCCCCAGATCTGGACACAGATAAGAGCAGGGGAAAAAATCTCTGGTCAAGCTTCAGTTTGGTTTTCACAGTTTTATTGTAGTTTTACTCAACTCCTTATCCAAAATCTGGAAGATTAGTCTTTGAAACACACACAGACCAAAGCTTTCCAGCCAGGTCAGAAACTCCATGTCTCATTGCACCTGCCAGCGGATAGGGACAGCTAGCCAGTCTATACTGAGCGGGTCATTGGCAATATACTTTACCGGGGATTTGCAGTTAACAGTGCTCCATGAGGGTGAAATTGATTTGACATTTCAGACCTATTACTGCCCATGGTAACACCTGAGCTCCTGCCCCAATACCTTTGGCCAAAGACAGCATTGGTGAGGATTTGTTCATGGTGCAATTTTTATTCCATCAATACCAATAATCAAAGGGGGAAATAGTCTATTAAATGCTTCCTGCTATTTTTATGTATACTCTTTCCATGCTGGAGCAGTTTTAAATACACTAATTGCCCCGTGTCATTTAGAAAGGCTATTAATAAAATGAGTGGGTTTTTTGCGGGGGGGGGGAGGGCTGTTTTATTACCGACCTTGTTTTTAACCACGTGTTAGGGCTAGGACAGCCGTCTGCTAAAAACGGAGAGGTTGTATAAGTGTTTGTGTAGCTTCGGTGTGATTCCACGCAGTGGGGGGTCGAAGATGTGTTAGAAATTAAGGGTCTTCCAGAGAGGGGAGTCTAATGCAGCATGCAGGCTCATGCCCGAAGAGGGAGAAGCTGACTTCATGTGCCAAGCATGTGAAATCAACACGGGGCTTCCCCCGGGCTCTGCCCTGGTTTTAAAGCCCTCCTCTCTTTTATTAGTTGCTTCCAATATAATTTGATGAGCAGAGGTTTTGTTTTTGTTTGTTTGTTGTCTCAGTTGCAGAATTCCTGTCCTAGTGTATTTTGAAAAGGCAGCATTCACCGAAATCTGGCGGCTAACAGTGTGTGTCTGCGCAGATGTATACGAATGAGTGTGTGTGTGTTTGATTGAGCCAGGCGTGGGTCGCTGTTCGGTAGGATGCGGTTTTTATAAAAGTGTGCGCAGCAGCTGCGGTATTTGAAGACTTCGCAGGGTGCTTGGAATACGGAGCTGGTCCTATCCATCGAAAACCTCATTTTATACCCACTAAAAGCGCAGCTCCAGGGACTAGCCGCTAGACCCCGAAGCTGGGAGAGGGGAGTCCGTGGGGAGGTGTGTGTGCTAGGAGTCTGTCTTTGTGCTGTTAAAAGAAACAACCAGGGGGGAAAGGCTGGCCCGTGTGTTGGCCTTGGGGCGCGGTCAACCCGGCAACACTGGATCATCCTGAGCAGTCAGGACCGTCTCACTCCCAACACTAAAACGCTCCACTCCTGCAGCGCTTCTTCATCCCTGCGAGACAAGAGTTCTACCTGGGACTGCAGGATCCGGCCTCAAATGAAAACCAAAGCCAGCCCTTCTCTCCCTGCCCCAGCCCGAGCCTGCAGCCCTCCCCAGTCTGGCAGGAGGATGCGGGCTGACCTGGCCTGGAATGCCTGTGCCCAGCCCTCGCGGGGGAAAACGACTCTGGCTCCTAGGGCGCTGCCTTTGCAAGGTTGCCCTCTGGTGCTGCAGGGGCCGCGCCCGCACGCCATTGATCCTCGTGCTCTGCCGGGGAGCTGGCGGCTGCTGCTGCTGCCTCAGTTGCTATGCGTTGCTGTGTAACGCCTGTCAATAAACCTTGTTTGGATTGTGGAGCAGAGCGCAAGGTTTGTTTGCTTAGTGGTTAGAGGTTCAAAAGTCGGCATTGTCCTACTGCGAACGATCCCAAGTTCTTTCTCCCTCAGGAGCACTGGCTGCAGGGGAGGGGGGAGGCATGTCAGTGTCTTGACTCTGGGAACATTTATTTGCTTCCTGGGATAATTAATGGCAGAGCAAGAAAGATGACCACTGAGTTATGAAAGGCCATCAATAAGGAAATTAAACACAACGGATCTATGGGTGCAATATGCGTAGTTCACTGTGGTTTTGCTGGCATTTTTCCATTCTGCAGGAGCTAGGCTGGGCGTCTCTGCTTGCAGGGCTGGCGAAGCCGTGGGATTCCCATTGCTAGAGGCCAGGGAAGGAAATGAAATAATACATAAGGTGGCAATTAGGAAAGCTTCCCTCTAGTGGAATCTGTTGAATATAGTCTCCCAAGGAATACGCTGGGCGCCTCATGTTTTGCCACATTTAGCTGTGGTCTGCGCATGATTTTTAAAACAGCTGGGCGAGTGTCCTTTTTGAAGTTTGTTTTTCTGTTTGGTTTTACCTGCGAAGTATCAGGAATATCGACTCTTCCTGTGTTTTCCAGAGGACTTGTTGGAGAAATCAGAAAATGGTTACATACCTCCTCTTAACTGAAGCGGCGGTGGGGGTGGGGGTTAATCTTTAAAAAATAATTCGTTTCTCCAACATGATAATTAAACGTGAGAATGGAATAAGTGTAGACAAAGCCAGAGTTTTAAACAGCCTGACTACAAATCTGCTTCCTTCTTGGTTACTCAGCATTCACTTTCTTGACTCGGTATAGCATTATGTCACTCCTTCTCTAGTTGTCAGGGAATCTTTCCAAACAAAACAAAGCACAAAAAATACCAAATTTCCTACCCCAATTTAAAATATTTGTAGTTGGGGGGGGGAAATCTTTCAGATCTTCCTGGTCCCTATGCATCATAAAGGAGTATAAGAAGGCACGTGCTTTGTTTGTTTGTTTTGTTCATTTCAGGTGACTTTTGAAACTAGCCAACACAAAGCCCTGGCAGATACGGCTGCAGCGTGAACCTCCCTCATTTGTCCCTGGCAGCTGGATTATTATTTTAACCTTTTTCTTCTCCCCATTTTTTACTCTGATGATTCTAGGATTCTGCTGATAGGTGATAAATGAATATTGCAGCTTATATGGCACCCACCAGATAAGGTTCTCAAAGCGCATGATAAACATTAATGAATGTATCCTCACAGCACTCCTGTGCGGTATGGTAGCACAATTACCTCCCTTGTCCAGGTGGAGAAAACAAGACACACGGAGCTTAGATGAATTGCTCAGGAAACAGAGCAGGGTATAGACTCCAGATCTCCAAGCCCTCTATCTTAATCCGAAGGCCGCCCTCTGCTCCCTTTTGCCATTACAGCAGGAATAGGCCGAGGGACTTCCCTCTGCCCCTACCCCCTTCACCCAGGCCCTTCCCCATGCTATGTTCCCTAGCAGTAGCTGCCAGCCAGGAAAATGGGAACGATACCAGCAAGCTCGCCACGTGTAGCTGGAATCAGCATTCCCGCAATCGCTTCCCGAGCAGGGTGGACATCCAACAGTTCTGTAAGTCATCGCCCATTTTGCTCGAGTTTTCAGCCTCTCGCTGGCTAAATCCACCCCACATTTCTCTAGCGGCGAGCATGTTCTATAGACCAGCGTGGTTTGTGTTGTCGGCCTGTTATCTCAGCACTTTGCACCTGAAGGATGGAAAAACAGGCTATACACAAACGGTAGTTGATAAATCCCACTCCAGAAAAACTAATGCAAACAAGGGGAAACCATGACAAAACGATCCCCTCTGCTTTATAAACAAACTCACAATTGCCTCGCTCTGGGTACCTTAGTTCCACCCATGGCTGAGTCGCTGAATCAATGACTAGAAACAAGTATCTCAACCGTAGATTAGAAGCCAGATCCTGCCCTGTGGAAATCGATGGGAGTTTTGAGGGGACTTCGACTGGAGCAGGACAAGGCCCCAGGTACAAGAATCGAAGAGCTGACAGTGGCCGTATCTCCATCTACACTTACATAGCAATGGGTGATATAAAAAAGGAGGGTGCCAGTGAGCTCTATGGTCTAGTGCAGTGTCATTGCTGCACCGAACCGATGCTTTATGATCAAATGTAATGCCTAAGGGTCATCAATCGACCTGAGTTCACATGTGATAATGACAAATATTAAAGGAAGCTCCATGAGTGATTTAGAGCAGTTCACAGCGAGATGTTTGTATTGGCTGCAAGCAGAAGTTGAAGCCTGAACAGCTAAGAAATCAGGCACAAAATGAACTCGGGGGCAGGAACTATCTAGCCAGCGTATGCTGAGGACTACATCGATAAGGAAAGGACTGGAGGCAGACGGAAAATGCAAAGTACAAGAGATAGGGGCGTTGCAGACATGATCAAAGGGAGTGGCACTGTCAGATCCAAAGGAAAACGTTTCTTTACCAAGTACAAAAGACAGGGTACGAAGCAATACACAGCCTGCATTACTGCAGGGAAATGGAGAACAAACCAAACAGGCAACATTAAAACAGCAAATACCGTTGCAGAGACAGGAGAGTTAAGCCCAGAGACCCTTTCCACGGTAACGCCCTTATCCGAGGGGTAGCAGTGTTAGTCTCCATCCACAAAAATATCGAGGAGTCCGGTGGCACCTTAAAGACTAACAGTTTTATTTGGGCATAAGCTTTCCTGGGTAACCCCCCCCCCTCACTGCTTCAGAGGCATGGAGTGAAAATTACAGCTGCAGGCATTGTTACACCGACACACGAAGAGAAGGGAGGTATATTTATGCCTGCAGCTGTAATTTTCACTCCTTGCCTCTGAAGAAGTGGGTTTTTTTTTACCCATAAAAGCTTATGCCCAAATAAATCTGTCACCGGACTCCTCTCTGTTAACTCCCTTAGTCACCCAAGTGTTCTTTGATGTCAGAGCCCACTGTAAACTCTTGTAGCTTTGCCTTTGGGCTAAGTCCCGCTCCTTTTCCTTGTCCTATTGACTCCTCTAGCGCTCGGTACGTTATGGAACTTGAATCTGTTTGCGACAGAACTCAGAATTCTGCAAGGAAAGTAGCGTCCCTTTAATCATGGGACTCTAGAAAACAGCACTTTCTAGAGCCTGAGTCGTTTAGTTGTTAGTTCACAGCTCTAGAAGCCGAAACCAAACCACTTCAGGTCTAATCCCGACGGTATCACCAACTCGTTCCTCAAATAAGCAAGTCACTTAAGAGTCCCTCGTTTTAAAAATTGGACAATTTTGCCTTCTTCCCCCAGGGGTTATCGGTAGTAACTCATGTTTGCACACAGCCTATAGAATGGCTAAATATCATTAGCCATGCTTAGATACATCTCCTACAATTTCATTTCAAGACTGTTATGAATGGCTGTCTGATGACACAGCAAACCATCCTCCAACTGAGATGTATTTGCATGCCGCAGCTCTGTTGGTTTACATGAGCTAAAAGTTGCCTTCAGTTATGTATAAAGTCATTTCACTGTCATAAAATACGTAAAACAGCCTCAGGAGATAGCTTGGTTGATAAAATTCTCTGCTAGCTGTCAAAGCATTATTGCTTTATGGGTTTAAAAGCCCCTACAATTTGGTTTTTTTAATTTACAAAATTGAAGATTAAAACAGGGAATTTACATTCATTCTTTTGCTGTAGGTTTAAAAATCAGTCCCAATTTGCTATAGGGGAGAACTAATGATTTGATTTTAAAAGTACATTGACTGCTTTAGGATTCCGGGATTGCACTAATAGAAGGATTTTTTTCTACTGCCGAGTCTATGAAATGCAACATATACTTATAATATTTGCTAATTTCTAGAAACACATTGCACACCGTTTAAAGGTCGCAGCGAATTCCTGCTGAAGTCAGTGGGAGCTGGGGGCTCTGAAGGGCATTATGACAGAGGACTTCATGCGATGACAAACCCTTGCTGACTTCAATCGGTATCGATGTGATTCAGAACCGAAAGCAGCTCTCTTTTATCAGCTAGTTATTTGTTTTCCATGGATCATCTTTCTAGTCCCGGTAAGCACGTCACTATTAATAACATCATACATGGCGTCCCATGCCCTCCTGTAATTCCCAGTCATTCTCCAGCCTATCTGACCTCACCTGGGTTCCCCCACTTTCTCACACATTGTAAATACAAGAGAACCACGACGACGCGGGCAGACTTTGTGCTGCAATAATCATACCCTAGCGAGCCAACAAGAGATGGATCCGAGTTACTGGACTGGAGGAGACATAGGAAAAAGAGCAGTGTTTCCCCTCCGATATACAATATTATGGCTCGCAGTACGGAAACAATCGTCTGTAAATGACAACTACAGACAGCACCGTGCGATGATTACAAGCACGTGTCTGTTACGTGCAAAACATCTCAACCGCCAAAAACCCACAATCCCCTCCCACGTCGCACCATTTTCCCATTAGAGACAAACTTCTTAATCTTGTTACTCACAATTCCCCTGTCATTCCCCGCCCCCAACCGAGATAGCACGAATCTTCACGTTTTTTCTTCTAAATATTAGGGGTCACACACTGTGATCTCATGGCCGTATTACGCCATGAGTTTTCAAGCAGAAGTCCCCATTATAGTCAATGCCATGGGAACGTCTCCTGAAAAACTGATGGCAAGAGAAGGCCTTCAGTTACACCGGTGTAAATCCGGAATGGGTTTATCAAAGGTGAGCTGGGATCACAATTTGCCTCCAGAATAGCAGGCGATGTGTCTCGCTGTCCCGTGGCAGCATTGACTGCAGCTTCAGCTTTTCTTTCCGTTTTATTATTCGGGATCTTTTAGCACACTTACTGCTTTTTCTAACAATGTACAATTATGAACCTTTTGAAGACGTGCTAAAGTACTTTAGGGGTTGGGGGTGAAAATCTTCTCAATTTCACACAACGTGCGTCTGACGAAGTGGGTTTTCACCCACGAAAGCTCACGCTCCAAGAGGTCTGTAAGTCTCTAAGGTGCCACAGCACTCTTTGTCAATTTCATACAACTTTTTGGTGCGTTTGGGCTTCCTGGTTTTGAGAAGCAGGCAATAGAGATCGTCTGTATGGACCAAAAATAAACTCTAACTCTGACTTCTCACTTCAGAACAATAAACTAATCACATACTTTAGATACTAAGAGGACAAATAATAGCAATCAAATGCATAGAACAAGCAGAATCAGGAGCTTTTTCTCCAGGTCTGGTAGGATCAGATATTTCCCCTCAACATTTTCTCTGGATTTAGTTTTCCTTAGCTGACACCCGAGTGTAGTTTGTGGTTGTACTTAGCACACCCGCAATAATCATAATAATTAATAATACATTCTCCAGCGCCTAGGAGCCCTAGTTATGTGCTAGGGACTGTAACAACGAAAATCTATTTTAATTAATATTCTTAGACCTTGAACCTGTCTTTCTTCTTACACTGCTACACTGGCTCATAACAAATAAGCCTGGGCCTGGAATACATTTGTTAGATCAGGCTTGCTGCTGAGTAGCTTCACATCCCCACCTTTTGCCCATCAGCTTTTTTCGAAGGGTTTAACCCGCAAACTCTTTCCGCAGTCAGTCACAGGGGTGCGTAGTTACGCATTTGTTAGAGCTATGAGTTTCCCTCCAAGGGACGTAAGAAACGTGCAAGATTCTATAAAGCCAAAACTCTCCCTGTTGTTCGTAGGAACTCGCCGTTACTATAATCAGTGATTAGGCCGGGGTGTTTCCCGGCTCTGGGTTGGTCATGTTCGAAGACCGGCACTGTTGGGAAGTGGCCAGTAGATGGCAGTATTGGCCCTGGCACTGGACGGGGACAAGGCTTCTCCCAGGAGTCTGTCACCAGTTACTTTTCAGCCTCAGCTCCTCCTCGGTTCACAACTCCCACAAACAGGTTCCAGCCAAATAGCGCCTCTTGCAGCACCATGTGACAAAGTAAATGGCTCCCTTCCCCCACCTCTCACAGTGGGCGCTGGGCGGACGGAATCAGTGAGAAGGCCGTGGGAGCACAGGCACAGCGAGTGCCAGCAGAGGTGAGAGCCAATATTAATTAGCAACATTAACACCTTTCCGCCACCTTCCCGGAGGATCTGCCCCCTTTACACGAGCTCATGGCGAAGAAGAGCGATGGGGACGGCAAGGTGCTGCCTTTGTTTAACAGGAAGAAGCTCCCGTGCCAGGACACTTCTAGGTGTTACCCGTGGCAATCGAAAATAGCCAGTGCCCCTAATACTTCCCAGGGTAGGAAGCTGCTCTGCCCTTCTGCTCCTTTAGCAAAGGGGCGAGTAAACACGTGCCCGCTACTGATGCTGGGATCTTGGGCCCAGACTTGGCGGGTTCTGTTCCGTGATCATCAGGTAGCGCCCCTGGGAAACTGTGAACAAAATTTATTTCCACAAAGAAACCAAGTTCCCCTGCGCGCCTCCCCCCCCGCCCCCCCGACTTGTCTACCAACTACTTAACCCTTCTTTTCCCCCATTGACTCCTTCGTGCGCCTTTTTACATTTCTGGTGATCTCACAACAATTCACACTCTTCCTCATTCTTTAAAAAGCGAAATTCGAACCTCCTGAAAATGGAGGGTAATTACCCTAGTAAACCGACCTAGCGATTTCCCCCTGTGGAGTGTCTTGGGGCTGGTTTCAAGTATCAGAGGGGTAGCCCTGTTAGTCTGGATCTGTAAAAGCAGCAAAGAGTCCTGTGGCACCTTATAGACTAACAGACGTTTTGGAGCATGAGCTTTCATGGGTGAATACCCACTTCTTCAGACTGGTTGTTTGTTAATTTTGTTCATTTGGAAACACCCAAGTGTATTTTGTATTTTTTTGTTTTTGTATTTTTTTTTGTATTTTTAGCTCGCTCACCAGCAAGTTTATAGTTCAATTAATATTCATAGATCTTCAACATATTTATTTACCCTCACGGGAATACAGTGCTTCAGGTGAAAATCTAGCCTGAAATCTGTTGAGATGGAGGCAAATTTGGAAAACTTTACATCTTAATATTACATTTTCCTCGTGTTGCCTTTAGTTGTAAGGGGGTCAATATAATAAACATATACTGCAAAGTATGCTGATAGAAGGGGACTATCATATCCTTACCACGTAATCTGGGCCAAATTAACCCATGGTGTAACTCTACTGGAGCAGAATTCTCTGTGCCTTACCACCTGTACACTTGTTTACAGGTGTATACAATGCTACCAAATTATGCTGAACAGGTGGAATAGCCTGATCCTATTCTGGCAGAAGTCAATGGCAAAACCCTCATTGTTTTCAGTGGGAAGAGGATCAGGCCCTAAGTTTTGAGGGTTGGGCTTTTCAACCTTAATCGTGTTTTAACAGAGTGTGTGTGTGTGTGTGTGTATTTTCCTAGAGTTTAATAAAAAGCAAACTGAAAAACCAGAAATTCCATTATGTGGCATCATATTGACAGTCACCGGGCTAGGAACATTTTAGAGCCTCTGCACAGACCTCTGAGCTAATGGAATAACTGATAGAAATAGTAGGTTGTTGTGGTGTATTGAGGACTGTGAGGTTTCCTGGTTCTGCTTGCAGGCTGAGGGGCTGAGAAGCAGAGGATGCAATCAGAGTAAGTCTGGGTGAGTTAAAATTTCTTTTTCTCTGTTTTGGGCTCTTGTGTATTATTTTTCTGAATTCTAAGAAATAAAATAATGTTCAACCTCAACCTTTTATATTTTTCTCTAAGTTCTCTGTGTGTATGCGGTGAACATAACATTTGTCATCTCTGCAGACATGCACTAGAAGGATATGGGACGCACACTTTGCCAGTAGGTTTCACAGATACTCACTTACAGCAAAGGAATAATGGGGTCAGTTCCAGGCTGGGGGGTGGGACTGTGTTCCAAGGGGAACAGACTCTTCTGTCCTTGCTTACCAAATGTGACTCCATCTGACCTGTTCTTGTCCCAGCTTTGGTTCTTAGTCCCAGTCCCATTTTTATCAGGCTTCTCATCCCACTCCCAATCTCTTTACCCTGTAAATCCTAATCTCACCCCTTTGCACTACCAGTCCCAGTCTTCTTACCCATACATTCACGATCCTCCCCCTAGCTCTTGTCCCTAGTATCCTTGCCCAGCCAATTTAAATTCCCCCCCTCCTGTCTACTCATCTGATCTGTCTGTGTCTCTCACAAACCCTGATTTCCAGTCAGCCCACACTTCCACTGCCCAAATTCCTCTTCTCCATTGCCTCTCAGTCCCAATATCCCTCCCCTGGCTCCTCATACAAGCTCAGTATCCCTCCAGATCCCTATCCCAGTCTCTTTGCCTACCACTCCCAGTTCTCCCCTCACAGCTCAGCTCTGTGTGATATCCATCTCCCCTCTCACCTCCTTTTCTCCATCTGCTCGTTCTCAATCCCGGTCTCTTTGCCCAGCCATTCTCAGAATCCAACTGGCTGTCAGTCAGTCTCTTTGCCCAGCCATTCCCAGAATCTGACTGGCTGTCAGTCAGTCTCTTTGCACAGCCATTCCCAGTATCCACCTGGCTGTCAGTCAGTCTCCTTGGCCAGCCATTCCCAGAATCCGACTGATTGTCAGTCAGTCTCCTTGTCCAGCCATTCCTAGTATCCGCCTGGCTGTCAGTCAGTCTCCTTGGCCAGCCCGTCTTACTCTTCCACCCAGCACCCAGGCCCAGTATCCTACCTCTGCAAGTCCCAATTTCCTGTTCCTGCGCAGCCAGCTTCCTGTCTCGGTCTCTCACCCTTCCCTCAACCCTTGGCCCAATCTTTTGTCCTCACTCCCTCTCCTCTCCCATTCCTGCAGCTCCAGCTTTTGTTTGCTGTGTTCAGATCAGGCAGCTTCTTTCTCCTTGTTGTCTAGGCCCAGCAGAGATATCACTGAGAGTACAGGACTGAGCATCTCCTTGCTTTCAGTCCAGGTACCCAGCCCAGAGCTTCAAACCCAGGGAAAGTTCTGCTCAGCCCTGGGCACTGGAGCATGCCCAGTGTGAATGAAACATTCAGGGAATTTAACTGCTAATATCCAAGACGTCTCTACCAAGCATGTACAAACTGATTTTTCAAAGGCATGTAACATGGACAAATTTGGGCAGATTTCCACAGGGATGGGAACTGGAGTGTCCCTGACACAAAGGCCGTCCTTCTGCCAAACTACAAATGCCCATTCCAAATCAAGGGGATAATAGAGCTTCTCAAAGAAAAGGTCACCAGAATTTTTGAATAGGGCCAAAACAATGTGGTTTTCCCTTGCCTCTTTCTCAGAAATGGCAATATTGATTTAGCTAAAATTTTCCCAAACTATTCAGCCTGAGGCAGACACCTGGCATAGAAAATATTAGCCCAAGCAGACAAAAATTGGCAGTTATAAGAAACTGAAAACAGGTTCTTATAATGGGAAGTGTCAGGCAACCTTAGTAATAGCACTGCTAACTGTAATATAATACAATAGCAGTGGAACTTCATTGACAGAAAAGCAGAATGAACTTCCTAATTTCACCTCATCAGTGAATATAACTAATGTGCTGTTTACCACATCCTCTGGATCACCAATAAAGGTCTTAAATAAAACTGAACTTAACACCTATGGCCATGATCCTACAAAATACTTAAACTTGTATTTAACTTTAAGAAGCCAATGAGACTACTCGTTTGCTTAAAATGAAACAAGTGCTGGGCTGAGGCTGGACAAACATCAGTTACCCCAATGGATATTTATTTAGCCTTTACCCTCACACAGTCTTTCTGATGGTTTCCAATGCCCATAGCCAAACTAAACAGAATTATTTTTCAAGTAAGATATGAAGGGGGACTATATCAGAGGCTGTACGAACAGCTAGCTATATTACATCCACTACTCTGTGCTAACCCACTCCTGCTCTGACTTAAGTCAATGGGTCTTTTGCCACTGACTTCCCTAAGAGAAGAGTCAAACCTTGATTTTGTAGTTCATTAAAATGAAACGAAAAAAACAAGCCACTAAGTTTCTATAGCCTTATTTGTTCTTTATACACATATGACCAGTTCCTCAGATAGTGTAAACTGGTATAGCTCCACTGAAGTCCATGGAGTTACATCAATTTACATCAGTTAAGGATTTGGCCTCTGTTGGTCATTGTTTCATAATTTTGTTATCTCCTGATGTTTACAGACTTTTTTTCCCTTTTAACAGTTATTCAACTACTTAGCGAGGCTTATAATTAGCTATCTCAAAAGTAATCAGTAGGATCCCTCTTTCCCTCCATTTTTAAGAGACTGGGAACTGCATTTCCATTTCTCCAAATTTCTAGTAGCTCTTTATTATCCATAAGTCTTCTCAAAGAATTCCTCCTTCATCTCTAGGGTGGCAGTATAAATCAAGCTCGGATTAATAGTATAACCAATTTACAGCAGTCCAACAGCCTATGGGAATGATTCTGTGGTCTCTAACCACTTCCTAGTGGCCAAATGGTCACATAAGAAACCATCACCATACTAATAGTAATTATTATTTGTATAGCGGTAGCACTTAGAAGCTTCAGTCAGGACTAGGCACCTGTCATGTTGTTGACTTTTTGGTTACTTTTTTGGTTCCTGGATGGTCTCTTTTTGGGCGGCCTCAGCTGAGGCCAAGGAGCAAAGGGACTCGGAGACTAATGCTATGTCTACACGGCATCTGTGGGTGAGCCTCCCAGCCCCAGCTGACAAATTGGTGTTGAGTGGATCTTGCGCTTGTGAGTATAGATATTGTTTTTCTTGTGCCTCTGGCTGGAACTTGAGTTCTCAACCCCAGGGAGGGAGGCTGAATGACCATCTTACCAAGAGGTAGGTCTGATTTAATTCTCACCCAGGGTGTCTGGATCCTCAGCATTTGGTTCAGGCATTTCTCATCCTTGCTCTCCCTATGTCCATGTGGCCTGTAACACATGCACACTTCAGAGTCTTCTTTGTTTTTCATTTTTTTTGCATACATAGCCAAAATATTTGCTACCTACTTCACTGTCACATTCTAGCTCACATATATTAGATATAATTGCCTCTCCTCTATCTCTTCTCCCTTTGGGAACTCTTTTCTTCAGCACATCACAGATTTTATGTGCAATGTGAAAACTTCCATTTTCTATCCTGACTGCTAATTGTACAGTGCCTAAGGACCCCTGCTGTCAATTTTGAACCCCTATAATAGTGGAGACTGGTCAAGTCACTTATCAACCCAGAAGGTCAAGGATCCAGGGACAGCTTCTGTGCTGAGGCCCACAGGATGGGTGAAATCAAAGTTGGTCAGTATCATTTATTGCAGCCCAGAGCATTATGGAGACTACCCTTCCAGTTTGCACCACCCACCCCTAGTATGTCCCCTATGCTGGGGTCTATAAAGAGGTCAGTGTAGGGCTGCATGTACTAGCCCCATGTTGTTCCTGCCCTCTAGTCATGCCTCCTCATCCCCTACATGCTGCCAGAGAGGTGTATAGGGATCAGGGCGAGCCCAGAGCCCAGTATCTGCTGTGCTAATTTCTGTGACCTACATAGCAGAGCTGCACAGAATTCTGCAGAAAGCTGGGCCTTCTGGATGAATGTTAACTGACAGGGAAATCGATGGGGAACTGTCCATTAGGCTGAACCGGCAATTGGGGAAAGGCACCAGAGATGAAAATAGAGCTAAACATGGATTATTGCTTTGCACTGCAGCGCAGTGGAGCACTCACTGGGCCCATCAGAGGTTTGCTCTGCACTGACAGGGATAAGACTGGGTTAAGTCTGTGCTACAAGTGCCTGCTTTGGTAATAGAGCAAGCACCTTCCTCTAACACGCTGATCCCCCCAAGACATGTTCTTGTTGGACACACAGTTCAGCCCAAGTTCCTTTGTGTAGAGATCAGACTTTTACCCTGGCACAAAATTTCACCCTTGTAGTTTCCACCGGTGGAGTTCTGCTCTGGGATGGATCAGGAGCCCTCTCCTCCTCCCCATGGACCTCAGCTTTGCTTCAGGCCCTTTCTGCCACCCCCAGGCCCAACACTGTTCTTTTCAATGGTTCCCTTCTTACTAGCACCTAAGCCCTACTGAAGGGAAGCAGTTTAGCTGCTGCTGCAGACTGCCAGCCCACCCCCACAGCTCACTGGAGCCCAAGCCCAGGTGATCACAGTGTTGCTGTCTGTGCTCCCTCACTAGTCATAGAATGAGCTCTCCCTCTTTGTCTCCTATTCTATCTTTTTAAGGCAGCAGCATGGGAGCAGCTTCTGAAAACCCCCAGGCCTGCTCCCTAGGGAGAGGTTATAGAACATTACACATGGAGGTGGAGTAGTGGCAGGCAAAATGGCAGCTGGGCAAGGTGAAGATGGCAGCTAACTGGATAGGGAGGTATAAATGGGGGTTATGTTCATCTTACAAGCCACATAAATAATGTGGCCATTTTTCTGGCTGCCTAGTTACGTTATGCACAGGGCAATGGTGGGTTCTCCATGGGGTCGAATTCCTGCTTGGAAGTCTTATGTGCATCCCCTTTCCCCAGCCTGTTCCTCCTGCCCTGCCCTTGTGCCCTTTACATGCTAGGGACAAAGTCTTTCCTCTCCAGGCACAGACGATGCCTTTAAACTGGGAACAACTTTCTCTCGCTGGGCAATCCTGCTGCCTTTCCAGGCTCTAATACAACGGGCACAATCTGGTCCATGGAGTGAACTAGAAAAGCTGAATAACATTTTTACTGTGCCTCCCCCTTATCTGGAGTTACGTCACCCCCACGCAGTCTTAACCAAATATTGAATCACCTCTGGAGGTGCTGGAAGGTGAAAAGGAAACTGCAGGAAACAGGGCATTCTGGCTGGAAGACAAGCTTTCATCGGTTAAAACAGAAACCTATGGGAGGAATGGAGAAAAGTGTCTTGAGGAAGAAGGTATCTGAAAGGCTGGAGGCACAAGTGAGAGCTGGGAGGAAAGCCATCTTCTCAGCAACCTCTTGATCAGGAGAAGTAAGGTGTATTCACCTACAGAGATCAGAGTTAAATGGATTGATTTTTAATATGTGAATCTTCATCCTAATGCTGCATGATCTACAGCTCCCTGCCTGTGTCACTGTTTCAGAGACTTTTGTCTTTCCTAAGAGTAGATTTTGTACCTTGGGAAAGTCAAGAATCAACACTTCATTGCCACCTGCTGCAGTCTCAAGCTTGGTCAGGTCGTAGGCAGCATCGTCCAGTGAACTGGGCTCTGAACCTGGTGTCAGGAGATCTCCATTCTATGCCTGACTCTGAGACTGGCTCACTGTGAGTTCTTGGCAGATCCATTCTGTGCTTCTCTTAAAGGTGAGGCTAATAATTCTTACCCACCTTTGCTAAAAGCTTTGAGATCTGTGGATGAGAGGCCAGTATAAGCACAATATAATTAATTAGTGTTATTGTAACACTCCTAACAGTGATGCAAGAGCATGAGCACCAACCTCAGGGCAGACAGTTAAGAACCAGGGCACAAATCCAAATTGGTTGTGAGTTCTACTCCTAACTAACCAGCTGCACCAACTGTAAACTCCTCAGGCATTTTAACAGCCTGAGTATGGAGTCACAGACAGTCCCCTGGGTACTCCAGTCTGTCTTGCCCCCCAAGTGAGTGTATCTCTGATATAGATGGCTTCTTACACCAAGAATCACAGCAATGTTCAGGTTACTCCTTATTCCGAAGCACAAAGTCACTTACTGCAGGTCAATTGTGCTTTAGGTTTCACAACAAAGAGAACACATGTAGCCCATACCACAGTAAACTAGATGAAGATTTATTAAATAGGAAAAGGGAATGAGAGAGTTATTTACAAGCTCAAAGCAAGCAAAGGTAGACACACAAATGAGTTGCTGCCTCAGGTTTCAGATGGTAACATAGGCTTCAATAATCAGCAAGCTCTAGTTGTCCTTTAGGGCTAACCCAGGCTAAGTAGCTGGGGATCTCTTGCTTATGCCTAGAAATACCTTGCCCCCACCAGAGTCCAAGCAGCACAGAGATCCTTAGTTTATTTGGTTTGGAGTTTTATCCCCCTTCTCCATATGCTTTGAGCTGAAAACTCAGCTGATCAGAGGAGTCCACTTGCATGACTCCTCTTCAGGGAGAGGAGAGCAGAACAATAAGGGTCATTAGTCCTGTTGTTGACAGTTCCTCACTCCAGATGTGGGGAGTTTCCAGTTGTAAGACACACCCATCTGGTATCGATGGGTATCCTCTTTCATAAAGGGTGAACAATTTTTGAGAAGAGCAGCTCTTAACACTAATCAATGCCTCTCTCCTGTCTGGTGATTCATACGGTCACAGAGTGTGGCTCATGATTCATACGGTCACAGAGTGTGGCTCATAGTACAACCACTCAGATATTACATTACAACTTGAAACACACATATTACTAGTGAGATTAATGCATGCAGCAACTCACAAGCATGCAATAGAGCAGGGATCAGCAACCTTTGGCACATGGCTCATGAGGGTAAGCACCCTGGTGGGCCGCGCCAGTTTGTTTACCTGCATGTCTGCAAGTTCAGCCAATCACGGCTCCCACTGGCTGCAGTTTGCCATCCAAGGCCAATAGAGCTACAGGAAGCGGTGTGGGCTGAGGGATATGCTGGCTGCCGCTTCCTGCTGCCCTCATTGTCCTGGAGCAGCAACTGTGGCCAATGGGAGCCACGATCGGCTGAACTTGTGGATGCAGCAGGTAAACAAACCAGCCTGCCCCTCCAGGGGGCTTACCCTGGCAAGCCGCATGCCAGAGGTAGCCAATCCCTGCAATAAAGTCTAAACGCTAAACATTTTCTTATAATTCTGATACTTATTTTATCACTATTAACCTCCAAGTGAGCCAGACAGATTCCAGCTATATATCTGTTAGTGTCCAGCTAAGGCGTGGGGACTTTGGCATGAGCTGGACCCTGACCTGTGAGCATCACAGCTATTATTCGATCTCATCAAATTACCTTTATTCAATGCTGCAGAAGAAGTTTAAAATAACCTGCCAATGTTTCAGGGAATATTCCTTTCCACTGCCAATTTAGATGACGTGAGGAGTAAATCATGCTAGTTAAGCTTCTACCCTACGATACTCTTGGCTCCTAATAATTTTATTCTTGAACCCTAATATAAACCATACCAATATCCATGAGGAACAAAAATTCTTCTGGAGATTTACCCTAAACTTATTTTTTTCAGTTTCCAGGAGTGGTCAGTGTCTTCCCGGTGCTTGCTTAAAATAGGCTGAAAAAAGCACATCTTTTGGACAGTGTTATTTTTCTAGCACTGATGACTTACTCAGTGCTTTAGTCCAGTACAGTCACCAGGGCTGGCTTAGACTTGCTGGGGCCCAGGGCCAACTCCAAGACCCACCGAAGCTGAAGCCTGAGCCCCACCACCTGGCACTGAAGCCCGAGGCTCAGTACTCTAGTCTGCAAGACACAAATACAGATCATCCTTACTCCCTCCCTGAGGAGCTGAGGTTTTACTTTCTTTTAAGGTGCTTAACAGGTGCAACATTGTCACTCTGTGTCCTCAGCCACCTAAGGAGCTCAGAATCAGCAGGTCATTTGCTTTGGCAAAGATCCAATCTAAAATCTCTAGGGAGATAGGTCCTGAAGTAATCGTGTTCCATGACTTCCTAAATCTGAGTGTAGTGGTCAGTCCATTCCTGGTATGAAAATGAAACAAAAGAAACCACTATTTGCCATTGGTTTTAAAAGTGGAATGTTTTAAATGTACTTTATTTTACAGTGTCCTGAGATTCCTCTGTGTATGATCTGCTGGGCTTAGTTGTCACAGGCCTTACTGGCAATACCCAGTGTAATGACGTTGAAAGTTAGTGAAGTTACATCACCATGAGAGACTTGGAAAATACAGTGGTGACAGAGAGCGGTTATTTATTTTACTAGACCAAACTGCATGCCTGTTTGCAATATATTAATACAGTAATTAAATAACAACCACATAAGTTAGCACTTACGGGCCTGATCTTAGTAACCCAACTAACATGAACACACGCATGCATGTTTCAGTGGAAGTAGATTCACCCATATCACACACTGATCATGCTTTGGAGTCAGTCCTGTTTCTTACACTGAAAGCTCTTCAGGCTAAACACCATGTCTGCTTTGATATGTATGCTTGTAGCACAATTGTTTATAGAGAGACGTCACCTAGGCCATCATTACCAAACATGGGGGCTCATGTTTAGTGCCCCTCAAGCGAGTCTTTCTCTTTCTCCGCCCTCTCTCTAGCTTGCACCTTGGGCCACACCAACCCCTAGTTGTCCTCAGGATCAAGATGGGGAAGAAAGATGGCATGATGCCACTGAACGGAACTCAGATACATTTGGCAAGCAAACCCTGTATTCCCAGAATCTGATCCATTAGCAAAGTGGTTCAACTGTATCGGAAAAAAAGACATTTTAAATTCATACCTGTGACATTATCTGTCTATTTATCTGTCTATCCATCAGCACAGCATCTAAGAGTGAAAGGTAGCTGGCTCTACACCTGCTCTAGAGGAAGAAGAAAGTACAACAAATCCTTTCCCACAGCACCCCTGTGCAAAAGCAGCTAAAATTAGAATGCAAGTGCTTGAGGAAGCAAGAAAGAGGAGTGGGGGGATTAGTCCTACCAGCAGTACTTACCAAACAGCCGGGACTTTGTCATGTCCTTGCACACTATGTGCTTTGGCAAATGCCAGCTGGTGAGGAAAAGCAGGCAATGGCTTTTGAAAGGTGTATCATGAACTGCTCCTTACTGGGCTCATCTGGAGCCTGATGGAGAAATAACATTTCCCGTCACAACTGCTGGAGGGGCTGAATTCTACTCGTGAACTCCACAGGCCCTCAAGACAATAATAGGGCCAGGAATCTTGCTTGGTTTATACTAAAAAGAATCCAAAACCAACATGCATGTGGCATCTGGAGGGCACTTCCTTCCAACAGATGGCTCAGTAGCAGAGGAAAAGGAACCAAGTGTTGTCCAATAAGCAAATCTAAATGCACCACAAAAACTATTCCCCTGTTCCCCCAAAATGTTTTAAATCAGATTTAGACAACTGAGTTTTCATATTTTTATTCACAGAATTTAAGCAGATGGAGTGTCCTTACTCGTGGTTTCATGGCAACCAAAGGTGTGCTAGGTGCAAAGGCAGTATGTCCTGCTTCTGCTTTCTGTGTGCAGCGACATGACAGTCCGCCAGAACTGTAGCAGCTGTGTAACACCCTAATCCAAAGAGCCGAAAACAGACCCTTAGCCAGGGTGGGTGCTGGGCTGCTTGCAGTTCATTTCCCGGTGTACGGTAGCATGGGGAACAGGTCTTCCCCACATAGAGCCCAACCCTGCTCCAGTTTCAGTCAGTGGTAGTTTCCCCATTCGCGTCAGTCACAAGAGACAGAAATAAAAAGTGCGCCACCGGTCCGTGTTTCTTTATGCTGATAAACACTTTGTTCTTTAAAAATAAAATAGGATCTGGGTCTCCTTTCACTCACAGTGGTGTAAATCCGGAGTAGCTTCACTGAAGTTAGTGGTGTAAAACCTGCGTCCCTGAGGGAAGATTCAGGACTGCATACTACAGTTTATACATGCAGGTGAGATAGCTAGACATAAAACTACCCCAGCTTTGGGATGGAATTTGAACAGTGCGTGACAATACTGCACTACAGCATAGGATAGAAATTGAATACCATATTCGACTGATAATGCGAGGAGAATTTAAGCAACAAAATGCAATTTAATCATATAATCATACTTAGCCACAGCAACTTTCTACGTTAACATATCGTAAATTCTTCTTAATATGAGAAAAGCACCATAGTTTGGAAACTCCTATTGATGTAGGTCCTATTACATCCTAATGATTTTTAAGCCGAACAGCTATCTCATCTATTTCGGTGAGTTTTGTTTAAAATCTGTGGCAAGCTCTTGCCCGTTGACTATAGTTTTACTGATCACTGGAATAGGGAATTGTAGGTTTGGGCGCTAAGTTCCTCTTACAACCCGCATTAAAACTTCCCATAAATATTAACATTTCTTTACGATTGAATGCAAATTTTAATGTAAGGAAACAGAATAGAACAGACTAGACTAGAATAGAATAGTGCTTCAGTTCCGAGGTTGTCTCTTTGTGTTTTGGGGACCCACTTTGCACGAATATAAAATATAATATACAGTACTATATTCTTGGGAGGTGCCATGCCCTAGGGATAGAACGGTGGATTAGCAGTCGGGAAATCAGTTTAGCTCTACCGCTGTGTGATTTTAAGCAAGCGACTTCTTCCTTCAGAGTCTCTCCCCCACCCGCTTTGCTTAGATTGTAAATTCTTTGGGACAGGGACTGCCTCACTTTGCATGTGCACGGTGACAGGGCCCAGCACAATGGGGTCCCAGACTCATTTGGGGCTGCTAGCCTACGGCGCTGATGACCCTGGGAGTCCTTTGCGAGGCTCACCCTCTTGCCTGGTTTTTGCAGAGGAAAGGGCACAGTCAGGTACGGATCCCCTGGTGTGGAGCCCGACCCTTGCACCGGGGGCCCAGGTACCCACTAAGGTCCGGCGCTCCCTGCTGGCGCAGATTGGCGAGTTCAGGAGGGGGGTTGGCTCTATCGTGGCTGCTTCTCCTCTTTGCTTGGGGGCGAGGCGCTGCGGCTGCCTTGATTTCTCTGCTTGTATTTCGGCCGAGAGCCCTAATGCTCGGCGCCCTGCCCCCCAGCACCTTACTGAGAAATGAACAGACATAAACTAACCAACGCGCCAGGCTTTCTGTCTCCCACCCAGCGCTAATTAACCTGCTCTGCGTCCCGGGCAGCGACGCGCGCCCCTTGCCGGCGTCAGTTGGGCCGGATCGGGAGATCCAGACCCCGCCTAACCCCCAAGCTCTGCGCTCCGATTCCGCTTAGCCCCGAGTGCCTGCGCAACCTGGAGATGCCGCGTCGGATTAGCTCCGAGGGCTTTCTCCCCCAGCCCCCCGCAAGCTGCTGGACCCTAGGCCTGAGCCTGGTGTGTGTCTCTCTCGCCAGGCAGCCCCTTGGTGGCGATCCCCGCTCTGCCCACACCCCGGCCGGCACTGCGGGCCGCTCCACACTGGGCTGCCCCTTGCTCCTGGTCTCCAGCCAGCCCTGCCGCTGCAGGGAGGGGGGATCAATCCACACTGCGCCCCCCACGCCGCCAGGGGTAATGCAAGCCAGGGAGGGGGAATCAATCCAGGCCAGCCTGAGGCTCCCGCCCTGGCGCTGGAGCCGGGCTCAGATTATCCCCCGAGGGGTTGCAAGCGCCCCGGGAAAGCCAGGTGCACTGGTGAAGATCCGCGGGTAAGCGCACATTTCTAGATCGACAGGCGACTGTCCGATGCCCCTCGTACCTTCCTGCGTCAGGGATCCTATTGGCTGGGTCCGGATCTCCCGATCCAGCCCGACTGACTCAGACAAGGAGAGCGTGTGTCTGCCCGGGACCCGGCGCAGGGCGTCCAACTGATTCGCTGAGAAGCGTCCAGAGAAGAGGGAAGCTGCAGTGACTCGAATCCGATTTACTAGCTCAGCCAAATAAGGCGTTTACACTGTGGGCCGGGAATGGTCTCTCGATTGCAGCTTCGTAGTTGCGTAGTTTCGTTGTTATTTCACCGCTCTGTGCCTGACCCCTTTGCGTTATTCTCGCTCCCTTCTCATTGCTGGTATGAAATACAGCAGCCAAGCCACACTGAACCAGGAACAAAGTCCGCAGTGACACCCAAAGGAGCCCAACATCTTCCAGGGCAGAAACATTACCAAGGGATGCTCTGGTTGGTTAGAGTCACACCGGCTGGACCTCAAATCCTGAACCCAGCCTGGTCCCACAACGAGTCATTTCACATAATTAGTGAAGTGTATTAGTGTTTTCCAGAGCTGAAAAATCAGAGCCAAGTCTCGAAGCTCTGGGGCTTAGGGAGTTGCCGGTACGGAGCTGTTCCGACCAAGCGGGAAAGAAGATCTGGTCCATGGCTGAGCGCCTGGGTGTTAAGAACATTCACATAATAGGTAATAATCAAGAAATTCAGGCTGACATTTGAATAAACTTGCGTTCTACTGGGCATTACTACTTGATGCCTCTATTTTCAGGTATTTTATTGGCTACATCACTGATTCTTTCTTTCTTTGGTCAAAGGCTTGAAACTAAACTTTGCATTGATTTCAGGATTTATCCAGCAGCGCATGAAAAGAAGAGTCGATTGCTGCTCCGTGTCTAGCTAATAGTATTTTGGTAGCCTGCCCCCAGTATCTGAATGTCTCAATTTGCCTGCTTAGAAGATTTTAAATGACAGATCTGATCTATTAATATAGAGTCGTTGGGACCCGAGCCTGCAGTTTGTATGCAGGTGAAACGCCTATTAACTAACTGCGAAGCGACTGTTAACATGAACTGATCCGTTGTGCTACTTATTTACTTAATTTAATTTCCCCCCTTTTAGGTGGGTAGCTGCTGAAATATCACGTTCCTTTCCCACCAAGTGCCTGTTCTGCGGTTGTTGGGATACAGAGGTGTTTCCCGTAATGGGCAAATAGAGTCAGGAGGCGCAAAAAAAAAAAAGCTCGGTTTCAGTTGCAGACAGAGACGGGCTACTCAGGCCTGGGCTTTTGACACCCAGCTGCTGATCACTGGTGCAACCAGCGCCCTGCGCGCTCGGACGCACCAAACACTAGACTGCAAGGAAAGGGCGTTCAAACCCATCTCCCCAAACGCGCCTTTTACCCAGTGGCGGCCGTGAGCGCCACGTGTCTAAGGAAATACAAAATTTAGCCCCCCCCCCCGGACACATTTTGCAATCTCAAAAACTTGGACAGAATTTTGTGCTTGATTTACACAGACCTGTGCTAGTGCAGGACCGGGGAAGAGAATATACACCTAGCTCTCCCCCTATGCCTGTGCCTATGAAAGGCTCATGCGCGCGGGAACTGGCTTCATTTTGCACAACGGTTTGTGGGTGATGCTACAAGCGCAGCGCCAGGAGCCTAACACCAGTGCAGCAGGAGCCCAGATTGAGGCAGGGATCTCTCATTGCCAACTATGGACCAAACCGGACAACCCGATCTATGCTGTAATCTTTGCTCCTTGCTGATCAGGGCGGCGATGCAGTTTGCAACCGCTCCCTGCCAGCAGGCGTGTCCCAATTCGCATCTGGTTTCCTTGCTGGTTTCAGTTAGACTGGTTCTGTAAGCCAGTGGTTCTCGCCAGGGGTACGTGTACCCCTGGGGGCAAGCAGAGCTCTTCCAGGAGGTACATCAACTCCTCTAGATATGTGCCTAGTTTTACACCAAGCTACACAAAAAGCCCTAGCGAAGTCAGTACAAACTAACATTTCATACCCACACTGACTTGTTTGTGCTGCTCTATAGACTATACACTGAGATGTAAGTACAATATTTATAGCCCAATTGATTTGTGTTATAATTATATGGTAAAAAGGAGAAAGTCACCAGTTTTTCAGTAACAGAGTGTGGGGACACTTTTGTATTTTTATATCTGATTTTAAAATAGTTTTTAAGTGAGATGAAACTTGGTAGGCAAGACAAACCAGACTCCTGGAAGGGTACCTAGTCTAGAAAGGCTGAGAGCTTTTGAGTTACCTTTTTGTTCATCTCAGACACACTTTTTCTTAAGAAAACAAACAACCACACGAAAAGTCTTTTCCAAAGCAAAAACCCCTCCGCATATTCTACGCTCAGCGAGATCTTTCTCCAGGGACTTGGGGGGTGGGGGATTTGGTTGGGAAATACGGAACAGAATGATATTGTCGCTATGAAGTTTTCTACTCACACGCCTTCTGGACAGACCGTACACACACAATCCCCAGAAAGCTTTTACATGTCCTCCATTAAGAAACAAGAATAACAAAGAAAAGAAAAACTCCATCAAAGCACGGATAGTGCCAATATAGTTCGTTTGAAAACCTGATGGCATAACATGGCCCTGAATTGTGTGGAGGGTTATTTAAAGCCAATTGCTGATGCTAATACATTCAAATAAGAATACCGCTTGTTCAAATGATCACTTGCCCCCTCAGTCTCTTCTCCTGCCTTGCATTCAGTGCGAACTCTCTCTCCGCTCGAGGAGAGGAGTCGGTTCGCCCTGTCCTTGCTGAAAGTAAAACAGCCCAGAGCGCCATCCTCCTTATTGACTTGGAGCTCGCTTACGTTCAGTTTAATTTTGTTTTTAATTAAATCTCAGCATCTCCACGGGCAAGGGCCAGATCCTGCACTCGGTGGGCGTCTCAACTTTGTCGTGCGGGAGTGCCGGGTGCTAGCGGGTGTAAATCTCAGGGGGTGCTAACATGCGCTACGGAATGTTTTCCACGCGCGCCCGCGGGGTGTGCGAGGCAGCTGCAAAGCAGGGGCCACTGACATACTCCCCAAAGCCTCATGCGTGCGATCCTTTTTCTGAAGACACAGACAGAATTGGTTACTCAAAACTTAGCTTTCTCCCATATAAGTCCACCTATAGATGAGCTGATATAGAGAGACAGGTATTTCCACACACATCATCCGGGCGCGAGAACATGCTCTAGCGAGCTAGCTAGCCAAGGGAAGTTTTAAGTCACCAGCCCCGTGTCCCCAGGAAAACACAAGTGCACCCTGCAGAAAGCGTTGGTAATTTTCTCAAAGGGGAAAAATCCAGCTTGGAAGCGAGGAGAGTGACCAGTGTTTCGTGTGCCTCTCGCGGAAAACCACCGTCACTGTAGCTATCGGGCCGGATATCAGAAGGGAGCATCCCCCACAACTCCAGATGAAGTCAGTGGGAGCTCGCGGGGCTCGGCACCTTTGAAGAACCGGGCCCACCATATATTTTCAGTTTCAACAACTACATCAAAACTGAATGGGAGATCGTGGCTTCCCCCTGCGGCCCCCAGATCTCCATTGCCCGGAGTTTGTGCAGCGCAGTACTCATCGCTTACTACTCTGATGCACGGGATAGTTAAGGGCGGAAAACTGCGCCTGTCTTTATTTCCGCAGTGTTCCTCCAGTGGGGACAGCTATTTCTACAACCTCCGCGCCGTGCTTTAACGTTGGCTGCAGCTGGACTGAGAACGGGCCCCTGGGAGCTGCCCCCCACGATCAACCTCGCCGGGAGCAAGAAGGGCTCCTGTGACCGGAATCCCAGCCAGGCTGCCCTACCCCGGCGCCCCTTGCAGAATAGGACATTTTCTTTCTTAAAGGCAGGGTCTTGCAGAGGTGCTAACAAAGTAGAGCGAGGACCCCCACCCCCACAAACCACACCGAGCCTTTCTCTGCTACAGCCAAACACCTTTAATGTTTCCACAAGAACACCCGTGTAACTATACAGCACAGGGGCTCCCCGGGGGCGCGTGGCAAGGCTCCACCTGACACAGAGGCTTCGCACCCCTGGCCCCTCTTCTTTAACTCTTACCCCTCCACGCGGCGCCCCAAGGCCGGGGGGGGGAGTCCTTTCACCGAGCGTCCTGCTGCCTTCGCGGGGTGGTGCTAGAAGGCTGTGGGGAGGCAGCGAGGCTGGAGGGGAGCAGCTCTCTGGAGGCGGCCGAGGCCAGGTTCCCCGCGTGGCATTGCTGGAGCTCCTCTTTCCCCGGCAGCTCCCCAGAGGACACCACACAGTCTTGCTCAGCGTCATTGCTGTTTCCTCCGCCGCCCCCCGCTCCCCTCTTTTTATCCTCTTCCTTCTTCCACTTCATCCTCCGGTTCTGGAACCAGATCTTTATGTGTCTCTCTGTCAAGTTCAGCATGACAGCCAGCTCCACGCGGCGGGGCCTGGAGATGTACTTGTTAAAAAGGAACTCCTTCTCCAACTCCAGGAGCTGCGCTCTCGTGTAGGCGGTCCTCGTCCTCTTATTCTCCTCTTGTTCTACCACGTAGGAGCCACCTAAAGAGAAGGGAGAGTTAAAAACTACCCGCCAGGGACTAGGACTCGGAGTGACGCTGGAAAGGCGATAGAATCTTCTTGTTCAGAACATAACCGGGGTGGGGAGAGGGAAGAGGTAGGTTTCCCCCCAGGCTTCCCCTTTTACTCACAGATGAGCAGTTTAATGGATCGGGGATTCTCTTTCCAGATCCACACAACACTGAAATCACGGGCGTGTGGGCGTATTTGGTTTTTAATAAAACAGACTGAGCCCAAACCCCAGCACAAATCCTTGTCTGCATCGCCACAGGTTTACAAATCCTGCCCAAGAAATTGACGGGGGGGGGGGTATGGATTCTGCCCTTTAAAGAATGAAACTAACAAGGAAAAAGCATTCCAGGGCCGAGGTGGATTTTTAAAAGCGTTTCTTCAGAAACATCGGCACAGAGCAAAGACACTAGTCCGAAGCTGCTCCGCTTGTTACCTGTAAATCCGTGTTAGTAACAAAACGCTCGCTGTGTGGTATGGACACGGAGTAAAATCCCCGGGCCATGCTATATCATCAATGTTTGAGTGCAAGTCCCCAGCTGAAATCAAGGTCTCAAAACTGACGAAATGATATGGCCTCTTGGGGGAAAAATAACAGCCGGTGCATTTGTGACAATGGCTGATGGTTACTAGCATAGGGCGATTTGTAAACTTCATGCTTTTCAAAAATCGGAGCTGCCTTTGAGTGACAAAACCACTCGTTTTTTTTGTTTGTTTTTTTTGTGTTTGTTTTTTGTAAATTAAAACTCCCAAACACCTCACGCCGCCTCTCTCCCAGCGCACGGACTTTCGGAGACTCTGCCACGCCGCTATCACGGCTACTGTACGAAAGTGAGCTTCCCTCGGCACTGCCAGCCGGAACCCCGGAGTTTATAATTCGGGTGCAAAAGTTTAAACCTTTTTTTTAACCTCTAGGCCCGGTCTAATTTAGAGGCTCCTCCTTCTTTCCTGGAGCACCCCAAACTCCACTGCAGTCAATGGCTTCTGGCAATTTTCAGTTCACAGGAGTGCAAAAATTATTGTTGCTCTAGCTCAAAACCTCAACATCACTTTTGACTTCACAAAAGGAAAGGCGGATTCCTGGAAAGAGACGTTTTCCTTAATCAACCGGGAATTTGCAACGGATTAGTCCTAATCCAGCCATCATCTCAATCATTTTACAAAGGCAAATACAATTCCCCAAATGCTGGAACTGAAAAAAGAAAAGTGTCTGTTGTATTCACAGAGACTAAGTTCCACAGGGATAGTTGAAGAATAAAACACAAACAAACAAAAACAAAACAAACAAGAACACTAGATCCTGCAGTCCTTACTCAGGCAGACCTGGCCAGTGACTGATATAGAGCGCACAGTCGGATCGGGCCCTAAAGCCTATTGCAACTAACAGTAATCGGAACAGTAACAGTAACTAATCGGAATTCAGGCTTCCTAGCATAATAACAGCTGCGAATAAACCTATGTGTCTAGTGTCACAATTCATGTGCAAAACCCATCCGGGCAGTCCTACAACAGATTCCTAGTTCCCAGCCACCTCTCCCTTTCTCTGAGTGTTTGCTGGACGATGAGTATTGCATGTGGGTGTTCTAAGGTTAAATACGCTTCAGATAGGTAGTATTGTTTAATTAATTAATTGTTGTTGTTTTAAGCAAATAGCCTTCACAACACAGAAGATCTTTAGGCATGGAAAGGGAAAAGCTACTGTCTGAATTATTAATTATTATTATTATTATTTGCTATTATATACCTGGGGAGAGCACTAATACCCGTTTAAATAACACGAGCCATTCGGTTTATCATGCCACTCATTATTAAACGTCCATTTTTAAATTATTATTATTATTTTTCCCATTATTATAAAACGAAAACCGAATTGCGTGCAGAAAAAATATTGTCCGGCTGAGTGAAACTCAAGAGCACGGACGTTTAGAGAGAGTGTGACCTTAATCCGTCCTTTTGCCTAGGTATTACAATACCTCTGTAAAGGAAAACAAGAAGATATTTTGGACACTGTTGCAAATACCGAAGCGTAAGTGAGTGTCCCCTACGAACCCTGCCTCGGTTGAAGTCGGTGTCATAACTCGGAGAGCAGGGCCCGGTGGGTTTTAGGAATTATGTTTCTACGTAGACAAAGCCCCCAAGGGGAACTCAAGAGGAAGTTTGCAGGAGAAATATGAGGGCAAGGCTCAGTTTTGCTTTTCGTGGACTTCCTAAATTCTAACGAAAAACCGCTTCACAAAATGAGGGTCCTTCCGCACTGACATCAGGAACCTCGGGGATTATAATTCTTGTGCAAAAGTTTAAACCTTTTTTTTAAAACCACTAGACTCGGTCTAATTTAGAGACTCCTCCTTCCCTTGAGCACCCCAAACTCCACTGCAGTCAATGGCTACTGGCTATTTTCAGTTCATGGAACTGCAAAAATATATTGTTGTTATAATAACTCCAAACCTCATATTCACTTTTGACTTCACAAAAAGAAAGGCAGATTCCTGGAAAGAGACGTTTTCCTTAATCGGCCGGTAATTTGCAAGGGCTTTGTCCTAATGCCATTGACTGCTATGGGAAAAGGCTCAAGCCCCAGTTGTTTACGGTTATTTGTATGTAAAATATTTTTGATCCCATATTTGCTTTAACGAGTCTATGTTAACGTGTAACAAGGTGACGCTGCAGATTTCCCCCGAATCCTTGCATCACTAAGAATCGGGCCAGTTTGTAGGAGACACCACTGCCAATAACCAGCTACGCCATTAATACAAATGAACTTAATTCCAGATATTTCTTAAGGAAGCTGCTATTTCTCAATATAAGCACTCATTCATTTATACAAATATACGTCTACAGTATATGTAATGTGCATATACAGGTGTATATACGTACATTTACATAGAATACATACTCTATGCAAATTACATAAACATGTGTACATATCATGTGAATATATATGTATATATGTGTGTATATATTATACATGTGTGTGTTTACATTGTGTGTATATATATATATCTATTTCACACACATATTCTGAACCAAGCTTTTATGTCAGAAGCTACCTAGATTAATTGAAAAAGTCAGTATGGGAGAGTCTGTTAATGATTTTTAGGTTTTAGAGATCTCTCCCTATATTAAACTACGAAAAAAGAGGACGCATATCTGGTTTCTTTCTATTTGTTAAACGCATGTGAAATAGCTATGATTTTACCCCAGATCAAAATCCCTTCGAATATATTTGCCCTTTTAATAGGGGAAAGAAAAGACTTCCATTTCTTGCAGTGGTTTCTTTTCTTTTCAGATTGTCAGGGTACACAAAGAACCCAGTTTGATTCTTGTTTTCAATTTAACGTAATTACCAGGATATTTCACCATTATTTCAATATTTCCCTACCTTTTCAACTGTCTGTTTGAACACAACCATTAATGTAATATTTGCTGTAGAGGTGTGACAAAGAGTGCACAAGGCACAGGGCAAGATAACATTGTGCAGCGAGAGACAGAAATATTGTTCTACAACGGAACTTTCTGTCCAGAGAGAGTTTCTTCCTCTTGGTGGCAGGCAGCTAATTTAATTTGCGTATTGTGTCCCCTACCCAGGTTTAAAAGGTTTCCACAGAAAGGCATAAGCAAGGCTAAAACAATCGCATACAGACAAAAACTGAACGGCCAGGTAGGCGGGGTTGTGGCGTTATTTATTATAAGATTTAGCGTTTAATGTTACTTTCAAAATGTCTTTTATTTTACTCTGTATATTGTAAGGGCATTTCAGGCAGCAGCTTGGCTGTGAGCTCTGCGGGACATTCTGGGCTATCTGGTTTTTACACAGTGAAATCAACGAGGGGCTCTCAAAGCGATGGCACAGCGTGGCCTTTTCGTAGGATCTGACTGCGAGTAACCCTGGGTATTTCCAGTGGAAGTTGTCCATTTCCCATCCGGTGCTCCCTCTGCCCTGAGAGCACTGATACAAGTGGCAAAAACTGCCTTTTCCGGATCAGATCCTGAAGTTAATGGTACAGCTCTCAGGGTGAACTCCTGGCCTTACTGTAGTCAAAAGGCAAAGCTCCCATTAATTTCAATAGGGCCAGGATTTCACCTTCACTGTCTGCACATGGAGGAAGATGGGGGGCCCTTCTGTTTCCCTCTGCCCTTCTGCTAGGCATGGATCTCCGCCTCGCATTCTTTGCACACTCCGTTGACTGCCAGTGGAGTTTGGGGCTGGCTACCACGGGACAGTGTCCCAACAAATTGAATATTTCCCAGTGACCGCATGGAATTTACAACTAGCAAACTGGCAAGTGAGATCAGTATAAAAGCACCTGGTCAGGTGAGTTGAAACAGCAGCACCCTGTGTGTTTAGCTTAGATAAGTATCAACTTCAGCCTGATACTTAGTGTTAATTAGTTAATTAGTTTAATTAGTTAATATTTGTTCAGTGGTTTGCAAGAGTAAAGATCTATATAAGGACTAAGTATAATTCCAATCGCTTTGCCTTCACCCAGTAGAAAACTGAAGGCAGTTGAGATTTATTCCTGAGCTTTTCTGTCTTACTGATTTGAAATGCGATGGCTTCATTAAAGGTATCATAACTGGGTACATATTTCTGGACACAGGGTCCATATTTATATTATACAAGAGTTGCCAGGTTTCTATACATACAGGTTTGAAATAGAAAACGGACTCGTAGATCTCAGGACATTGAAATACATCCCCATTTAAAACTCATGCTATTGCTAATGCCAGACTGACTCCAACACTTTCTAAAACAGGAATTTTATGGAAGTGGAAGAGAGGAAACATTTACAGGACAAATCTCGCGAGCCTGGCTTACTTCTTAGTGAAACAGCTAACAAATGATGGGGAATTTCCCCAAAGTAATCACACGGGGCTATCCCAAATGTAAGCTTCATTTAATAACCCGAAGGGGAATTATTAGTGATGAGAAGGTTTCCTTGACATTGTACAAGACAGAAGAAGAGGAAGCAACAGCAGCAGCAGAAGAAGGCAACTATCTTACCGGTCCATTGTCCCTTCCAGGCGTGAGATTTGGTGGATTTCATCCATGGGAAAGGCAACTGAACTCTAGGTTCCTCTAAAACCCCAGTGTCAGTCCCATCTGCAAAAGGAATAGCTTCCTGGTGGGGATGAGGAAGCTGAGGGGGATGAGGGTGGTGGTGATGATGGTGATGAAGATGGGAGACCCCTGGATCCTCTGTAATGGGGGGTACCTCGTAGGGTGAAATGTCTGGCGGGCTGCCTTGTTCCAGCGCACCTAAAGCACTAGAGTAGGGTGTCTGCTGCTGTCTGCCCATGTAAAGGCAAGCTGGGGGGTTCTGGTTATAATCCTGTGCCTGGGATCTCTGAAACGCACACGAATCCTTGTAGAGCTGGGTCGATGCATAATACTGTTCTTCAGTGTTCATGGCTAGAAGGGGACCTTAGCTAGTGAAACATCAGGTGCTCCCACTCCGGGCAGTTGTACGTTTGCTTTGACAGGTCCGCTTCACCTGCTGGAGCTGACGATGAAACAGAGACTGGGCCGTCCGACGGTTGCCTCCCCATAGGCTCCACTTCTCCCCACGTGAGCCTGCCTCAGCTCCCCATTGGGCGGGGCGTTTCCCATAAGAAGAAGCCCTTGGTGGCTGGGGCTGGGGGTGGGTGAACTTCTTACGCTTTCCGCGGAGAGCTGGAAGCGCCGGTTCGGCTGCAGGCATCTTCACAGTGCTGACACGAACCGCATCACACCGGGGCATGTGTTCTGGGTGTGAAAGGGAGTGGGAATTAAACACCCCTGTTTGGGGGGAGGGGAGGTTTTGTAGGCTCTGTTACTCACGTTGCGCAATGCATCGCTGCGGTTTCTGTATCTACAGTGTGTACAGAAAGAGAGATGTAGGGGGCGGGGGCAGAGAGAGTCCGAGTGTATATTATGCGTTTCAAGATAGTGCAGGTGGCTGTGCTTTCACTAAAGTTTGTCTAGGCTCAATCAACAAAAAGTGCCCAGGATTGTTGAATTTTAAACCTCTAACTTGGGAAACCCTATCTCCGTGTGTGAGTTAGATTAGGAAGGCCACTCGCTGCTTATCACATTGTCACTTACTTCGACGTGGGACTCAAGAATTCAAGTGATAACGAAAACGAATCCTTTCTCAAAGCACATTGACTAGCCTCTGGTTCATTGCCTTCCACAAACCGGGGAGGTCAGATCTCTGTGTTTTCAAGTGACTCTGTATATCTCTGTGTAACTGTTTCTGTCTAGGCACACAGACACATCTATCAGCAAAACCACACAGGCATCACATAAACACACACAGGTATAGATATTCTCGCACACAATTAGATATGCGCAATTGATGAACACAACACACACAATATCACAGCCCTCTTCCCCAAATATTGAGGAAAATGTTGTCAGTAGGTAGATAAATTTGCTTGAAAAGTTGGGTAGACGTTCTGTGCCCTTTTCATGTTCACTCGTTGTGTGTTGTGTTAATATTTCACAACCTTTTTGCAAGGGGTGAATCCTAACGTCCTTTTTTTTTTGGTTGCAGTGCTATTCAAATTGCAAAATGCGTTTGTGTGTACTTGTGTGTATAGCTATATGGATGTGGTAGACCTATGTGAGAATGCGGGCACGCAGATGTGGATAGACAGAAGTAGGGGTGTGTGTTGTAGACACAGGAGTGTGTACATGTGTACGTTCCTTAGGGAAAAAGACCATCTGCGTAGCAATCTTGTAGCAGACACAGTGAAAAGAGGCAAAGATTTGCCTTCTCTGCAATCTTTCCCTGCCCTGGAGTGAATAAAGACATTGCTGGGTATTCGCTGTGGAATACCACAATGCTATCAATGTAGCGACCGATAGCGAACGCATTGATTCCCGACAGGGTAGTTTGGGAGACTTCTCTGCAGCTTGACTGAAACGTGTTGACCCTTGGAGATAATGTGCTCTAAGCTGGTGCTGGTTGACTTGGTGACGAGGCTATGAGGAGGCGGAGAGCTACCGAAGAGGACAAAGATCATTTCCCTACCTGCTCGTATTCTCGCGCGGACACACACGCGCGCGCGCGCGCGACTTACCTTGCACTCCTCGTCTCGTGGTGCGTTTCTGCAAAGCGGTCTCCATGCAATCGCTGCCTTGACTCCCCTGTGTGGTTTGGTTCTAACACCAATCAAGGGGGGGGGGCAAGGTGCGGAGCGCAAAGCTGAACTTTCCATCCTGTCCCTATCTCCCGGCGGGCCCACGGCGAAGGGGGCAGAGCTGAGGGCCCCGAGATGAAAGACACATTCTGGGTCCATAGATCTGCCTTTTGGATGGGGGGGAAGGGGGCTAACAACTGCCCAGGGACCCGGCAAAGAGCGTGTCTGTTATCAGCTGTTCTGTGCGTGGCAGACAACGGAAACCAATGCCACGGAGCCGAAAGGGGCTGAGTAGATTGCTCAAATGCAGGGTTCCCGGGGATCATAAAACCTCCCAGTCCATTACATTTAAAATGAGTTTCCGCTATGAATCCATTCGCGTCCCCCTCTCCCGCCCCGCTTAAAAAGCACACTGCGCATTTGATTCAATATTGAGCCATTAAGCAATTGCTTTCCCAAGTCATTTAACAGCAGCTCTTATGGATAAATAAACAGAAAAGGCTGTAAACCAATTACAGTGCGGAGAGTGAAAAAAGGATTTTATTAGCGGGAATTACTGATAGACACGGCTGCTACTCTGGCTCCTCTCCCCCACCAGAAAGCCCAGGCGCTATTTTAGAGCGGAATGCAAGAAGCAAGCTGTGGGCTTTGAGTCGCCCACACCGAGTGGTATTATGATTAGTCTTGAATGAAACGTCTCCTCCGGTGGGTCTCTTCCTTGGCGGGTTTAGGTAGAAGCGGGATTGTCTGGCGTGAAAAGCCCAAGTTTCTGAGCCACTTAATGTCGCACTTTTGGGGCCGGGACCTGCGAACACTTACCCAGGTGGGTACAACTTTAGTAAAAGGGAGTTGCTCCGTTGCAGTTCGTGGCAGGCTGCTCACCAACTGCGGGACCAGAGCCTTGGCGTCTGACGAAGTGGGTATTCACCCAGGAAAGCTCATGCTCCAATACATCTGTTAGTCTCTAAGGTGCCACAGGACTCTTTGCTGCTTTTACAGATCCAGATTAACAGGGCCACTGTCTGATACTTGGTGGGTTTGGCAGCTTTGGACTTGTAGTTCCCAGAACTGAGCTGAAAACAGAAATTTCAGCAACTCCCCCTTTGCTGAGCTCGTGCTCTGGTAGCCAGCCGTCTCCCAGCAGCAGGCCATAGTGTGCCACTGGCTTTTAAGCAGAGCTCCGCTCCCCAGTGACGCCAATGGCCAGGGCAGACTGGTGCATCTTCGCCTCAAGTAATTGCAGGCAAAGGTGGCTTCTCGCACGTAAACAAACTTCTGGGTCAGCTCCTATCTCCATGGTCGTTAATGGAGTTTTACCTTTGATTTCAGCGGGAACACGAGGATGGTCCCTTTGCGAAGTCACTTCTAAACACACACGCCCTTTCCCAAATACCAGTCCTCTTTCTGGGTTTTTTTCCGGAGGCCCATCGCGCTGGTAGCTGCGCAGAATGACCGTTTCTGTGCAGCGCTGACGAACAGCCCTGACTCTGTGAATACCCAGTGTTGGTTTCACTTGGGCCATTCTTCTGCCTGGAGGTTAGCGTGCAGAGCAAGCGAGGCCAGGCGCACAGCCACGGTGGCGCACCAGAAGGAGAAGGCTGACGAGTCAAGCCAGGGCAATAAAAACCAAAGCAAATGGATTCATCGCCAGGTAGTGCCATTAACCACCGATGTCTTAATGCGATACTCCCCCTGCAACGAGCATTTCTAAGCAGAACAAACAACCTCCCTTAAAAATAAATGAATTCCATATAACTTACAGCTAATTCGCCTTAATTCTGCCTTCGTGAGCAGGCGATAAGGGAATGTTGCGCTGGTTAACAACAGCCCAGCAAACTGAAGTTCAGGAAAAGGTCCCAGTTTTATTTCCAGCCGCGGTATCCTGGCCCTGTCTGGCTCCGGTGGAAGCCCATGGCAAAGCTCTCGCTGATTTCAAGCAGGATCACGTCGCTGATCCTAGCACGTTGGCAATCGCGATCATCCCTCTGTTCTTCCGAGTCCCAGAGTGAAGAGGAGAAGGGAGATGAGCTAGGGGGTTTAAAGGGTGAGTGTGGATACCCTCCTGCCAGGGAAACAGAGACATTTCCTTACCCTCCCATGATCAGAGGCTGGGAAGTTCTAACAAGACCCGTAGCTCTGGAATGAAGCACATTTGAAGAGGAGCAGAACCTCTGAGTCACTTGGGCTCGGGACAAATCTCACAGAAACAGTTGTTCAGGCGAGGATCTGAGGGCGCGCTTCGGAGGCATATTGTGCACTCACGCTGCATCCAGAACTCCCATTGAAATGAATGAGAAACTTAGATTGATGAGAAATAATGTATAATATTGACTAGCTTAGCAAAGATAAGGTTAAGGTGAGTTTACCTCCTACAAGTATCTAAGTAAGGGGAATGTATCTAATACTAGGGGGCTCTTAATTTAGCAGCTAAAAGCAGAACAAGATCCAGTGCCTGGAAGCTGAAGCCGGGGAGGGGGGAATCAAACCTGAAATAAGTGGCACATTAGACCTGAATTAACCGCTGCTGCGGATTACTGAAGGATGTGGTAAGCTCTCCCTCACTTAGGGTCTTTCCACCAAAACTGGGTGTCTTTCAAAAAGATACGTAGCGCAACTAGAAGTTATGGGCTTCACCTCAGACAGGGACCTTTGTGGCTACAAAATGTAGCTCTGAGGACTTCAGTAAAAGCCATACACAGTTTGGGCACACGTATGAGTTAAACACTCGCCAGGTTTGGCAGAAGAGTGGATATGGAAACCTGACATTTAAATTATGTACTACCTTTGATCCGTGTGCATGGCTTCCATAAACATCAAATGGAGTGCCAGCGCAGACTGAGAACAACACAGAGATCCAGGCTGTATATTATTGTGGCAAATAAGAGTACACCGCTTTGAGGAACTATCACTTTCTATGTACCCTTACTCACATGAAATTTGCTGTAAGGACCTGTTAGTAAGACACTGTTCTCTGTTCCAAGACAAACAAACAAAACAAAACAACTAAATTAAAATTCAGTCAAGGTTAAGAGTATACATCAGTATCTTAAAGCTAAAAAAATCACATAATTATATAATTATCTCAAAATCAAGCTTTACAAACTCAGAATTTCAGGTATACTTAAAAATAATGGGAACATGTGACATCATGCAAGAATCACATGATTATAATTAAGGCACGTTTGTGGTGCCATATGGAATTAAACTGGAGGTTTCCCCCCACACACAATTGATTTCCCCGCTTCAGGGGGTCACTACAGGACAGAGCTAAGGGTGATTTTAACAATATATTTCCATAGCTTAACACGTTTGATCTTCTTTTTAAATTTAACCTTAATGTAATGGGGTGCTTAGCACGTTTTAAAATCAGGCCACATGCTTAGGGTTGGGATTTTAAAGATAGAGAAGTAACACAGGAGCACCAAAAATGAATGAATAAATAAATAAATAAAACCAACATAAGCACCAAATCCTATTGAAATTTAATGGCACTTTTGAAAACCTAATCCTAGATGCTTGAATTTGCATTTAGGAACTTAATATGAGGCATTGACTTTTGAAAATCTTGTCCATGTCCCCCAACTAACGTTCTGATATCTATTAGTTCAAGCTATCAATAAACCGATTCCTTGAAATGTAAACTGTTCTGAACACAATTGTTTTATTTCTAGAAAATGTAACAGCAGCAATCTTTGTCTTTCAATGCAAATTACGTGTGATTTTGTAAATCAGTTCGTTCCCTTTTAAGTTATAGACTTACTATTTATTATTTCCTCTCATTTTTCTGACTACCATCATAGAGATGCAAATTAGCAAGATTGGGGTTTTAATGAGCCCTAGTTACAGTGATGTGATTGGGTTGTTTTATGTTCATTAATATTGTAGGGCTCGGTGAACTCTCCTTAAATATCTGCTGGTGTTAATGTTTACATTTTGGCAGGAAAAAAATCAAATATGACTTGAGCAGATTAAAAATAATCCCCTTCCCCTCTCCCATCTGTGTTCAAACCAATGCAGGGAAATTGTGGTAGAGAGTCAATGCCCAGGGAGTGGGAGGAGGAAAGGATGGCTGGGAAATGGAGCTTTTCCAGGAATTGATTTTTAAAACCCCCACACTGCTATATCTAGAAGAAATGTAACCTCTCACAAAGCTGGTTAATTATCAATGACCATGTGAAAACAAAGCTGTCTTACCCTCTTAAAGCTGTGATAAAAAACTAGAGCATGAAGCACTCCAGCTGCCTTAAAGTAATACTGGATCATCAACATTAGAGGAGTTTTCTAGTCTCCATCAACCTTCTATATACACCACACACTCTATTACTTTAATTTGGTCTTTCAGGTAGATACAGGCAGATCCTGAGCTGGGTTTGATGCAGTTTCTGTGTACTAATTGGGTTTAAGATTGGTTGACAGTAGCTTAGGGATCATTGCCAGTTGGCATGGGGGCTGGGGCAGCAGCTGCAGGGTAGATAGCTTCCCTGTTTCTCCTGCACCGAGCATATCTCAAGACAGGAGAGAATTTGGCCCATATTCTTTCTACTTTCCTTGGTCTCTTCCTCTCCATCCCTCCTCACTTCCCTCTATGCTGTTATCATTATTTAACCCCTAATTGGTGGTGGTAAGTATATTGAGACACACCAGGTAAATAATGTTGTATTACGTTGAAACAGTTCTGTGACTTTTTATTGAATTCTTAAACAATTTCGCCTTGCTGGGTTCACAAGCCTTTTTGTGTTCTGTTCCCACAAATATCCTATCAAATGAAATGCCTTGCAAAAATGTTAATGAGAACTGCAGATTTTAAATAAAATCTGTAAATTGGGGATAATACTTTCACCCATCCTCTGTCAGATGTATGTAGAGTGTAAGCTCTTGGGGGAGACTATCTCTTTAAATGTGTTTTTACACTGCTGAACACAATAGGATCCTGCTCTTGGTCAAGGTCTTTAGGCACAACTGTAATACAGGTGTCCTGGGAGCATCCCCTATAACTGAGGTTGCCTGACCCTTCCCATTATCAGACCCTGTTTTCAGTTGCTTATAACTTTTCTAAACCGAAATTTTCCATGCTGGGTGCCTGCCTGCTTTCTTGGGAAAGCTTCATCTAAAAGTTTTTGAGAACAAAAAGCTCATAAAAATATTTGTTTTGCCCACTTTTTTAAATGCTCAGAACCATTTAATTGAGAAGCTCTAGCTCATCCATGCTTTGGAGTGGGAACTTGAAATTTGGCGGGGTTTCACCCTGGTGTCAAGGAGGTGCCTTTTGATGTTCTGCGAAAAATTATCCAAATTTGGCCAAGTTATGAGCTTCTGAAAAACTGCAGTTTGCACATGATCTAGAGAGTCTTGTTAAGAGTTCAGCTGCTAAATTCTCCAGCGTGCTTCCACACTGAGCATGCTACAACCCTGAATTGCAGGCGATGAGCTGGACTTCCCTGCAATTGTATATGAGAGCCATTGTGCTGCCAGACACAGGAAATGAGAGCAGGGAGACAGTCTGTCCTGTGCTCTTAATGTTTGTTCTGCTGGGACTCAAGTAGCATGGGAGAAGTTGCCTGATCTGAATGCACATGATGAGCCAGACCTGGGGGGATGATGGAGGGAGTAGAGAGAGACAATGAGTTTGTGGGAATGGGGGAAAAACTGAGATTGGTTGTTGTCTGACTGGCTTGAGACTGGAACTGGCTGAGCAAGGAGCCAGGCATGGGGAATCAAATGGGACAAGCAGGCTGAGTGGGGAGACAGGATTGGAAGCTGGAAGGGTTTGTAAGGAGAGAGATGAAGCCAAGGTGGTGATGGTGATGAGTCAGAGTGGGACTGGAAGTTGCTGAGGCAGGGAGTGACTGAGACAGGGCTGACAGGTGGGTGGGCAAGGAGACAGAGGCTGGGATGAGGAGTTGGGTGGGGGAGGAAGGACTGGGACAGGCAGAGGAGATGATGGCAGAATTTGATGGAACACGGAAGACGAGTCTGGGATAGTACAGAACACTTGCCTTTAGAGCTCAGTATGTAACCCAAGATTCCTGAGTCTCACCATTCCATTGCTGTCAGCAAATGTCTGTGAAAGCCACAGCCAAAGTGTGTGTCTCATCCTCTGCTAGTGACTGCTCCACAGAAAGGATAAGAATCTGCTACCACTGTCAGTTAGTCCACTAGCTGAAATGGCAGCGGACAGGGCAGTGGATCTAAAGTTTCCTTCTGAGAATCCATGGGGGAATATTTATGAATCCATATGGTTAAAGTTCTGGTTTTATTCAGTTTGCTTTTCAAAAACCTAGCAAATTACACACACACAAATGTGTCAAAAGAACATGATTAAAGTTGTAAAATCAAGTTATCAAAAGATAGGAAATATCAGAATTAAGTTTGCTTGTGCAGTCTTAACTCAACCCCTTGCACATGTGAATTACGATAGTCTAATTAATTACATAATCATGAACTATTTTTTTCCACAGGACCCTTGTCTCATTTAGTGCACACGATGGACAGCTGCTATCTTGATGAGCATCAGAGAAAAGTCCATGAGGAAATTAATAATACTGCTTTCAAACCAGGGTTTGAATGCATTTCAATCTAATATTTTCAGGGCTGGGTTTCATTTGTCTATATTTATATACGTATTACATTAATAGTGCAGTGCTGCCTACAATGACTCTAGTGCATGAGTACCAACCTCAAGGCAGACTGTTACAACCAGGAAACAAACCGCAAATTGGTTGTGAGTTCTATACCAAGATTTCACCAATCAATTTTCAAGGGTAACCTCCTCAGGCACTGTCACCACCTAAATATGGAGTCACAGGCAGTCCCCTTGGATACTCTGACGTATCTTGCCACCGAAGTGAGCATAACTTTGTGAGAGATGGTCCCTGACACATGGAATCACAACAATGTTCAGGTTACTCCCAGTCCCAAAGGTCCAATCACTTGCCCCCGGTCAGTTGCACCTTAGGTTCCACATCAAAGACAACATTTTTAACGAACCCTGTAATAAACTATATGAAGATTTATTAAATAGGAAAAGGAAATTACAGAGTTATTTGAGGTTAAAGCAAGCAAATAGACACACAAATTAGTTACAGCTTAGGTTTCAAATGGTAATATAGGTTTCTATAATCAGCAAGCTCTATTTGTCCTTTAGGACTAACCCAAGCTAAGCAGCTGGGGATCTTTCGCTTATGCCGAGAAATACCTTCCCGCTCTCCCCCCCTGCCCCGAGTTCAAGCGATGTAGAAATAATCAGTTCCTTCTTGTTAGGGGTTTTATTCTTGTCCTGCTATGTGCTCTGAGCTGCAAACTCAGCTGATGGCAGGAATACACTTGCATGACTCATCTTCACAGGAAGACGTGCAGAACAACAAAAGTGTTTTGTCGTCTTACTGATGGTACACAGAGAAATTCCAGTTGCAGTGTCCCACAATAGTCTGTCTTGGTATCAATGGACCTTTCCTTTTGGGATGGGGGTAATGCCTTCTGTTGAAGATCAGACCTTTGCCCTTATTAAATTCTCTCTCCTGTCTTGCTGATTTACAAAGTCACAAGACTCCCAATACAACCTCTTAAATATGGCTTGCAGATGTTATAAGTGAGATGAGGGCATGCAGCAACACATACTCAGGCCATAAAGTTTAACCACCAAACACATTTTTTATAATTCTAATACCTAATGCAAATGTGAGCCAGACTGGTTCCAGCTATGTATCTGTCAGTGTTCAACTAAGACATGGGACCTTGGCATGAGCTGGCACTGGTCTGCTTGTATCATAAATACATCTTAAAGAAGTGACCATCCCAAGTTTTATGTGCCTTTGCCATGATTTAAAAATACAATCCCATAACAAACCAAACAAAATCAACTTCTTCTCCTTCTCCTTATGAAACCAGAATGCACTTTGCAAACACACGCGTTGGAGGTAGTTTATTAGCATGCCTAGCTGGTAGCTCTGCCAACTCACCATTCCCCTAAACACACACACCAGTTTTACACGGTCTTGCATGATCGTTTGAACATACATTGACTGTCTAAACCTTGAGAATGATCTTGTGTATCTAAATGCCATCTAATGGATCGAATGACAAGGACAAAGGAATTGATTGAATATCCTGTTCAGAGTGTCTAGAAGGCTGAGAAATGCTGTTTCCTCAAAATTTTCAGTGAAACTCCACCCAGTAATCATTAACGAGGTCCAAGCTTTGGGAAATAACTGGAGGTTTTGAACAAGGCAGTCAAAGAACATTCAATGCAATTCCGCAGACTGATTAGCTCTGTTTAGTCAAAAAGTCGGATGGGAAGAGTCTTTTCTGACCTATTACAAACGTATTACAATTTTGGACACACACCACCTATTCTTAGAATCACACCTCTTGACTGCAAGAGGGTAGAATGGGTAAGTGTTGGTTGGTGAAGGCTGCGCACAGGATGCAATAATTGCTTGCAATGGATTATGCTTTGAGTAATAAGACAGGTAGCCAGGAAAATATGGAAAGACCGTGGAAATAAGAAATTCCTGTCTAGTCAGTTTCAATTCCTTTGAATTTTTAAAACTTGTTGTCCTTATGTGTAGATGCCTGACAAATAGAAATACCTGCTGGAACAGAAATAACGTAATAGAGCTAAGTAATAGATAAACATTTGAGTGGCAGTGGTTATCTAGATAAGGGAATCTGCTATGCTCTACACTGCTTTGAAATGGGAGTAGGTCAAAGCACACTAAGGAGCTTTCAATGCATGGCATCAGGGTCCACACGGACGTATAGCATTCAGCAGGCCAGCGTTGGACAGAGCAACAGTGCAGCTTGCCTAGGCTAAGTGTTTGTGTAGGCAAGCCCCTAGTTCAGTGTCCTATCCACTAGACCAGGCTGCCTTTACCTCAGTGAAAATCAGGAAATCTCCAACTCAGTAACTGAATAATATACATTTTAGCAGCTGAATTCAACCTCTTTAATGAAGTGAACCTCAAATGAAATCATCCCCTCTAGTGCTTAATTCATCTGTGCCCTGGCAGTTCATGTGATCAGCTAATTTACTGAGGAGCCAGGCACAAGCGCAAGACTGGGTAAGAAAGCAATTAGTGGTTTATTTCCTTTGCGCATTGGCAGAGACACCTGTGTACAAGGAAGTTCTGGCAGCGGCACCACACTAAAAAGCTTTCACATAAAATTATATAGCCAGACAAACAACATAAAAAGCCAGATTGCCTGATAAACAAATAAAATCTCAGCAATTTGTATGAAATCACCCCACTTAGACTCTTGAAGCTTGAAAAGGCTGTGTGTTTTTCTCCATTAAATTGTTAGGATGCTCTGTGCATAAATTGTTATAAATTCAGGCATGTTTGTATTGTTTTAACAGCCTAGATGGGTCTAACTCTTTACCTTGGATGATGCATTAGATTTGTATAAAACTGGAACTTGCCTCTAGGGTGCTGTTTAATGTTGCAGCCACACAACCGTGCATTGTGATCTCAGTAATTTTCACAAGCTAAGCAGGCCTTGGGTAGATCAGGAAGTTGATGCAGAAATGCTATGGGTGATTCAGTAGGAGGCACTTCTTTCTTTAAGTCAGGAATAAGCCAATACCCAGCATGTTCTCCTGGCACACTTTCCCAGGTCAGGTATAAAGCTAAGGTCATGACAATTCTTCGTCAAAAAAACATTGCATGTCACTTCTCATAAGAGATGAAGTATCAGCTCTAGTCGTCTGGGCCAAATAATTGTTTGAGTACTTTCATTTCACCTGCTTAAATCCCCCCTGCAGGTTAAGCCATGGCAGTATTGGAACAAATCCATGCCCAGCTAGGACTCCACAGGTATCATTGTGACACATGCCATGGTTACGAGGAATTTCACAGTGACAGCAGCCAAAGAACTCTGAGGCTTCTGCTCACATGCACAGGCCACTCCCACTTGTGCTAAAGGAGGATCCCCATGGTGTATGTGCAAACCCACTGTTTGCAGGTTCTGCCATCTGTTACATTTGTGTGACCCCAGCGTCTCCAGTGGTGTTTTGCAAGCATAACTGAGGGTGGAATTTGGCCCCCAACTGGAACTCAGGTTCAGATTCTCTCTTACATGGGCTATTCCCACTTCAGCTGAGTTGTAGAATTTCCTGGGTGTTGAGCTTACCACCCATGGAAGAAGCCAGAGTTTCACCACCTTAACCCTCAGAAAGCCTGCGACCTATGTGGAGCTCAAGTATTCTGCTGGAAGACAGAAACAGAGAGAGCCTGGTAATAGAGAGCCTCTGTGTGTAGAGATGGTGCTATGCCCAGACCCCATAGGCCACTGAATTTCTAGGGCTGCCACCAGCCTCGCTGGACCTCCATCTTCTGATATTAGCTGGGAGTGCACCATTGCAGCTCAGCACCTTCTCTCCACCAGCACAGTTTGGGGTGGGGTTGGGAGCTGATCCTTTAAGGATAGCAGCAGCCAGATGCTACCAGCTCGTTGAGACATCAGCATGGCTCTGGATTGGCTTCTCTCAACCCCAGCACAGCATTTGAGTGACCTGCTCCTCTAAGATCATTCCTCCCACCCGCAACCAGCACCAGTGCCTGGGAACCACTTTATCAACAGAGGTCCCATAGTCTAGCCATCCCCCTGCCCTTCAAGCTTTCAGCAGGAGAGGCCTAGGAAGCCAAATGCAGCATCAATGTAGTGCTTTTAGCGTAGACCTGTCCTTTGCTGCTGGGAGCTGCACAAGCAAGGAGGGTCTGCTCCCGCCTCTCCACTCCACCTGTGAGACGTGTATCAGCTCTTTTTGTCAAGCTGCCTGCAGGACTCCAGGGCATGAGTACCAACTTCAGGGCAGACTGTGGAGAAGCAGGCCCAAACCCCAAACCGGCTGTGAATTCTGCACTTAGATTTCACCAATTAGTTATCAAGTGTGAACTCCTCAGTCTCTATCACAACCTAAACATGGAGTCATAGACAGTCCCCTTGGGCACTCTGATCTGTCTTGCCCCACAGATAAGCTTCCCTTTGTTATCCCTTACCCCATGAATCACAGCAATATTCAGGTTATTACCAGTCCCAATGGACCAGTCATTTACCACAGGTCAATTGCACTTTAGATCTCACACCAAAGACAACATTTGTAGCCATCCCTATAGCAAACTATCGGAAGATTTATTAAACAAAAAAGGAAACTAGAGAGTCATTTATGAAGTTAAAGCAGGTGAACACACCCACACAAATGAGTTACAATCTTAAGTTTCACAAAGTAATTGAAGCTTCTGTAATCAGCAAGTTCTGTTTGTCCTTTAGGGCTAACCCCCACTACGTGTGTGACTTCTGTGGGATGCTCTTACGAGTCCAAGCAGCATAGAGACACCATTTCTCCTTGTTAAGAGGTTTTATTCCCCTCCTCCCATGTGTTCTGAGCTGCAAATTCGGTTGATGGGAGAAATCCTCTTGCATCACTCATCTTTCGTGAGGTGGGGGAGGAGAGCAGAGAGACAAAGTCTTTTGTCCTCTTTAATGCTCCACACTAGTCTGTCTGGTGTTGATGGATCTTTCCTGCTGGGCAGGATGTAACACCTTCAGTTGCAGACTGGCACTTCACACTAGTCAATGTCTCTCTCCTGTCTGGTGATTTGCATAGTGACACCTGTTTAAATATTACCCTACAATGTGGTATGCTGATGTTATAAGTGAGATTAGTGCACGCAGCAACTCACAAGCATTCAATACAGTCTAAATACCAAACACACGAACACCAGAACAAATCAACATACCCTTAGAGCCCCGACCAAGGTTGTTCTATCTACTACCCAAGATCCACAAACCCGGAAATCCTGGATGCCCCATCACCTCGGGCATTGGCACCCTCACTGAAGGACTGTCTGGATATGTGGACTCTCTACTCAGATCCTATGCCACCAGCACTCCCAGCTATCTCCGTGACACCACTGATTTATTGAGAAAACTACAATGCATTGGTGACCTTCCAGAAAGCACCATCCTAGCCACCATGGATGTAGAGGCTCTCTACACAAACATCCCACACACTGATGGAATACAAGCTGTCAGGAACAGTATCCCTGATGATGCCACAGCACAACTGGTTGCTGAGCTCTGTGCCTTTATCCTTACAACACACATTCAAATTTGATGACAATATAACCTTCAGTATCAGTGGCACCACTATAGCAAACCCCATAGCCCAAACAGTACGGCCAATTATTTTATGGCTGTCCTGAGAACAAAGCTTCCTCAGCTCTCGTCCCCATAGCACCCTGTCTCTACTATGCTAGATTGATGACATCTTCATCATCTGGACCCATGGGAAGGAGACTTTTGGAAAATTCCACCACGATTTTGAACAGCTTCCACCCCACCATCAACCTCAGCCTGGACAATCCTACATGGAGGTCCACTTCCTAAACACCAAACGCGTGCAAATAAGTGATAGGTCCACATTAACACCGTAGTCACCCTGTACAAAACCTGCCACTGCTTGCCTACTTTCATGCCTCCAGCATTCCATCCCGTGCACACCACATGATCCTATTGTCACGACAAGACACTGACTAGGTACAGACCGCATCTGCTCCAAACCCCTGACAAACAGAGGGATCCAACACACCTACTATCTTCAACAAGCCATTCTCTTCAAATAATTCACATCCTGCTATCAGGAAATAAGGACAGAATCAACAAGCTGCGAAAAACCAGACTTGCTTACCCTAGGACGCCTCACGGCTAATACAAGACCAGGACTCCTAAAAAGAAATACGCAACAACGATTGCAACTGGATCACATCACAGTTCTCGCAGCTTAAACCTCTCCCAAACATGTCATAGGAATCTAGTCAACCCATCCTGGACAATGATCCTCACTTTCACTAGGCCTGGTGCAGGCCAGTCCATCTGTGCTCTCAGACAAAACCCGCAACCTGAAGAACGTTTCTATGCCCAGTACCTGATAACTGCACCCTGCAAATCAGTCATCTAATCTAGCGACCAATCCATTGCAACAAACTCTGTATGCCCTCTGGCCCACATATCTACACGCGTGATCATCAACTCATCCCATGACCATAACGTAGATATCGCACACCCATACAGCGGCTTCATTCACCCTGCCTGTCCAACAATGTAATAAATATCTGCACTGCAATTGCCACAATTGCCCCTCTTGCTCATCTTTGTAACAATAGCGCCAAAAACCAGATCAATCTCCATGCAGCAAAGGTATAAATGGACAGCATATCAGTCTATATTAGGAATGGCAATATACAAACATGTAGGAGAACACTTCAACTCCTGGCCACACAATAGCAGATTTAAAGGAGCTTTTCTGCAGCAAAAAAAACTTCAAGAACGCAGACTTCAAAGAGAAAACCATGCTGAGCGTCCAGTTCAATCCACAAATTTGACACCACAGCATCAGGATTAAACAAAGACTGTGAATGGCTAGTACTACAGAACCATTTCCCTCCCTTGGTTTTCACACCTCAGCTGCTAGAAGAGGGCCTCATTCTCCCTGATTGAACTAACCTCGTTATCTCTAGCCTGCTTCTTGCTTCCATATATATACCTGCCCCTGGAAATTTCCACTACATGCATCCGACGAAGTGGGTATTCACCCACGAAATCTCATGCTCCAAAACGTCTGTGAGTCTATAAGGTGCCACAGGATTCTTTGCTGCTTTTACAGATCCAGACTAGCACGGCTACCCCTCTGATACGAGTTAGCTTGGACACTAACAGTACTTGTTCTGAAAATGCCTTGTTTAAAACCATACGTATCAGACAAGTTAGTATATGTTCCTCCTCACTGCTACGAAGGTCATAACCTGATTCTCGTATTGAGCCATGCTAAAAGCTTCCATGCTTTCTCTGGGCTCTTGCTGCCTCTCGTAAGAGCATGCTCACTGTGGTATTACATTCGTTTTTGGAATGGAAAGCTCATCAGACTTTTTAAGGCTTGCATCATGGTTCTTTTTTTCTCTTTCCACAATGAGGGCAAATAGTTTATAAATATTTCAACATCACTCCCATCTACCACAATGAGTGAATGAGCTGACCCATGCATCACCACTGTGGGTAGGGTTTTCAAAAGCACTCAACACCAGCTTAATTCTGCTCTAAATGAAATCAATGGCAAAACTCCCATTCACTTCAAGGGGAGCAGACCCAGGCCAACGACTAGTGTTTTTGACATTTGCCTGAGAATGTGGTTGACTTTTCTGAAATTCAGAACATGGATAATGTTTTTGCATTGATGTATTGAATGGGGACAAAAACATTCTTCTCCCATTTTTGAAATTTTCATTTCCACTTCAGTGTTGCGCTCAGCTCTAGAATCTGGTGAAGGGCTCCTCCCACTTACGTCATTCTGCTTATCAGGCTGAAAGTTTTATGGAGGGCTGAACTTTGGCATCTTGTTTACCTCTTAGTCATGCTAGTTCATGGCACAGCAACTTTTGACACCATATCATGTGACGATGGTAAAGAATCAGAGAAAGAGCGGTTTTCTTTTAACACTGAGCAAGGAACTTTCTTAAAATAGTATTTTCCCAAAAACAACATTGTCCCTCTGTGCTTCACTGTAGAGCTTCTGTCTAGAATCTTGGCCAGCCCCCTTCTGCCAGACTTCCTACTATAGATTGAAAAATACAGTACATATATCATCATATGCCAGACAAAGGCTGGGAATCACTGATGTTAAGTGAAAACGTTACTGTTAAACTGTGGAAAAAACACATAATGAAATGGTAAGGGATACATTGTGTCAGGTGAGCTAAAAAATAGACTTGGAAAGCTTGCTACCATTGTTGGCAATAACGTTCAAAGATTGCATGTTAAGCTCACAATAATGTGTATGCGTAAAATGAATAGCAATAGTTTTAGAAGATTGTTTTCAATAAGGAATTGCCTTGTCTAATTGTCTAATTGCTGAGCCTTCATGTCCCCAGTTTCGTGCCTCGGACACTGAGAATAAAACAAAATTCATTGGATAAATAATGAATTAATAGGCTCAGTGCTTAGTCATGTAGCGGTTCAGCTGAAGCCAATGGAACTACTGAGGAGAGTGATACACAGTGTAAGGATTGAAGCATTTGGCTCGACAGGAAAAAAGCCCAGTCAGATCTGACCCTCAAATTCCACTGATGCCATTTGTAAATCAGGACAAAGACATTCACAGTTACATTTAATAAAAGGTAAATAAAACAAAACCTTACTTGCCGTTTAGTTGAAAGAATACACCCGGACTGGCAAATACGCTATTAAGTGAATTGTATCGCCTAGGCACCAACTGATTTATTGTCCCTCAGTTTTCATTTATAAAACTGACAAAGTCTTGGCTGATAAATACTGATATATGTTAAATTCAGCTGGCTTATGATAAAAGTTGCTTGCCAATCGGCGACAGCTGGCCGCCTCAGCAAACACGCTATGTAGCTACCTTCACCTCAGAGGAATGTTAATTGTTATTTGATATAATAAAGTATGTTTAAGGTCCAAAGGAAAAAAGTAAAAAGGTTAAGCTCAATAAATACATAACACTACCAGGGCACAATGCCTATAACTTAATATTTGCTACCAAATATGTGTAGGAGTGATACCTTCTTCAACCTAGCTGGCCAGGCCAGTGCTAATGGTTGTATAACAGAGGTCAGATAACTCTCTCCTAATGATACTTCAACATTGACAGCAAAGCATTGTTACACTATCACTCAGTGGATTACGAAAGGAAAGATGGGCTTGTGGTGAAGGCATTAGACGGAGACTCAGGTGATCTGGGCTGGGTTTCCAAATGGGCTAGAGGTTTCCTGTGTGCCCTTGGGCAACGTATTTTAATTTTTCTGTGCCTTGGTTCTGCCTATGTAAAATGTGATACTTCCTTCATCAGTGTACTTAGAGTATAGGCTCTTTGGGGTGGGAACAGTCTATTATATGTTTGTACAGCAACTGACACACTGAGGTCCTGATCTTGCTTGTGGCCTCTATTCCAGCACAGATAAATAAACAAATAAACAATAATAAATAAAACAACAAAAAAGAAACACTGTAACCTGATTACATCACGAAAGAGAGATCCTTTATCTCACATGTAGTGCCACTGGATTCAGAATCTGGTCCTAGATTTGCTTCCATTATTGCTGTACTATATTTCAGCAGGACTGTTCCGGGAAATGCCCTTCTGCCAGCTTGCTCTGAATGCCTCATAATTTGCACACACAGTGAGCATCAGCAGTGGGGAAATACCACATCATTATTATGTAACTGTACAGCCACATATGTAGAGCCCTGCGGGGATACGAAGTCTGTACCTCTATCTGATCCATGACCCACAAAAATGATTTGTGGATATGAAGAGGATATCTGTGGATTTGCAGGGCTCTACGCATATGCTATACATGAGCTGGGGGAAATCTCTATTTGAAGAATGATTTGAATGGTTTCAACAAAATATTAAATAACTAGGCAGCAATGAAAATGTTCTACCCCGGAGCATTCTGGTGAGATTTTTCTATATTTATTGATGCACAAATCTGCCCCTTTTCTCCTTCTCTGAGGAGCTGTAGGGACTGAAAGGCAGTGGGAATGGTGTTCCACTCTGCAATGGCAAGGGGAGGCAGTTTGTGCAGAAGCAAAGCTAGACATTTAGAGCCAAACACTGATCCCACTACATGCTGGGGAGTGAGTGTTTGCAATATGCCAACTCCAGAGGAAATAGGAGGGCCCTACTCTGGTCCTTAGCAGCCATGGAGCTGGATGGGTGTGGTGAAGAGTGTACTCTGCCTTGTGGAAAAAAGTGGCAGAGTTCACTCTCTGGAGCTCCAGGAATAATTCTTAGGGTGTGTCTACACTTAAACCATTCCAGCTAAGCTGCTGTAGCCCTACCTATGCCGAGGGGAGGTAATCCGCCTACGCTGATGGTGGAGGGAATCCACCTCCCTGAGAGGCAGTAGCTAGATCAATAGAAGAATTATTTGGTTGACCTAATACTGTCTGCACTGAAGGTTAGGTCAGCATACTACATCTCTCAGAGATGTGGATTTTTCACTCCCTGAAAGGGGTATCTATAAGATATACCTCTCTCATAGAACTGGAAGGGACCCTACAAGGTTATCAAGTCCAGCCCTCTGTCTTGGCTAGCAGGACCAAATACCAATTTTTCCCCAGATACCTAGGTGGCACCCTCAAGGGCTGAACTCACAATCCTGGGTTTAGCAGGCCAATGCTCAAGCCACTGAGCTATCCCTCTCCCCATTTATAGAGCCTAAGAATGGCCCTACCAAAGGTCCCTCTAGCCCAGTATGCTGTCTACTGACAGTGGCCAGTGCTAGGTGCCCAAAAGGGAATGAACAGAACAGGTAATAATCAAATGATCCATACCCTGTCGCTTATTCCCAGTTTCTGGCAAACAGAGGCTAGGGCAGGGATCGACAACCTTGGCACGTGGCCCGTCACGGAAATCTGCTGGCAGGCCATGGTGGTTTGTTTACCTGCAGCATCTGCAGGTACAGCCAATTGCAGCTCCCATGGGCCGGGGTTCACCATTCCAAGCCAATGGGGGCTGCAGGCAAGGGTGAAAGTAAGGAGGTATGGGTCGATACGGTGTACTGGTAAAAAGTGGCTGCTGGTACCAGCCCGTACAGCTGACTTTAAAGTGCTGCTGTGGCAAAGGACTGTGGTCGTCATTGCCCCTTTTGCTCCCCCCTCGGGCTGCCAATGGGGGTGGGGGGACAAAAGGAGTAGCTGCCCCAGGGCTGGCAATTTAAAAGGGCTCAGGGCTCTGGGCCCTTTAAATTGCTGCTGGAGCCCTGGGTGGCTCAGGTCAGGCAGTGCGGATGGGCTGGCTGAGGGATGCTGATCCCCCCAGCCCCACCCCTTCCACCCAAAGCCCCACCCCTTGTGGGGGGGGGCAGAGTCAGCCCCTGTACCGGTAAGAGTTCAATTTTACTTTCACCCCTGGCTGTGGGAAGTGGCATGGGCTGAGGGATGTGCTGGCTGGCGCTTCCTGAAGCCCCCATTGGCCTGGAACGGCAAACCGTGGCCACTGGGAGCTGTGATCGGCCGAACCTGCAGATTTTGCAGGCAAACAAACCATCCCAGCCTGCCACAGATTTCCTTGATGAGTCGCGTGCCAAAGGTTGCCGATCCCTGGGCTAGGGACACCATACAGCGGCTAGGCACACCATGCTGATGTAAGTTCTCCGCATAGACTTGTCTTTATAGTGTCAGCCAAAATTCCTCCAGGGGCTCCCACTGCAGAAAGCCTCACTCTGCACCCTCATGGGGCTATGCCTTGAAGGTGGAACACAGCCCTCAGTATTGGCTGTGTTAAAGCTTCTATAACTAACTTATTTTGCCTTTCCCTCAGTTTTAGAGGCAAAAGATGTAACTGTCTCCTTAATGAAAAAGCAATCTCCTTTCATTTTTTTCTTTTTTCTTTTTGCAGATTGTTTCTCTTATTTAGGAGTGACACATTTAGGCCACAATGCTGCAAAGATTTACATATGCTCTTAGCTCTATGCATGCATACTAGTCTTTGCAGTATTGTGGCCTTAATCTCTATTTTAGAAAATTCATGCATGTCTTTAAATTCCACAAATACAGTGAGACATGGTTTGAGATGTTAACTCTATCTAGGCCTTGTCTACATCCAAATAATACATTGAGCTAGCTATGTTGCTCAGGACTGGGGAAAAAAATGCACTCTGTGAGATGTAGTTAGGTCTAGCCACCAACTCTCAAAGAGATTAGGGTGACCATATGTCCTGATTTTATAGGGACAGTCCCGATTTTGGGGCTTTCATATATAGGTTCCTATTACCCCTGACCCCCGTCCCGATTTTTCACACTTGCTGTCTGGTCACCCTAAAAGTAGATTACCTACATTAATGGAAAAAACTCAGTTGATGTTGCAGCTGTGTTAGTCTGTATCCGCAAAAAGGACAGGAGTACTTGTGACACCTTAGAGACTAACAAATTTATTTGAGCATAAGTTTCATGGGCTACAGCCCACCGATGAAGTGGGCTGTAGCCCATGAAAGCTTATGCTCAAATAAATGTGTTAGTCTCTAAGGTGCCACAAGTACTCCTGTTCATTTTTTCAGTTGATGTAGGAAGTTTCTACACTACAGCAGTACAGACATACCCCTAGTGTAGAAATTGTTCAGAGGATTGAGATATCAGAGGAAAGTCAATTCTCCAATATGTTTTATGAGCCAAAGAAATGAAAGAAGAGTCTCTTCCATCTAGATTGACTGTTCTCCTAATATCCACTAAGTAAAGAGCCTTCACTTGTTTTTTATTGGATTTTGCTATAGTTAAAATGTGACAGTTTCACTATCTTCCCTAAATCAAAACAGGTGTAGGAATTTCCAGAGCACTGAGGAAGTTACAGAAAGCTTTAAGGTAGATGTTCATACATCATAGATGGCTGTGGTGGCATTTCCATTTATTTCACCAGCTGTGTCTATGAAATAAGTCAAACACAAAAATGGTTGACTAGATTTTGCTCTGAGTTATTCTGATGTACATCTAAAGTAACTCCACTGAAGTTGATAGATTTGTTCTGGATTTGCATGATCAGAGTAAGATTTGGCCCTTAGTATATAGTCCAGTAATACTGGAGGTCTTGATATATTCATTTAATAGAATTGCAGTTCAGTTTTGCTTTTAATATATTACTCTAGTTGTAACAACTAGTTAATTTTATTTGATTTACTTTATTTAAGTTCTTTAGGTGATTTGTATTTTTTCAGAATTCATGCATCTTTACCTAGAAGTGCTCCAGATAACTTTATAAGTTGTCATATTTACTCTGTATTTATATAAGAAGAGTTTAATGTGTACTTTTCATGGACATTACTTTACTGAAATCTATTAGCCTATGAAAAGTACATATTAAACAGTACACAGAACAGTACATAGAATTTTAAGATGTTCCATATGTGAGTCTAAAGTTGTAGAAATTATAAGATGTTCCATATGTGAGTCTAAAGCTGTAGAAATTTTGTGTTATATTATTCAGTACTAACTGAGAAATAATGTGTCATCACGTAAGTAAGTAATGTGTCAATGCATATGCACTGGGGGTCAGAGTTAAAGTAATTCCTGACTTCTGAGAGTTCAGAGTTTAAGGTTCTCTTAACATAGCCTTTATGGGGAAATTTCATAGGTGGTGAGCTTTTTGTTTTTGTTTTTCAAAAAGCCAGGAAAAAGTTAATTCCATAATGTGGAATTACAATTTTTGCTCAACATCAGAACGACTTGTCCCATGCACCCAATGAGGGAATCCGTCTCATGAGAATCTTAGGAACTGTGCAGCTTTTACCTTCCGAGACAGACATTGAATGAGGCAAGGGCTCCAAGTCAAGTTAGGAATTCTGGGCCCTTGCCCCATTTACTGCACACCAACTGGCCTCAGCCCTTCAAAGACTTGTGCACAGGTTTAATTCTATGCACCGGGAGGGACCCCATTGTCTCACCTCACAGTGCATAAGGTTAAGCACAGACTTAAGTCTTTGCTGGATCAAGGCTGTACACAGGTTTAAATTGGAGCCAGCAGATGTTCATCACTTTTGAAAATGAGGCCACTTTTTAAAGTGCTTAAATATGGATTTAGGAGCCTAATTTTAGGAATATGGTTTTGAATCTGGGATTTTGACTCTAGGGAGTGCTTAAATGGGCAGCTTTACTTCTTTCTCAACACAATTTCTGGAAAGAGAAAAGATAGACCAAACAAATGCAATAATATGGAATGATTTGTCTGGATACTACTGGCACATTCTATCACATGTGCCTTACAGAAACTCCAAGTACTGAGGAGTACACAGGTAGATTATAATAATACCTGGCTCTTATATGGTGCTTTTCATCAGTAGATCTCAAAGCACTTTACAAAGGGAGGCCAGTATCATTTCTCCCAGTTTACTGATGGGGAAAGCAAGGCGCATAGTGGTGAAATGAATTGTCCAAGGTCACCCAGCAGGCCTGTGGCAGAAACAATAAATGTAACTCACATTTCCTGAGTCCCAGTCCAGTGCTTTATCACTAGGATGTACTGCCTGCTCTATATAGCTAGTTTAGACTCATGAGGTAAATCTGTTTCCAATAGTGTGTTTATCCATCTGGTCATTTCTTTCCAGCATTGATATACGTACCTGCAAGTCTACTACCTGTTATAACAAATGCTTACAGTACAAGTATAATCTATGGGTAAAAAAGGAGAAATGATCTTTATTCTTGCTCATTTGCATGTTCTCAGTCAAGTCTGTGATATAAGAACATAACCAGTGTTAGAACTACTGCTTTAATTATTTCAGTAGAAGATGTTTGTTATATGTTGGGTTTCTTATTTAGGCTGCATTTTGGCTAAATGTATTGCTTGGCTTTAAAGCTAGATACCAAAGCGTACAAAACACTAGAAAAGACTATAAGAGTTTGACTGTATCAAGCATTAACCTAAAAACTCCAACTGCCTACTGTTGTTTGTCTGCCTGTGAGAGTATTCTAATTCCAATCTGCTTCAGATCCATGCTCACATTAGGGGTAATACTCTTGAAAGAAGCTGCAAAACACCAGGAGATTCTGTGGACATCCTGCTTGCAAAATCTGGTATTTTATATCTGTCTATTTATCTCAGGTACTAATATGGTACCCACAGAATCATGGAAATATAGGTCTGGAAGGGACCTCAAGAAGTCATCAAGTCCAACCCACTACACTAAGGCAGGACGAAGTAAATCTATCCCATCCCTGAGAAGTGTTTGTCAAACCTGTTCTTAAAAGCCTTCAGTGACAGGGATTCCATAACCTCCCTTGAAAGCCTATTCCAGAGCTTCACTACCCTTAGAAACAATGAGAAGTCCGGTGGCACCTTAAAGACTAACTGATATCGTGGGTAAAAAACACACTTCTTCAGATGCATGGAGTGAAAAATTACAGATACAGGCATAGATATATTGGCACATGAAGACAAGGGAGTTACCTTATAAGTGGAGAACCAGTGCTGACAAAATTCAGTCAGGGTAGATATGGTCCACTCTCAATAATTGATAAGGATATGTCAATACCAAGAGAGGGAAAATTGCTTTTGTAGTGAGTCAGCCACTCCCAGTCCCTATTCAAGCCCAAACAGATGGTGTTAAGTTTGCAAATGAATTGTAGCTCTGCAGTTTCTCTTCGAAGTCTGTTTTTGAAGGGTTTTGTTGTTGAAGGATGGCTACCTTAAAATCTGTTATTGAATGTCCAGGGAGATTGAGGTGTTCTCCTACTGGCTTTTGTATGTCACCATTCCTGATGTCTGATTCGTGTCCATTTATTCTTTTGCGTAGAGACTGTCCAGTTTGGCCAATGTACATGGCAGAGGGGCATTGCTGGCACATGAAGGCATATATCACATTGGTAGATGTGCAGGTGAATGAGCCCCTGATGGTGTGGCCAGTGTGGTTGGGTCCTATGATGGTGTTGCTAGAGTAGATATGGGGACAGAACAGGCAATGGGTTTGTTACAGGGATTGGTTCCTGGGTTAGTGTTTCTGTGGTGTGGTGTGTAGTTGCTGGTGAGTTTTTGCTTCAGGTTGGGGGGCTGTCTGTAACCGAGTACTGGGCTGCCTCCCAAGGTCTGTGAGAGCGAAGGATCATTTTTCAGGATAGTTTGAAGATCTTTAATAATGTGCTGGTGAGGTTTTAGCTGGGAGCTATACATGATGGTCCGTGGTGTTCTGTTATTTTCCTCATTGGGCCTGTCCTGTAGTAGGTGACTTCCGGGTACTCCTTTCATTCTGTCAGTCTGTTTCCTCACTTCCCCAGCTGGGTATTGTAATTTTAAAAATGCTTGATAAAGATTTTGTAGGTGTTTGTCTCTGTCTGAGGGATTGCAGCAAATGTGGTTGTATCTTAGGGCTTGGCTGCAGACAATGGATCATGTGATGTGTCCTGGATGAAAGCTGGAGGCATGTAGGTAAGTATAGCGGTCAGTAGGTTTCCGGAATAGGGTGGTGTTTATGTGACGATCACTTATTTGCACTGTAGTGCAAAAGAGAAAGTGGACCTCTTGTGTGGACTGGTCTGAGGTTGATGGTGGGATGGAAATTGTTGAAATCCAGGTGGAATTCTTCAAGGGCTTCCTTCCCGTGGGTCCATATGATGAAGATGTCACCAATGTAGCGCAAGCAGAGGAGGGGCACTAGGGGACAAGAACTTACCCACGAAAGCTTACGCCCAAATAAATCTGTTAGTCTTTAAGCTTTGGACTCCTCATTGTTTTTGTGGATACAGACTAACACAGCTACCCCTCTGATACTACCCTTAGAGTTAGACAGTTTTTTCTCAATATCTAACCTGCATCTCCAGTGCTGCAGATTAAGCCCATTACTTCTTGTCCTACCTTCAGTGTACATGGAGAATAATTGATCACAGTCCTCTTTATAACAGCCCTTAACATATTTGAAGATTGTTATCAGGTCCCCCCTCAGTCTTCCTTTCTCAAAAGAAACTCCAATTTGTCCACATCTCTCCTAATGTGTGATGACCAGTACTGGACACAGTATTCCAACTGAGGCATCATCAGTGTCAAGCAGAGAGGGACAATTTCTTCCCATGTCTTACATATGACTAGTTCACCCCAGAACTGTATCACTTTGTTGCCTCACGTTCAATTTGTGATCCACTCTAACCCCCAGATCTTTTTCAGCAGTGCTATCAATTAGCAAGTTAATCCCCATTTTGTAGTTGTGCAACTCACAGGTGCTGGTTTCTAATTTTCCTCAGGGGTTCTCAATCTCCACTTAGCCTCTGCCCCCACACTCACTCCACCCCTTCCCCCAAGCCTCTACCCTGCCCCGCCTCTTCCAGCCCCCACTCCATCCCACCTCTTCCCCACCTTTCAACCCCCTTCCCCGACCTCACCCCATCACCTACATGCCACGAAACAGCTGAGTGTGGCGTGCAGGAGGCGCTGCGAGGGAGGGGGAGGAGTTGATTGGTGGTGGCCTCCAGTGGGTGGGAGTGGGGTTGAGGGAGTGGAACTTGGCTGCCACTGGATGCTAAGCACCTGCTAATTTTTCTCTGTGGGAACTCCAACTCTGGAGCATCCACGGAGTCAATGCTTATGGTGAAACTGATTTTTCCTTCCTAAGTGACACACTTTCAATTGTTTTTATTGAATTTCATCTTGTTGATTTCAGACCAATTCTCCAATCTATCAAGGTCATTTTGAATTTTAACCCTGTCCTCCAGAGTACTTGCAACTCCTCCCAGCTTGGTGTGATCTGCAAATTTTATAAGCATATTCTCCACTCTGCTATCCAAGTCATTAATGAAAATATTTAATAGTACTGGACCCAAGACTGACTACTGTGGGAGCCCACTAGAGACACTCTCCCAGTTTGACTGTGAACCATTGATAACTACTCTTTGAGTATGATATTTCAAGCAGTTACCCATCCACTTTATGATAATTTCATCTTGACCACATGTCTCAAGTTTGCTTATGAGAATGTTATGTGAGACTGTGTCAAAATCCTTACTAAAATCAAGGTATATCCTGTCTACTGCTTTCCCCCTACTCACTAAACCAACAATCCTGTCAAAGAAGGAAATTAGATTGGTTTGACCTGATTTATTCATGACAAACCTAGGCTGGCTATTCCTTATAACCCTATTATCCTGTAAGTGCCCACAAATTGATTATTTAATCATTTGTCCCAGTATCTTTACAGGTATTGAAGCTAGGTTGACTGGTTTACAATTCAGGTCTTCTTTGTTCCCCTTTTTAAAGATAGGTACCATGTTTGCCTTTCTCCAGTCCTCTGGTGCCTCACCTATCCTCCGTGAAGATAATTACTAACAGTTACAAAGTGCTTCAGCTAGTTTTGTAAGTACCCTAGGATGAATTTCATCAGACTCTGCTAAATTGAATACATCTAACTTTTCTACAAAAAGAACAGGAGTACTTGTGGCATCTTAGGGCTGATCTACAGTTGGGGGCGTCGACCTAAGATACACAACTTCAGCTACGTGCATAGAGTAGCTGAAGTTGAAGTATCATAGATCAATTTACCTCGGGTCCTCACGGTGCGGGATCGATGTCCGCGGCTCCCCTGTTGACTCCGCTACTGCCGCTCACTCCAGTGGAGTTCCGGAGTCGAAGGGAAGCATGTTCGGGGATCGATCTATCACATCTAGATGAGACACGATATATCGATCCCCGATAAATCGATCACTACCCACTGATAGGGCGGGTAGTCTGGACGTACCATTAGAGACTACAAATTTATTTGAGTATAAGCTTTCGTGAGCTACAGCCCACTTCATCAGACACATAGACTGGAACATACAGCAAGAAGATATTTATACATACAGAGAACATGAAAAGGTGGAAGTAGCCATATCAACTGTAAGAGGCCAATCAATTGAGATGAGCTATCATCATCAAGAGAAAAAAAACTTTGGAAGTGATAATCGAGATGACCTATAGAAGGTGTGAGGATACTTAACATGGGGAAATAGATTCAATTATTGTAAATGGCCAACCTCCTTCCAGTCTTCTGTCAAACCTAATAATTTATCTAATTTGCATAATTAATTCAGTTAGCTGTCTCTTGGAGTCTGTTTTTGAAGCCCTCTCAAGATATCACCCATGATTGTACAAAATTTCCATTTCACCATCAACCTCAGCCTGGCCATCCACACACTCGTCCTTTCCTGACACTACTGTGCTAATAAGCAATGGTCCATAAACACCAACCTATATTGAACCAACTGACGCTATACTTACCTAGTGCCTCCAGCTTTCATCAGGACATCACATGATCATTGTTGCAGCCAAGCCTGAAATAAACACTTTGCTCCAATCCTCAGACAGAGCAAACATACTTACAAGATCTTTATCAAGTATTCTTAAAATACAGTACCCCCTGCAAAGTGAAAACAAGATTGACAGAGCCAGAGTCAGTACTCGAAGTCATAGGCTACAGGACCGGCAACAAGAAAAACATAAATAACACGCCTTAGAGCTGTTCCCTTCAGCCCCCAACTAAACTCTCCAGACATCAAAGACTCTACAACCTATCCTGAAAGTGATCCCTCACACTCACAGATCTTGGGGGACAGACCTGTCCTCGCTTACAGACAGCCCCCCAACCTGAAGCAAATAACCACAAGCAACTGCACACCATACAACATAAACACTAACTCAGGAACCTATCCTTGCAACAAAGCCCAATGCCAACTCTGTCCACATATCTATTCAAGTGATACCATAATAGGACCTAATCATATCAGCCACACCATCAGGGGCTCATTCACCTGCACATCTACCAACGTGATATATGCCATCATGTGCCAGCAATGCCCCTCTGCCATGTACATTGGCCAAACTGGACAGTCTCTAGCAAAATAATAAATGGACACAAATCTGACATCAGGAATCATAACATTCAAAAACCAGTGGGAGAACACTTCAGCCTCTCTAACCACTCAGTGACAGACTTGAAGGTGATAACTTTACAGCAAAAAAACTTCAAAAACAGACTCCAAAGAGAGACAGCTGAACTTTTATGCAAATTAGATACAATTAACTTAAGTTTGAACACAGACTAGGAATGGTTGAGCCATTACACTAATTGAATCTATTTCCCCATGTTAAGTATCCTCACATCTTCTATAGGTCATCTCGATTATCACTTCCAAAGTTTTTTTCTCCTACTGATGATCGTTCATCTCAATTGATTGGCCTCTTACAGTTGATATGGCTACTTCCACCTTTTCATGTTCTCTGTATGTATAAATATCTTCTTGCTGTATGTTCTAGTCTATGCATCCGAAGAAGTGGGCTGTAGCCCACGAAAGCTTATACTCAAATAAATTGGTTAGTCTCTAGGGTGCCACAAGTACTCCTGTTCTTTTTGCGGATACAGACTAACACGGCTGCTATTCTGAAACCCAACTTTTCTAAATATTCTTTAACCTGTTATTTCCCTACTTTGGTTTTACCTTCCTTCCCCCTTATTGTTAATATTAACTGTGTTGAGCATCTGGTCTCCATTAACCTTTTAGTGAAGACTGAAGCAAAACAGATATTAAACACCTCAGCCATCTAGATGTCATCAGTTGTCATTAGCTCTCCTTTCCTGCTAAGTAAAAGACCTACACTTTCCTTCATCTTTCTTTTGCTCCTATTGTATTATTACTTTTTATGTCCCTTGCTCAGTGTAAACCCATCACCGTAGTATCTGAGCATCTCACAATCTTTAATCTGCTTATCCTCACAAAATCCCTGTGAAGTAGGGAAGTGCTATTATGCCCATTTTATAGATGGGGAAAACGAGTCACAGAGATAAGGCCTATATCCACAAAGGTATTTAGGTTCCTAACATCCATTGAAATCAATGGAAGTTGGGAGCCTAAATACCTGTGTGGATCTGGGTCTAAGAGACTTGCCCAAGGTCACACAGGAAGTCTGTAGTGGAACAAGGACTTGAACTCAGGTCTCCTGAGACCTAGGCTAGATTGAGTTTTTCTGAACATTTTAATAAAAAGAATCTTAAGAACAGCCACACTGGGTCAGACCAATGGTCCATCTAGCCCAGTATCCTGCCTTATGAGTGTGACCAATGCCAGCTGCTTCAGAGAGAATGAACAGAACAGGGAATCATCAAGTGATCCATCCCATGTTGTCCATTTCCAGCTTCTGGCCAACAGAGGCTAGGGACACCATCCCTGCCCATCCTGGCTAATAGCCATTGATGGACTTATCATCCATGAACCTGTCTAGTTCCTTTTTGAACCTGGTTATAGTCTTGGCCTTCACAACATCCTCTGGCAAAGAGTTCCACAGATTGACATCCTCCTTGGATGACTTTGGAATCACAGGAAGGATGAATTAAGGTATTTTGGCTACTTTCTGGCAAATGCTTCCCCACAGCTCCCACATGTACCGCTGATGAGCTGGATTGTGACATAACAATCTGCCCCAAAGAAGGTGTGACATGTAGCTGCACTTCCACAGCAGTAGACTAGAGAAAAAATTACGATTTGGAGAGTGCTGGGCATTTTTGTGTGTGTGTGTGGGGGGCACACCCTACCTCAGCCCACTGACTTCTCACTTTTTTGGGGGTGGGTGGAGGAGGGAATAGCAGCCCTGTAGTGGTTGTTTTTCTCCATGGTGCAACCTGTGATGCATGGTGCTATAAGGATAGGTCACAATCCTGCCCTAAATTAATATCAGATGATTTACGAGTCCAATACATTCTAAATAAAATTTGTTCCTGGTTAGTTTTAACCTTAGTTCTAGAGGTTCTTCTAGATGTTGTCCAAAATTTATTCTACTTAATGTCTTTTTATATGAGCTCCATATTATTAGCATTTCTAAGGAATTCAATAATTTTCAGTGTTTATCTTTTTTTTTTTTTATGCTGAAGTTGGGTCTAATACCTAGATAGGTACAAAATAGTAACTCTGAGACCACGAATTAAAGTAGACCGAAGCTAGCAAGGAGAGAGAGTAGAATTCTAACTGAGCTGGCCCACAGGAGTGTTTGAGTCAGGATGTCATGATTCCAGCATCATGGCACAAGCATCACAGCATATGTCTCAACTCAGTGCACTCTGTCTCCTTTCGGGGGGATCGCTTTAATCCCTGCCCCAAACAGACAGAAAATTAATGAGGCTTAACAAGCTTCATCTTCTAGCTACTGCTGCTGAATAGGTAAGGGAAAAATCAAATCTATCGATTCCTTTGGCTTAAAATAGCACCTGTAAGTAGTTGTTTGAAATAAGCCTGGTGCTTAAAAGGTTACAGCTTGGTGCAATTTTAGCTTGACAAGGTACAGGCTTCTGTGCTTTTGAATGTTCAAATCTTCTTACAAATTAGTCTCTTCTGCTGGTATTTCTCTTAACCCCTTTTCTCTCTTGGGATAGCTACTGTGTATTACTGATTAATATTAATTACTGTTATTGATATCTCAGTAGTGCCTAGGGGCCCCAGTCATAGACCAAGGCCTCATTGTGCTAGGCTCATAGTTCTGTAGCAATCTCCATGGAGTAGCATTGACTTCAGCATTACTCAAGGGTTCTTTTCTTCTCATGAATCTCCTCCTCTCTCAGATGTCCTCAGATATCATAGGGCTCTACTCAGAACACGTTTGCCTCTGCTGTTGGATAAGCCGTAAAAACTCTGTAAGCTCCTGGGCTCTTCAGCTGCAGAGGTGGCTTCCTATATTCTCCATTAGCAACTGAATAACATCAGATATGGGCCTTATGAGGCCACGTAAGCTTACTTCTTTCAGTGATAGAATTTGTGACTTCTCCACATCTGATTGCCTTATGTGGCAATTAAGTTCTAGGGAATAGTGCTGTGGGTTGTGCTCAACCTACTCAGTGCATCTGTTGACATTTTAATGGCGTGGGTTCATCCTTGGCTGACTGCTGTTCCCTAAATGGGAGTTACCCGCCACTTAGCAGAAGTAGAGGGATCACTTACTGCTGCAGCCAGTCAAGAACAAGAGCCCCACCAACTGCCCAGATGAGCAATTAGGGGCAACTAGCCAATGGTGGAAGAGGCCTCCTCTCAATAACGATGACACTTTAATTTAATCCTCCAGCAGCCCTTGGGCTGTAGTGACTTCTGTGACCTTCTTAGAGAGAAGGGCCTCCCCATCCCCATCCCTAAAGCTCTTCTTGTTCTCCCAGCTGCAGAGCTGGTGCCTTGTAGCTGGTTGGAATTTCCTGTCAAAACTTTTTTTCAGTGGAAAATTAGGTTTAGGGAAAAATGAATATTCCCTCTCTTCCCCCTCCCCCCAAAGGATTTTTTTTGTTGGAAAACTGCAAACCCCAAACTACAAATTTTCGACTGAAGTGAAAACCTAAAAGTTTTGGGGGTTTTAACAAAAAGTCAACATTTTTGGGGGGGACTCATTCCCCCATTTTATGACCAGCTGCAGGGTTTTGGTCCAAACTGCCCTCTGAATAAGAAAGGCCAATACACATCTGGATTCTACAAACTCTTGTGTCTTGTCTTCAAGACCAGCTAACATTTAGTAAGTAGATGGTCTCTAGCAGTTCAAATGAGCCACCAGAGGTGTCTATTTTACTGTATAGCTTAGTGGTGGGCAACTGGCAGCCCGCACACGGCCCATCAGGGTAATCCGCTGGTGGGCTGTGAGCCAGTTTGTTTACATTGACTGTCCAGAGGCACAGCCGCCTGCAGCTAGCAGCAGCCATGGTTCTCTGTTCCTGGCCAATGGGAGCTGCAGGAATCAGTGCAGGCCACAGGGACGTGCTGGCCACCGCTTCCTGCAGCTCCCACTGGCCAGGAACAGCGAACTGCGGCCACTGGGAGCTGCGGGTGGCCGTGACTGAGGATGGTCAATGTAAATAAACTGTCTTGCAGCCCCCCAGCAGATTACCCTGTTGAGCTGCAGGTTGTCCACCACTGGTATAGAGGCACATAAAAGTAGAGTTGCATCTCTGCGGCTTTAATTTGTCTAAATTGTTCTATTTGCATTGAAAAAAAATGATGTGATACATTGTTTGTTTGATGGTCTCTCTCTCTCATTCAATATAAATATGCAAATAAGCCAATGTTATGCATCACTATCACTATTATTAAAATTGTTTCGTAATAGCACCTTGTCCACTGAAAGTAGAATACGAAGTAATGGGCTTTTTCTGAAACAAGGGAGATTTCTTAGATATTAGGAAAAGCTTTCTAACTATAAGGGTAGTTAAGCTTGAGAATAGGCTTCCAAGGAGGTCTGTGGATGCCCCATCATTGGAGGATTTAAAGAACAGGTTGGACAAATACCTGTCAAGGATGATCTAGGTTTACTTGGTCCTGCCTCAGCACTGGGGGTTGGACTAGATGATCTCTCAAGGGCCCTTCCAACCCTACCTTTCTATGATTCTATGAGGCCCAGTGACAGACTAGGACACCACTGGGCTAGGTGCTGTACAAAGACAGAACTAAAAGAAGGTCCCTGCCCCAAAAAACTTACAATCTAGTGTAGGACAAGAGACAAAAGATGGATACAGCCAGAAGAGGGCACCAGAAAACAATGAGACTTTTATTTTCTGTTGAAAAGTTTTATAATTCTCATGCAGTTTTAGAACCCCATTTTCAACTGAAGGGCCTTGACTGCATCCCCCAGACTGGGTCTTTTAATTATAGCATCCCTCATTGACATTTGTCCAGGCCACATGGGTAACAACATGTGCCTAGGAAACAACTGCAAGCCTACTTACCCAGTCTTTATAGGCAGAGAAGTGGGAGGAAGGTTTGGATGCAAGGGAAGCGTGTTCAAGGTTTGAATATGACATTTAGATGCCAACGTTCAGATTGTGCAGATTTGCTGATAAAAGGTACCATTCAGTCTCACCTAAGCAGGTGTCATGCCATGCAGGCCAACCCACAGTCCATTGTAAGTCCAAAAACCAGCTAGTGGCAGGGCTTTTTGACTTCAATATGTCCCTGAAGAGATGTCATTTGTTCTGTCCTTGCCAGAATGTTGTTTGTTTATTTCTGAGTGGAAATGGGCTAAATTAGGGGCATTGTGTCCTGTCCTGCATGTGCTACAAGGGAGCAGAGAAGCTATGAGATGCCTCCTTACTCCCTTAAGCCTGTGCACCATACTACCACTTCCAGTGCATGAGGGGTAGCAGGCTCATCAGAGCAACTACAGCATCGTGCAGGTGAGCAGGAAGGGATGGGACGGGCTGGCGAATAGCGAGAGCCTTGACTCCATCACACAGTGCACCTGGCAGCACAGCTACACTGTTGCATCCAGAAGTGGGTGCTGCACGGGGTATGGACAATGCCAAGAGTTATTGTTATAAGGGAAAGTACCTACACAACGCTTCCAACTGCTACCAAAACTTCAGTGAGTGTCTGGTGGAAAACCTGATGATCGCAGGAACAAGGAATTAATTTAAAGGGCCAGATTGTTGTAGGCTTACTTGCAATGAGCAGCACCTTACACCACAAAAAGCCCTTTCACTCTGTAAGTATATCACGGTTTGACCCACAATGAGGTAAACTGGACTTTAGACTACGGCTTACATCTCTGGAGGGGTGGTTTGAGGAACCGCCCCGTTTTGTTCACTGTGCAAAGACTCATTAAATATTTGTATGGAAAAGCAACAACTAGTGGAAAGGCGCAATTTGCACAAGTTTAAGAGAGGTAATTGAACTGTGATGCTGCAGACGTGGTTGGAAGACATACGCCTTCTCTCCATTCTCAGCTTCACACTTGAATTTTAGGACACCCCATCTCAGAAGGAAGGTAAAATTTGGGGCTTTATTCTGTCATTGATGTGCCTGCATAACTCCCATTGCCAGAAACTCGAGTCATGGATCTGTGCAGGTAGCAGGGTAGACTCCAAAAGGCACACAGGAAATTTATTCGTGTAACAATTTCATTCTTTTAACGTTTGTTTATTTGAATTTGTCACCAGGGACGGAAGGATAAATTTCTGCCATCTGCTTATAGTGCCTTGCACTGTGATCTTATCAAGTGTTACATGCTTAGCAAGGCAGGGTCTGACAGGTACTTGGATGGATGCCCTCTAATGAAAACATATTTGATGAAGGAAATGGTACTGATGAGTTTTCCTTCTGAGTAACTACAGGACCAAAGTTCTGCCAGCATTCTGTGTTGCTTCAGGTGATATCTTTTGTATGAGAAACACTCATTATGGCTACTAAAATTTCAGTGGATAAGAAGAAATGTTACAGAGGAGAAAAACGAACCCTGCTGTCCTGAGGAGGGCTGGATTAGGCATAGATACTATCCAGTCATGCCTAAGGCCCTGCTCCTGGATTCAAGGAATTAAACCAGTATCTGAGCTTTTCTTTTTACTAGTAAGTGGCTAGCCCTCAAGAGTAATGATGCAATGATGTCTGCCTGAGTGTGTAGACAACCTGAAATAGTAGCTCGGAGAGGAGTGAACCACCCCATGCATCTCAGTGGGGTTGCTAACTCCAAAACCCACTGCTCTGGTCTGCCCTGAGCACTACTCCAACAGAGAACTGTGTGTGTGACAGGAAGAGAAAAGTGCAGTGGACCTAGCCCGCCCACCCAAGCAGACTCACCTGGCCATTGGGATAAGTGGTGTGGGGTGCTCTGCTGTTACCCATTGCCTCTCCTGAGATAGGAGAAAAAGAACCTCCTGGCTGCTCCAGAGCAAAGGGAAGAAACCTGTTGCTGGTCCTAGGAGAAAGCAGGGACCCTAATTACTATAATTGTCTCTGTCTGTGGGAGGGACCCCTGTCACCTCCACTCCAAGTGAGAAGTGTAGCCATAGTGTGGAGGACAGGGCAACGGAAGGCACTATATGGTGGTGGGCCATAGACTAGCCCATGTGGTGCCAAGGGAGGGGAGTGGGGTAGAGAATTTGCTTCATTATGTGCTGACAGAGCCTGTTCACGGTAATGACATTTTGCCAATGGGAGAACAAAGTGCATCATACCCACAACTTGGACATCAGAGGGGAAAAAAAAGTGATGATCACCATCTACTGCAAAGAAATGTTGGTGACAGTGTAATCCCAGCTCTGAGTGACTAGTCAAAAATAGGCTTTCCCTTGCTTGCTCCCACGCTTGAAATAAGTGAGCTGTAAAGCAGGACTTGGTGTGAAGTGTCTGCAACCAGGAGTTAAACTGGATTCCTGCTTTACAGCACCTTTCAAAATATTTTTAAAGAGAAAAAATGTTCAATGACTGTTAAGAAGTTTAGACCTATTGCAGCCCATGGGATTGGCCCGCCATTGGGTTCAGTCACAAAATCACTGGAAGTCAGTGAGTATAATTTTTAGATCCTGTGTGGGTATTGTCAAAAGTGTTCAGCATTGGTCTAATTCTGCTTCCACTGAAGATACCGGTAAAATTCAAATTGACTTTAATGGGAACAGAGGTAGGCCAATGTTAGGCACTTTTGAAAATCTCATCCTAAATCTGTGAGTTATCTGTCTTTGACAAGTTAATATTGATCAGTGTGTGTCTCTTTATTGATATCAGTGTCCTTTTATTGACACACAAATATGCACTCTCCTTATTCTAAACTATTATAATTGCCCAACTATCACATGTTTCCTGTGTCAGGATTATTCACCATACACGGTTCTTGTCACATTAATGGATTATGCCTCTAGCTCCTTGAATCTAGTTGGATCCCAAAGCAATTTAAATATAACCACAGACAAGAATCACCTCACCCACTACTGAAATGCAATTAACTTTGAGTTGGAAGAAGGCAACAGTTCAGCAACACTCAGCAAAGCTGCACATCAGTTTTAGGCCCTGTGGTGGGGCAAAGACTCACCGGCATGGTGCCTCCTGCTGGCCATCCTGGGAATTAGCTCTTCCAGCCCAAAGTTCCCTTTGCAGGCTGGTGTCTCATCTGCCGCTGGCCCCCCCATGTCCGTCCCCAGACCCCAGTGCCCTTTACTTTGGGGTTCAGGCCCCTGCAGTACCTCCACATGCTGGGTCTCCCCACCCAGGGGAACCTCCAACCCTCTATCCCCACCTTGCCTCAGCGGCTACTGCCAGTCACCATCTAGCCTTTGCTCCCTGGGGCAGACTGCAGTATGTAAACCACTCATCATTGGCAAAGTGGGGTTGGACCAGCTGCCTCAGCCTATCTCTGGGCTGCCCCTCTGCAGCCCCAGTACCTTTTGTGGGCCCTTAACTAGGCCTGCAGCCTGGGGGCCTTCCCCAGCACTGCTCCACCTCAGATACCCTTCTCAGCTCCTTCTCTCTCTGCAGCTAGAGAGAAAGTCCTTCAGCCTCTGGCCCTCAGCCCTCTCATAGGTCCAGCTGTGGCCTGATTGGGGCGTGGCCCCACCTGTGGCTGCTTCTCCAATCAGCCTAGCTTTTTCCAGCCATAGCCCTCTCCAGGGCTGCTTTAACTCCTTCAGGGTTGGAGCAGGGTGAGCACCCTGCTACAGGCCCCGATTCAGGAAAGCACCTTTTTAAGTCCAACTCTGCGCAGGACAACATTTGTGCACATGGTTAGCATTCATTTCAGTGGGACTTGGGCACACATTGGAAGTTAAGCACATGCTTTCCTGAATTAGGATGCTTTGCAGAATTGACCTGAGACTGACAGGGAAGAATAACTCCAACTGAAACTACAGGGCAGTGAGCTGCTGGAGTCTCAGCAGCCCAGAGAAGAACCGCTATTTCAGGACCTTGCCTCAGAGCACAATTCATTAATTTCCTAAAGGTTCAAAACACAGATTACATGAGAAACGCAAGCCCAAAGTGATTCCCCAACCAACAAGGACTGCAGACTCCAGGGGCTTTTCCCCAGCCCCTAGAATTAGGACACACTCTTAACTGAAGTCCCCTACTGAATCATGATAAGCAAGTATCCTTAACTCTTTCTTGGCTCCTTTACCTTGTCACAAGGGGAAACATCTGTTTGGCAGGCAGAAAGTAATTAACCCATTTATTATTTGGCTAGGACAAAGGGTTAAAAACACCTATCTGTGAAAAATACTTGGGGACTTCAATGAAGATCTGGGCCTTACGGCATCTAGTCTAAAAAGTGACACTTTCATCAGCCTCATAATACATATATGTACAACCAAAGAATGTGCCATAGACCATCATGCCGGAGAAATGCTTCCATTCTGATTCAGAGGGAAGAGTGCCACCTATTGAATCAGCAGTGTCCCTTCTTGCAGGTCCTTCTTTGAAGATCTCCCTTCCAAGTATTTACCCTACACATCCTATTTAGCCTCTGGGATCTGATAAAATCACAGCCTCGGGAGATTTTTATCAGTATGACACATGCAAAATAAAGCTGAATTCCCTTCTCCAAGCAGTGCATCAAGGGAAGGATGCTTTCAGAAAGCTTTTCACTGTAAACTGGCCAACAGGACCCAATTAGTTGTGGAAAAAAACTTTGGTAGCTGCCACATGGTATTACTGTAGAATACTATTCTGTCAACTCCTGCAGCTATTTTCTTTAGCATTAACAGAGCCAAATACTATTTTATTTATTTCCTTAAATATACCTCTTTTCATTTCCTACCCACCTTTACATTGCCTCTGAAAATGTTCCCTTGGGATTGGGAATTTTACTTTCAGCAAGATCATAACTGCCCCAGTCCAGCTCCGTCCCAAGTGGCTGTACGGTTCTTTTCATTTTCTTGACAATTGCGTCATGGCCGGGGGAGGGGGGGAGCTTCTGTTCTGCCAGGTATATTTCAAAGATTTGTCTATTCCAAGAGAAATTCTCTTGCAAAAGTCCTTGTGAGTCTTTCAATATCTGGGGGTTTTCTTAAGGCCACAACTCCTAGAATCACCTGCATATGTGACAATCTGAGCTTTCATTTTGTTAAAAAGTAAGTTTCTGGGCCTAATGGTTGCGGAGGAAAGCTTGAAAAATGAGATTGACTCGTGCACCTTAAAGAAACCAGAAGGCAAAAGACCCAAAACATAATTTTTAAAAATATCTAATGATTTTGAAGCCAATCTCATGATTGGTGGGGGCCTGACTCAGGACTGTTAAATTCAGGTTTTCGAAAGGATATCTATAATAGCAGTGCCCTCAGCCCTATCATTACAAGCTGGAGAGGTGGACGCCTTTGAAAGCTGCTGTGTAGCAAATAGAGTGAGTCAACCTAAAGATCAGAATGGAAGCATCTGAGGAATCTATGCCAAAATTAACAAAGTAAAGACATTTTAAAAATGTGAGCTCTACCTACAATGCAAATGGCTACCTCTGGGCCTGTACTTACAGATGCACATTGATGGAGATTTCAACTACTAACATTTTTACTTTTAAACTACTGCAAAAGTCAAATCGCCTCGGGAGGTAAAGGGACCATTATTCGAAGAGCTCCCGAGCTCTGCAGTAAAGAAGAACTAGCAATGGGAAATGAAAGCGAAATCTTACAGACATAAGTCAGCCCAAAGTCGGTAGATAGGAAATAAAGGTTGATATGACTGTATTGTAGCCTTCATGCGCAGCAACACAGTGTGAAATACTTCAAGATATAAATCAAATAATCCCATAACAATAAAACGACAATTGCTTAACAACTAGCAGCCTTGGGGAATGTGTGTTTACACGTTTACATAGTGCAGTAGAAAACCCAGCGCCCAGTAGTGAGACTCTCCTGCCATACATGCAATAAACTGGCAGGGGGCGCTACAACTTCACAGTTTCCAGGGTCTGCAGCCCTTCTGCGAGCGTTGTGCTGCTCTCGGGGCTTAGCCTTGTGGTGCCTGTCACTGGGAAAAGGGACATTTAGAAGAAACGCAACGTGCTTTGTATTGCTGGCAGAGTGGCAGGGTTGGGGGTCCGTCAGTAACACGAAACGCCCAACTTTCTGTGGCACTATTTTCACTGGAGCGCTTTTGCATTAAGCAACTTTTTGACATTTGTGATAAAAAGTCAGGCAATAGATTATGCCTGAGGAACTCATGTGAGGACGCATATTGCAGCTGTAATGATTGCTTTGGTCTTGGTAAATCAATGCAATAAAATACTCCAATAATATAGCTTCTTTCTTTCTTTCTTTCTTTCTCTAGTTAGCCAATCAAACGTCTGTAACCATTTAATCTAATAAGAGGAGTTAGCTAATTAGCAGCATTGTGAGCAAGGGCCCGATCCGGCTCCCATTGACGTTAATGGGAATTTTGCCAGTGACCTCAGTGGGAGCAGGATCGGGTCCCAAAGGAGTCTGGTTTGACTGAAATCCAAAGCTCTCTGCCGACTGAAGAAGGACCCCTGATCTTTGTTGTTTATGTTAATAACATGCATTCTCGAATGATTAGCCTGGACCGATCCTGCAGTCCTTACTCCGGCAAAACTCCCAACTTGGACTATCCTGGCAGATTCGCTTGAGTGAAAAAAAATTAGGCTCAAGTCCTGTGCCACTACAGAGCAGAGGGGGGTAAACTGGTTCCTGATGCTACTTTCGGATGTGACATTCCTGTACCTTCACAGCTTGACCCCACGACGCCAATAACGACTGAGGCCTTGTTGCTTTTTCCTCTATGGAAAATGACCTGGACTGGCTTTTGCTCCGTTTTGTAGTTTATGGGCATTCGGGTGTGATAAAAGTGTAAATTATTGGCGGACAGCAAATACTGCCACCAAGGAATGGTTCATCACATGCTGGCAGTAGGGCTGCCAGGTCTCTCCCTCATTGTGTGCAGTGCTGTGGTAGCCGTGTTGGTGCCAGGATATTAGAGAGACAAGGCGCGGGAGCTGATATCTGTTACTGGACCAACTTCTGCTGGCGAGAGAGACAAGCTTTGGAGCTACACAGGGCTCCTCTATACCTTGCCAGCCTTGTCTCTCTAAGATCTCTCTGCGTGATACAGGAGAGGTTCTGCCTTGGGAGTATGACACATCCCTGCTATTAACAGGCTCCGCTCGGAACGGTGTGGGACAGCTGGGAAGGGGACGCATCAAAGCTATCCGGAAATAGCAGAACCTCCCAGAGAAGGTAGCTGCAATGGCATGTTTTCCAAAAGTAGGAAGTGACATAAAAATGGCACTTCTGTCAGTAACATTAGATACAAATGTTGGCTGGTCATGCACAGTGACGCCAATGATACATGAGAAAACACACAGAAAGCAAAGAATCTTCTAAGGATAAACTCCCCATTCTCTCTCTCTCTCTCCCTTTATTCCTTGTGGACCAGATCCCGGAGCCCTGGAGGTCAACGGGAGTGTTGCCTGTCTAAGGAATGCAGGATCTGACCCTTTATATTTCTCTTACTTTGTCCATCCCTTTGTGTGTGTGTGTGTGTTTGGGGTTCAGGAGAGATGGTCAAACTCTGGGACTCTCACCTCTCCACTTAACTGAGAATGCAGAATGGTTTTCTGCCTCCCCCCCCCCCCGCCGCGCGCGTCCCCTTCTTCTATAGAGTCCAGCAATTTAGCAAGTTCACCAAGCTGTGTCATGCTTCATGACTAATTCACGTATTTAAATGTGAACGGTCAAAGCTGGACTATTTGATGCCAGCCAAGCGCATTTATCAGGTCAGAAGGCTCACAATGGCTGGAGGCTGTGAGTTTGTGCGTGTGTGTGTGTGTATGTGTGTGCGTGTATTTGTGTGATACAAGGGTTGTTTAATTCTGTTCAACTACTTCCAAAATCAGGACTGACAAAAATACCAAATATTTTTGAAGCTTCACAGAGCAAAGCTCCATTCGCTCACCCTAAATTGTGCCTATAATTTGGGCTTCATGGAATTAATCTGATCAATTACAGCAGTTTTCACGTGGCTGAGCAGTTTCAAACATGCCACATTTTATTATCTGCTGACCCCCTGACATTGCAGGTGCAGATTTAATGGTGGAAAAGTTAAATGAGCCAAATGAACTTCTATCTCCAGCCTAGCCACTGATATCACACAGGAGAGAAGGGGAGTTGAAGGAACACGGGGTCCATTTACGTAAGATATTAAAGCGCTTGGCTATGCTCACAGAAAGTCTGCATCGGCGGGGGTTCTGGGAGGGAAACAATCTTGAGAAAGCCTTTGCACTGGGCACCTTGTGTAGCTCTCTCAGGCTAGTGTTGTAATTCTGTCCCGTTATATCAGAATGTGGAGCACCTCGACGCTGAAGGGTGTCATGTTCAAGTAAAACGAGCGAACTTAAGTTCATGGCTTCGGGGCTGATAAATGTTATGGGGACAAGGTCATGATCGATCACCACGCACTGTCGAGATGAATTTCCTGAGTGGATGCCTCTTTACAATCAGCGTCCTTAACCAATGACCCCTACATGTCCAAGTTTGGGTTTCACTAGCGTAGCTGGCTTAGCCAGGCAAGATCAGCCCTTTCAAACCATCCTCCTTCATGGCTTCACCCGTTTCTATTCTGCATCTTTCAGTGCGAGCATAGGGAAATAAAGGGCATTTTCCTTATAT
>NC_133769.1:327944034-328042129 GCF_003597395.2 Chelonoidis abingdonii
CTAGGACTTCATTTCCTGTGCAAACTCCAAACCAGTGGCTCTCAACCTTTCCAGACAGTCTGATTTGTCTTGCCTACCCTGAAGTTTCATCTCACTTAAAAACTACTTACTTACAAAATCAGACATAAAAATACAAAAGTGTCACAGCACAATATTGCTGAAAAATGGCTTCTTTTCTCATTTTCCCCATATAATTATAAAATGAATCAATTGGGATACATATACATATTGTACTTACATTTCAGTGTATAGTATGTAAAGCAGTACGAACAAGTAATTTTCTATATGAAATTTTAGTTTGTACTGACTTCATTGGCGCTTTTATGTAGCCTGATAAACTAGGCAAATATCTAGATGAGTTGATGTATCCCCTGGAAGACATCTGTGTACCCCCAGAGGTACATGTACACCTGGTTGAGAACCACAGCTCCAAACCATCTGCTTTAGGGCCAAATGATCTTCTTGTCTCCAGAGCAGGGTTATCTATTGCCCTTGGACTGTTCATGCACTTCCTTCGCAACAGCACTTTTCAGCATGGTTTAAAGACTGTATATGGCTATTACAATGTGCATACTTTTTATAGGAATTTACAGAAGGCTCCATATCAGATACTTGATACAACTGTAGTCTGTTCTCCTGCATGCAGAGCCGCATTCTCAGTCCAGCCCTTGTAGCTGGGATAGGCACTGCAGAGATACAACCTTTCCCCAACCCTCCAGGCTCACTCACAGAGCAACTGCAGAACCACTCTACAAAGATTACTTTAGCCCACTATGTGACATAGCCCTTTGCACCCCTATTGGAGCACCTGCATTTGAGGCAGAGGCAGAGCCAGAGGCCTGCCCCCATTTCTAGAGGCCTGCTCCCACCCTGTAATCATGGCTTTTGGGTGCTCCCTTACAGGGCCCTAGCATCCAGCACAGAGGGACCTCTGTCAGTAAAACTTCTCCAGCTGTGACTATGGGGCTGGATTTGACTCAAACCAACAGCTGATCTCAAAATGGCAGTTGGTTTGGCTAAAATGATTATTCCTATTCAGAGCCAGAGAAACCCTGCAAACAATTCTGTGTGACAATTCATTAGCATTTGTAAGTGCATATTCCTTTGTCTGTAGTCACGCCCCTTTGTGGTTCCTTACAGGGAATAGTCTAGTGAACCAATTTAATGGCAAAAGTGTTCACCAGAACAGCAACCACTTAAACCAGTATGTCAGCATATCCACTGAACACCAGTTTTGAATTCACAGTCATGGACATTCACGCCAGAAAACTGATGCTAAGAATAATGCTTATCCAACTAGGGAACAGAAACATACCATTTATTATTAATAATTACTGATTATTATTACAGCACTGCTTAGGGGCCCTAGTTATGGCTCAGGACCCAGTTGTGCCAGGCACTGTACCAACGCAGAACGAAAAGGCAATCCCTTCACCAAAGAGCTTACAATGCAAGTAAGAAATGAGAGACAACAACAGACAGATGGGGGAGTATTAGGAAACGATAAGACTATATTGCTCAGATGATAGGCTGTGGCTTCCGCACGCCAGAGTCCTAATCACGGTCAATTCTTTCTGTAGGAATCCCAGCAAAGGATTGTTTTGAAGAAATTTATGAAGGAGAATAATATGTCAGTTTTGCCAGATTTTACAGGGAGCTCCTCCCAAGTGTCCTGGGTAGCATGAGAGAAAGCACAGAGATGTGCGTTTGGAAATAGCGAATGGGCAACGGAGGCACAAAAGTAACAGGGATGTAGAGTGACTTAGTGGATAAGGTCCTGGCCTGTGATTCAGGTGACTGGGGTTCTATTGCTGTCTCTGCTACTGGCAGACTGGTGACTTTGGGCAAATACAGTAGAACCTCAGGATTACTGACTGGTCACCCATTCGGAACTGGATGTACACAGACAGGAAGCAGAAATTAAAAAAGAAAATACAGTACTGTGTTAAATGTAAGCTACTCAAAAAATAAATAAAGGAGGCTTTTACATTTTTTTTTTACAAGGTAAGGAAACTGTTCCTGCACTTGTTTCATTTAAATTAAGATGGTTAAAGCAGCATTTTTTCTTCTGCATAGTAAAGTTTCAAAGCTGTATTAAGTCAATATTCAGTTGTAAACTTTTGAAAGAACCACCATAACGTTTTGTTCAGAGTTATGAACATTTCAGAGTTATGAACAACCTCCATTCCTGACGTGTTTGTAACTCTGAGCTTCTACTGTACCATTATATTCCTTCACCTCAGTTTCCCCCCTCTGTGAAATGGGAACCAAGCTATTGATGTCCTTTGTAAAGCCCTTTGAGAAGAAAAGTGTCATCATCATCATCATCATCATCATCATCATCAGGCCAGCACAGTACTTTGATGCCAGACCTTCAAGGAAAGCTCAACATGTTGCACTAAGCTGTGAGGGAGCCAGATTCTGTCACTCTCACTCACTTTAGGAAACACCCCTTACTCTGTGTGGAATCCCATTGACTTAATTGGGATTCCTCATGGAATAAGGGAATATGCAACATGAGTAAGGACATCAGAATCAGGCCCTGATGCTTTATCTTGGGGTGGGGAGGATGTGAAGGGTCTTTTATTTTTCAATCAAGTTAGCTCAGTGGTATTAGCTTAGAACAACTGGAACACTCCCTTAACATCCAACTAGGCTACATCTTCTCTGCAAAAAGAGGTGGGCTTTCACATCAAAATAACAAACTCAAGATAGCTAACTCAATGTAAAATCCTAGCGCTGACAAGGCACAGGTAGTTTTGACTTGAATGTAACTTCTTTTCATAGGTAGACATTAGAGCTTGATGTCCAAGTTCCATAACCAGAAGATGGCCTCTGTATCCAAGGAGGCTAAGCGTTGTAGATCGCCCTCCACATGTCAGGTTGGGTGCTCTTCTATCACATGAGTTATTGTCAGCAACACTACCCCACAGTCATAGTGTGGAGAGGAAACCAGACCCAGCTGGTGCAAAGTTGCAACAACTCTTTGAGTCTCGTCCAGGGTTTACTATCAAGTGGACAAGGAGGCAGTGCAGTGATGGCCTCCTGATTTTACTTAGGGTTTCCCATCGATGCTTCCACTCTATAACAACATAGCTTTTAGCTTCCTGGAGGTGCTGGTCATCTGTGCAGGGTAAAGGGCCAATAGAGCTCTTGTCCAGGAGTGCAGAAGCTACTGTAGCAAAAGTGGTGTTGAGCTGTGGTATCACCCCCGAGTTCACAGGAGTGAGAGCCCTCCCCTGAATATCAAGCTGGTGCAGCATATCGTTCCCTGTCTGAGAATGGGGCAGCAGCCATCCAGAGATGTAAGAGATTAGTTTCTTCTGTCACTGGCAGACTTAATAGCAATGGTATCCTGTCAAAGGTCTGGCAGAGCTATGGGCACTAGCACATGCAAACTGAAGGTTGGTGTATAGTTGAAGCAGTCCCTAATAATACGCATGGCCAAATTCAGCTCCATGTTGACAAGCTGAGTGTGGTGGCTGCTTCCAAGATCTCAGCGAGGTATTTAGTGGGAGCAAACACCAGGGCCAAAGACAGATGTACAAGGCATTGAAGAGTCTGCTTCCCAGGAAGTTCCCAATAGTTCTCGTGTCAAGGCCATATGGAAAAAAACCTTTGTTTTCAGGTACTCCAGACTGGTATATCAGGCTAAGGTTCAGTTTTAATATGTGACAACTGGATGGAATGGCAGTATCTGTCCTTGGACACTGGCAAAATGATTGTGTAGATGGAAAATAGTTGCCTCTGTCTCAGTTTCATTGAGAATTAACCCCCCACTGTTAGAAACAAGTGGTCAAAGCGTCCATGTCTTGGCTGAGATTCTTTTCAATCCTATGGAAATTGTTTCACGAATCAGCAGCACAGATGTCAACAGTGTACACATACCTCTCAGCCTGCATTTCAGGGAGGTCATATATGTATATAGAGGACAAAAAGGGAGCCAAAACTGACCCTTGTGGAAGGCAATTATGAAGACATTGAAGACTTTTCTCTCTGACTTACAGGATGAAGATTTGGTTACTAATCATTTCTCGGATGCATTCACCATGAGCCTACAAGAAGAGCAGCTTGGCAGGCATTCTGGCATGCCACACAGTATGGCAGGCTGCCACCAGGTGAGTAGGGACTGTGCCAATTCTCTCCCCTGTCTCAAATGTGTTTTCTATGTCTTGAGTCAGACAACTTGGGGAGCTGGAGAACAAGTCTGCCACCTTCATGTGGCACCTCCATCTGTAGCAAAAGTGAAGATAGAGTAGATGAAATGCAGAATCAGAGCTTGAAGTAGGTGGTTGAGATAATCCCACACCCCACATTGGGCACTAACTAGCTACATTGAGGTAAAAGAACCCCACATGTGCCTGGTCTCCACTAGGACAGCGTTTCTCAAACTGGGGTCTACAGACCCCTGGGGATCTACAAGAGGATTCCAGGGGGTCCGTGGGCCCTGCTGATCAACTCCTTCCCCTCCCTCAACACCTCCCCCTCCCTCCCAGCATCAGCAAGCCGGGGAACAGCTGTTCAGGGGCATGCAAGAGGCACTGGGAGGGAGATGGAGGAGCGGGGAGGGGGAGGGGGCAGAAAGAGGTGGGGAAGAGCAGGGGCAAGGGTGGAGTTGGGGCAGAAAGAGGAGGGGCAGGGGCGGATCAGGGAAAGGAGTGGAGTAGGGACAGAGCCTGGGGCTGAGCAAGGGGCTTGGGGGTCTGTGAAATATTTTAAATAAAAAATGGGGGCCCTCAGGTTGCTAAAGTTTGAGAACCACTGCACTAGGATATTACACCCCAATATCTACCTCAAAATGTGAAAACTTTTTCTGAAGTGAAGACAAACATCTTTTTGGGTAGCTGCTCATGTTATAGCGGTTGTAGCCTACCCAAGCTGCAACACGAACAGTTAAATCAGCTGAAAAGATGTGAAATGCTCTCTGCATGGGCGTTAAGGGGGATTTCTGCTCATGTTAAGCTAATTCAATTAAATGAATGTGAATGAAAAAGCACCTCTTCCCCCAATGGCCTTAGGCCATGTCTACACTAGGAAGAAAGGCGAAGTTCTTATTGTGTTAGCTAACACATGTTAACCAACATGTTAAAATCCTAGTGAAGACATGATAGTTGTACCTATAAAACTCAGGGTTTCTCTTGATCATGTACCATGTTAAAACTACAAGTACCTTGTCTTTGTTAGGATTTTGCTAGTTAATATGTGTTAGCGAACACATGCTAAAATTCACTTTTTTTCTTGGGATAGAAAATGCCTTAGTGTTTAGGCGGCTGTCATTCTTCTTACTTGTTGAGTGTGCACTGACTTGGAAGGAGCTCATGGAATTTTTTTTCAATATTTGATTAAAATGGGGAGGAAATGTCAACACAAAATTCACACTTACACTCATAAATGCACATGCACACACAATAACCCCATTTTCCAACCTGCTCAGTTCATGGATAATATGGACGAAGTTGCTTTTTTTGTTTCAGATGAGTCATTAACCAAAATCTTGCCATTTACAGCCATTAAAGATCCCTTGGTGCTGTTGCAAGGATAGAGACGATTACCCCAGTATTCTGGACAAATTCCAGTACTGGTAATTATATTCAACTTGCCTAAATTCCTACCGTAATTGCACTTTTGGCATTGTGGTCCTAAATCATTGTAGAGTGTTGCATTCATGTTCTATCCCCAAAAAGGCCGCATTTCAGTGACGAATGAAGCATTTCCTGTTCCGGGGTTTGCAAAGCATGTAAAACACTTTGATATGCTTCAGAATGAAAAGTGTTATGTTAGATAGTGTATACCAGATAGAGCTCTGTGACCCAGGGCAGCTGCACTCAGTATGGCTGGAGGTGGGCACGTGAATGGAATTTGGTCCGTTTTATGAATTCCTTCTTTCCTAGGCTTGGGATTGGGGACTGGGCTGGTCTCTGGTGTAAGTTTAAGCCACTACATGGCTGTTCACACTTACATTTAGCTGCATATGGCCCAAGGAACTGTTGTGACAGCCAGTGGTCAATGGAGAAGAGAGGTTCCCTGGCCACACCTTCTTTCCCACAGCTACAAGGGGCAATAATGGAGTAAGGATGACAACCCTAGGCTACCCCCAGATTCCCCCATCTTTCTCCTGCCAGTAAAGCTGGTTTCAAGGTTGCTTTGCACTGCTGGAGCGGCTCTCAGCAGCCATGAGAGGCCCATAGATAGCCAGTCATAAAACACCAAGGACAAGCAAATGCACCCTGCTTTGACAACATTAGAGAAATCTGGAGAATTTCATTGTGTTTGCATGCTACTCAGGGATGCTAAAGACTCTTTTGGTGTGCTCTTCTTTCTGAAATGTCTTTTTTGGAGTGCTGTGATGTTACTTTAAAGAGTTTGCTAAGCAATTTGTATCATTTACAAACAAGTAAAAGGCTTCCCTTCCCCTGGTTGATTTTAATGCATGCTGCACTGTAGAGCACTTCCATCATGGTTTTTTGGAAGACATTTGCATCAGTCTCCACTGTTTCTAATACCTTCTTGACGCTTCTGAAATAAAGCAAGCATCTTCCTATTAAAGCCGGGGGTTCCAGACTTGGTACTGTCCTATGTACATCTTCTCTTGCCCGACTGGAAATGAAATTCCAGGTCAAATAGATTTCTCAATGATTTTCAAGTCCTCACCTCCTCACCTTCCTGTGTGTGCACTACAAAGTAATGCTAGCGTCAAGCTGTCTGGAGTAACTCAGTGGCATGAGTCCCACCCTCAAGGTAGACTGCAAAGAAGCAAGGCACTAACCTCAAACTGGTTGTGAGTTCGATATAGAGATTTCACCAACCAAGTGTCAAGTGTAAATTCCTCAGGCCCTGTAACAGCCTAACCATGGAATCACAACCGGACTCTGATCTATCTTGCCACCTAGGCAAACTTCTCTTTGTGATAGATGGTCCCTTACACCATGTATCACAATAATATTCAGGTTACTCCCCGTCTCAAAGGACCTGTCACCTACCCCAGGGCAATTACACTTTAGATCTCACACCAAAGACAACACTTGTAGCCAATCCTATAACAAATGAACTAAAGATTTATGAACTAAGGAAAAGCAATAAGAGAGTTATTTACAAGATTAAAGCAGGTTACCATATACACAAATGAGTTACAGTCTGAGGGCAAGTCTACACTTAAAACCTGCATGAGGGCAGCTGCACCAATGCAGCTGTGCCACTATAGCACTTTAATGAAGACACTCTAAGCCAATGGGCGAGATCTCTCCTGTACCTTAGTTAATCCACCTCCCCAAGGGGCAGTAGCTATGTCGGCGAGAGAAGCTCTCCCATCAACATTGCGCTGTCTACATGAGGGGTTAGTTTGGTATAACTGCATCTTTCAGGATTTTTCACACCCCTGAGTGACATAGTTATACTGATATAGGTCTGTAGTGTAGACCAGACCTTAGGTTCCAAAAGGTAATGGAGGCTGCTGTAATATGCAAGTGCTATATGTCCTCTAGAGCTAACCCAGTCTAACCGGCCAAGGATCCCTTGCTTATGCTTAGAAATCTTGTCCACTCAAAGTCCAAGCAGCATAGTGATACAGTTTATTCCTGTTAGGGATCTTTATTCCCTTCCCCCAGAGCTCAAGCTGAAGGGAGAAGTCCCCATGCATGTCTTCTTTTCAAGGCTGTGTAGGGGAGCAATCAACAAAGTATTTTGTCCTCTGATGTTCCACGATGGTTTGTCTGGTGTCTATGGGCTGTCTTTTGTTGGGCAGGAGATAACATCTCCTGTTGGCAAACTAATGTTTCACACCTGGCAATGCTTCTCTCCTTCTAGTGGATCTACAGTTTCAGAGCAAACCCTTAACTATTCCCTTATAACATGGGATACAAATATTAGAAGTAAGATTAATACATGAAGCTTCCTACAAGCATTTCATAAAGTCTAAACACAAAACACATTCTTATAAACGTAACACTCTTCTAGCAATACTATCACACAGGCGAGCCAGACTGGTTTCCAGCTGCGTATTGGTCAGGGTTCAGGGGAGGTCTAGAAGCCTTGCTACGATAGCTAGGAGTTGGATGCTGTAGGAACGGTTAGACATAACATTATGAGACTATGGGATGGCATCATCACATCCCTTTAAAAGCAATGAATGAATATCATGAGTATGATGAAAATTGTAGCAGAGCATTTCAAAAGGGTAAAAAGTAATACGAGAGCATGGCTGAATAAATGCTCCCCCCCACCCCCACTGAGACACATGGCTGGGAAATGTCGCAATGCATTCTATCTACTGCATTGTCAAGCTATGTGTATTTAGTGACTGTAACAATCACAAAGAGACTATTACATATATGTGTATGTGTGCACACATGCACTGAGGCAGAATATAGGTATAGCTAGACATACACATTTTAATTTCTAGGTATAGAATGTTTTAGCTATAGATTGTTTCCTCCTGTTATAATGGTGACCATAATAGCTATGCTGGTCTCTGTTAAACCTGTTAAATAAATGATGAGGAAGACATTTCAGATCTGGACTGCAGATATAGAAATCCCACCCATTGGAAGGTCTGCAAACACAGACCTAAAAAGACAAAGAGTGGAATTGGATATAAATTCCTCTGTCCTCTTAATGTTCAGAGATCTGCTGAAACTTGGCATTTGGCACATGGATCTACAAAAGAGGAGAATTTCCTATGTTTGATGTGGCAAGACAACCTTGTAAAGCCCCACAGGCTAGGCCTGTCTTATTCTAGTGCTTGTGCAGTCTCTGACTGCCTGGCGCAGCCATCTGGCAGACTTGGGGCCCAGATTTTTATCTATATTTAGGTGTTGCTGTGCTCAGCGTTGCAATGCCTAACTGATTTGGGAGATTAAATCTCATTTTAAAAGTGATTTAGGCACATAGGAGCCCAAATTCCATGGACAGTTTATGGTATTTAGGTTCCTAAGTGCCTAAATCACTTTAAAAATGAGATTTAGTCTTCCAGATCAGTTAGGCATTGCAATGCTGAGCACAGCAACACCTAAATATCAATACAAATCTGGGCCCTGGATACTATTGGTAATAAAAGTTCATAGAAGAGAGCTATGCTGTCAAGCTGTCAAAATGTCTATAACAGATTGTGAAGGGGGAAGATAGGGATCAGCACACCATGTTCAGGGTGGCAGGAGTTGGTGAGCTGTGTATAGTGTGATAGACCCAGGCCAGTTGGGAACAGCAAAGTAGTTCTATTGGTATCTGGGGGAGAGGGGCGAAGCCCGCCCACTTCTAAAAGACCTCCCCCCAGCCTAAGGGGAGGACCCACAGGTCTGGGACACCAAGTAATTACGTGGGACAACTAATGAAAAAACAGGATCGGGAGTGAGGTCATAGGGCTAAACTAAGGGAAACTGATGTGGACACCGAGCAGAGAACCCCGGACAACGCCCACTGCTCCTTGAAGGCGTCAAGGGAGCCAGTGGACATCTCCCAGAGGAACTCTGCCCAGATGAGTGAACAGACGAAGGAACGGAAGTAGGCCCCACATTTGCAGGAAATCCTGTTGGCCAACCTCCTCTCCTTGGTGCTGTAGATGGCTAGTTTGGCCCAGGCTAAGAGGAGGTTGATAAGGAGATCCTGCGACTTCGTGAGGCCATGGATGGTGAGTGTGTAGATAAAAAGGTGAGGGGAAAAGTGCAACCAAAAATGCAAGAAGATATTCAAGAGGAGCCGGAACGGGGGCTGCAACCTGGCGCACTCCAAATAAATGTGCACCAAGGTCTCCTTCTCGCCACAGAAAGGGCAGGTGCTAGGGATAGGGGTGAACAGCGCCAAGTACACGCCCGTGCTCATGGCCCCATGAAAGAGCCACCAACTGACATCCCCAGTGGGCCTCGGGACCAGAGCAGAGTACAAGCTGGCCCACCAGGGCTTCTCACCCTTGCTAGGTGGCAGGCGTTCCCGCCATTTGGTATCGGGGTGGGACGCGAGGGTGAGGTAGTGAAGGGTGTGGAGCACGAGCGTGTACAGATGTTTCCGTGGCGAGGCCTGGAACAGAATCAACTGCAGATCGTGCAGCCGGCTCGCAGTGAAAGGGTGAGGGGGCCGATTGGGTCCATGGGATCTGATTTGGATATGGATAGAGACCTCTTTAATGTTTTTAATGGAGTAAATGCTAAGAGGAAATGTGTGATCATGGGAGACTTCAACTTCCCAGATATAGACTGGAGGACAAGTGCTTGCAAGAATAATAGGGCTCAGATTTTTCTGGATGTGATAGCAGATGGATTTCTCCACCAAGTAGTTGAAGAACAAACAAGAGGGGATGTCATTTCAGATTTGGTTTTGGTGAGCAGTGAGGACCTCGTAGAAGAAATGGTTGTAGGGGACAACCTTGGTTCGAGTGATCATGAGCTAATTCAGTTCAAACTAGATGGAAGGATAAACAAAAATAGATCTGGGATTAGGGTTTTTGACTTCTCAAGGGCTAACTTTAAAGAGTTAAGGAAATTAGTTAGGGAAGTGGATTGGACTGAAGAACTTGTGGATCTAAATGCGGAGGAGCAGCCCGCGCTCATGGCCCCAGAAAGAGCCCCACTGCAGTAACCAGTGGGCCTACCGGGACAGAGCAGAGTACATAGCTGGCGCCACGCGGGCTTCTCACCCTTGCTAGGTGGCGCTTCCCGCCATTTGATAATGGGGTGGGACGGCGAGGGTGAGGTAGTGGAAGGGTGTGGACACGAGCGTGTCAGATTTTCCGTGCGAGGCCTGGAAAAATCAACTGCAGATCAGTGCACCCGCTCGCAGGAAGGGTGGGGGGCCGAATGGGTCCATGGGATCTGATTTGGATATGGATAGCAGAGTCCTCTTTAATGTTTTTAATGGTGTAAATGCAAGAGGAAATGTTGATCATGGGAACTTCAACTCCCAGATATAGAACTGGAAGGACAAAAGTGCTTGCAAGAAATAGGGGCATCAGATTTTTCTGGATGTGATAAGCGGATGGATTCTTCACCAAGTATGAAGAACCGACAACAGGGGATGCCATTTCAGATTTGGTCCTTGAGGGTAGTCAGTGAGGACCTACGTAGTAGAAGAAATGGTTGTAGGGGACAACCTTGTTCACGAGTTGATCATGAGCTAATTCAGTTCAAAACTAGATGGAAGGATAAACAAAATAATCTGGACTAGGATTTTTTGACTTTCAAGGGCTAACTTTAAAAGAGTTAAGGAAATTAGTTAGGGAAGTGGATTGGACTGAAGAACTTGTGGATCTAAATGCGTGAAGGAGGCCTGGAATATACTTAAAGTCGCAGCTGCAGAAACTATCGGAAGCCTGCATCCCAAGAAAGGGGAAAAAAAACCATAGGCAGGAGTTGTAGACCCGAGCTGGATGAGCAAGCATCTCAGAGAGGTGATTAAGAAAAAGCAGAAAGCCTACAAGGTGGAAGAAAGGTGGATTAGCAAGGAAGCTACCTTAGTGAGGTCAGAACATGTAGGGATAAAGTGAGGAAGGCTAAAAGCCGTGTGGAGTTGGACCTTGCAAAGGGAATTAAACCAATAGTAAAAGGTTCTATAGCCACATAAAATAGAAGAAACAAAGAAAGAAGAAGTGGGACCACTATACACTCAAGCTGGGTTCTTGATGAGGATGGAATGGAGGTTAAGGATACCTAGGCATGGCCAAATATCTAAATAAGTACTTGCCTCAGTCTTTAATAAGGCTAATGAGGAGCTTAGGATGATGGAAGGATGAATAAACGGGAATGAGGATATGGAGGTGGATATTACCACATCTGAGGTGGAAGCCAAACTTGAACAGCTTGATGGGACAAAATCGGAGGCCCGGACAATCTCCATCCAAGAATATTTAAAGGAACTGGCCGCATGAATTGCAAGCCCATAGCAAGAATTTTAATGAATCGGTAAACTCAGGGGTTGTACCCGTACGACTGGAGAATTGCTAACATAGTTCCTATCTTCAGAAGAAAGGGAAAAAAAGTGATCCGAGTAACTATAGGCCTGTTAGTTTGACATCTGTAGTATGTAAGGTCTTGGAAAAAATTTTGAAGGAAAGTAGTTTAAGACAATTGAGGTCAATGGTAATTGGACAAATTTACAACATGGTTTTACTAAAGGTAGATCGTGCCAAACCAACCTGATCTCCCTTCTTCGAGAAGGTGACACAGATTATCTAGACAAAGGAAATGCAGTAGATCTAATTTACCTCGATTCAGTAAGGCATTTGACACGGTTCCACATGGGGAATTGTTAGTTAAATTGGAAAAGATGGGATGAATATGAAATTGTAAGGTGGATAAGGAACTGGTTAAGAGGGGAGACTCCACGGGGTCGTACTGGAAGGGTGAACTGTCAGGCTGGAAGGAGGTTACTAGTGGAGTTCCTCAAGGATCGGTTTTGGGACCAATCTTATTTAACCTTTTATTACTGACCTTGGCACAAAGAGCGGAATGTGCTTAAATAAGTTTGCGGATGACACACAAGCTGGGGGTATTGCTAACACAGAGAAGGACTGGGATACAACCATACAGAAGATCTGGATGACCTTGTAAACTGGAGTAATAGTAATAGGATGAAATTAATAGTGAAAAGTGCAAAGTCATGCACTTAGGGATTAATAATAAGAATTTAGATATACATTGGGACACATCAGTTGAAAAAACAGAGGAGGAGAAGGACCTTGGAGTATTGGTTTGATCGAAGGATGACTATGAGCGCCATGCGATATGGCCGTTAAAAGCAAATGTCGGTTTTAGGATGCATCAGGCAGAGGTATTTCAGCAAAGATAAGTGGGTGTTAGTACCGATTATTATAAGGCACTGGTGAGACCTCACCTGGAATACTGTGTGCAGTTCTGGTCTCCCATGTTTAAGAAGGCAATGAATTCAAACTGGAACAGGTTCAGAGACGGGCTACTATGGATGATCCGAGGAATGGAAAACCTGCCTTATGAAAGGAGACTCAAAGAGCTTGGCTTGTTAGCCTAGCCAAAAGAAGGCTGCTGGGGGGATATGCTTGCTCTATATAAATATATCAGGGGATTTATTATGGGGAGGGAGACGGAATTATTTAAGCTTGACATGTACTAATGTAAGACACAAGGACAAATGGGTACAAACTGGACATTAGGAAGTTTAGACTTGAAATTAGATCTAGAAGTTTCTAACCATTAGAGAGTGAAGTTTCTGGAACAGCCTTCCAAGGGGAGTAGTGGGGGCAAAAGACATATCTCGGCTTTAAGACTAAGCTTGATAAGTTTATGGAAAGGAGATGGTATGATAGGATAGTTTAATTTTGGCAATTGATCTTGATTATCAGCAGATAAGTCTGCTCAATGGTCTGTGATGGGATTTGGATGGGATGGGATCTGAGTTACTGCAGAGAGTTCTTTCCTTAAGTGCTGGCTGGTGAGTCTTGCCCACATAGCTCAGGGTTTAGCTGATCGCCATATTTGGGGTCGGGAAGGAATTTTCCTCCAGGGCAGATTGGCAGAGCCCTGGAGGTTTTTCGCCTTCCTCTGCGTGGGCATGGGTCACTTGCCTGGTGGACTTCTCTGCATGCAGCTTGAGGTCTTCAAACCACAATTTGAAGACTTCAATGACTCGGACATAGGTTAGGGGTTGTACAGAAGTAGATGGGTAGGGTTCTGTGGCCTGCTTTGTGCAGGAGGTCAGACTAGATGATCATATTGGTCCCTTCTGACCTATAAGTCTATGAGTCTAACAGCAGAGTAGTAGAAGGGAGATGTACTGGCCACTGGATAAGAAGTTTTCTGTTCCCTGAGTGACCAGAGCAGGAGCTGCTCCTGGCTAATCAGAAAACCTGACTCCAATTAACCTGCTAAGAGTCAGGTGAGGCTGTTAAGCACCCGACTCTAATTATGGCCCCTCTGGTGCTATAAAAGGGCTCACTCCAGTCAGGCCAAAAGGGGAGCCAGAGGAGAGGAAGTGTGTGTGTGGAACTGGGAGCAAGAGGCGTGCAAGAAGCTGAAAGTGAGTAGGCATACTGCTGGAGGACTGAGAAGTACAAGCATTATCAGACATCAGGAGAAAGGTCCGGTGGTGAGGACAAAGAAGGTGTTGGGAGGGGCCATGGGGAAGTAGCCCAGGGAGTTGTAGCTGTCGCCCAACTATACCAGAAGGCACTCTAGACAACTGCAATCCACAGGGCCCTACACAGGGCTGGAACCCGGAGTAGAGCGTAGGCCCGGGTTCCCCCCAAACCTCCCAACTCCTGATCAAACACAGGAGGAATTGACCTGAACTGTGGCTTCTACCAGAGAGGAAGGTCTCTGGGCTATTTCCTGACCCACAGGGTGAATCTGTGAGGCAAGCAAATCCACCAATATGCATAGGACCCACCAACGTAGAGGAGGAATTTTGTAACAAGTGGTGTTAGCAGTGGGATTTGGTGTGCGCAGCACGGCAGAAGAAGGAGGGTGATTTAAAAAAGAAAAAGGAGAGGTTTTTTTTTTCCTTACCACAATGGATGACGTAGTACAGGCATTGATACAAGCTATGGCATCCCAGCAGGAGGCTACCCCTGTCCAGGCAGCTGCCCAACAGGAGGCAGTGAGGCTGCAGCAAGAGACTAATTGCCTATTGATGGACCAAGATGCTCAAAATCGAGCTATGTTGCGGGAACTGGTGAACCAGCTAAAGACTCTTACAAAGCTGAACCACGGCCATGATGGGACGCAGATCATACGGGCCAGCCATTGGCTGCAGAAAATGACACGGGAGGATGATATAGAGGCATACCTTCTGGCCTTTAAAAGAACAGCCCTATGGGAGGCCTGGCCTCGAGATCAGTAGTCTGGCATCCTTGCCCCATTCCTGTGTGGGGAGGCCCATGATCTGCCTGAAGAGACTGCAGCAGACTACCTCCAGTTGAAAGCAGAGATCCTGGCCAGATCAGGGGTAACAACTGCAGTGCCGGCCCAGCGGTATCATGAGTGGAAGTACCAGAAAATGATTACAACTATACTTGAAAACAAATCATTAATACAATTAATACAAACAATTGCTGGCTATCAAGCTGAAGGCCTGATTCTCCAAACCCGGCTCACACGAATAGGTATTTCTCACAGGCGAAGTCCCATTGCCTTCAATGGGACAGCTCCCGTGAGAAAGGATTACTCAGATAAGGAAAGATTTGCGGGATCAGGTCCTCTCAGGTTTGGTGAGAATGGAGAGTTCACTTTGCCCCAGGAAGGAACTGTCTCTGTAAACAGTGAAAAAAACTATATTATAAGCAATTAAAGTAATTCATTTCAAATATGAAAGCAAAACAATGTTCACAGTTTATAACTGATAACTGAATTTCATGTCTATTTTCATGTCACTATACTTCATCATCTAATGTATTGTTGCATAGTATCCAATTGTTTCATTTTATATGGCTGTCCAATGCATTAGCCCAGTTTGGTTTATATGTTTGGCTCTCCAGAGGATAGATGTGGCAATGAGCCTTGGATCCTACTGGACTGCTGAGTTGCTCATTGAAACTTAAAAATCCAGTTGAAAATGAATTGAAAATGGATGAAGCCAATCTGGCTAGAGTTACCATGACAATCAACTTGTTTACTGCTTCAAGGTACTGTCTAAACACTGTTGGCATGCTCATTTGCATAGCAATATTCAGAATGTGTTTTCAAGTCTACTGTATCTGAATTCTGCAAGCAAAACAAAAGGTTTTGTTACACATATGGTAGCAAAAAAAAGCTTTATTTTATGTAGCCTGGATCACACTAATTGTAACCCAAAATGTTTTACAGAATTATAAAAAAAACAAAGCTCCAGGGAGTGGTTAATACAATATATGTTTTGGGTGGGGAGAAGAGCATAAAGATGTTGCATGGCGAAAAATCGAAAGAAGCCTTAGGCTCCAATCTGGCAAAGTACTTAAGCATGTGCTTAAAGTAAGCACATGAATAATCCCACTGAAATATAGCCTTAGTCATAAAATGGTTTAAAAAAGGAGAGGGACATTAAGAGACATAGGCAAGAGAGAAAATATATACTTTCAAATCAGATAGGGAAAGAGATGGTGAGTCAATAAGGCATGAGAAGGCTGCTTTAGATGGCAGGAGCCACAGAGGAAAAGGGTGTCACATCCACAGGCTGAGACTATAGACAGAAAACATATATGGGTAAGAAGAACAAGTGAGGACTGAGATGGGGCGGGGATGTGGGACCATCCATAGAGGGCTTTATAAACAAGCAGCCCAATTACACTGTCAGTTGCCAGTACACAATTGTGTACACTCAAGTGAGTGTAGCTCTGCTGGACTCCAGGCAGATCTGCTGATTTAAACAAGCCGATGACTTGACCAATTGATTTCACTAGGAGCTGAGCGTGCATGGCCCAAGAAGGTCCATTTAGAAATGGATCTGGAAATGAATTGGATGCTGGGGAAGAATTTGAGGGGGGGACCCCCTGGATTCCTTGTGTGAGAAAGTGGCCAACAATATGTTGGAGACTGGAGAGCTAGGATTTGAGGAAGTAATTGAGGAGACTATTTCACTCATCAGGGCAAGAGGAGTAGATGACATGGATGAAGAGCTCAGCAGAGGCAAAAGCAAAGCAGTGGTGCATGTGGGCAGTGTTTGAGAGAAGCACTAAGCAGATTTAGAGTCATACAGGATGTAATGGGAAAAGAAAGACAGTTCAGATTCAAGCATGATTCCAAAGTTATAAACAGTTGGATGGTTAGAATCAGAGGCAGAAGAGATTAAATAGGGTACTGGGAATCTACTTATGCCCAAGAAAAACATTTTGGTCTCTCAGAAACTTAGTTAGAAGACAGCTCTCCCAACTGTTACCAGATTACCTGACAACCCAACTAACATTCTTCAGATACTAACTGTAAGGACCTCTGGAGACCAGAAGCTGGGTCTATAGAGCCTGGGATGGCCGATAGTCCCACAGTAGCACAGCCAGGGACTAGAGTGGAGAGTAGGTGCTACAGGAAGTATCATCCATGAGACCCAAAATGACAGGACCTCTGACTGGCCAAGTGCTCCTACTTAACCCCAGGGGTTACCCCAGGCAGTTGTCTGGGCAACCACACTGACCTTGGCCTTCTACAATGTCAGATTTTGCCTCGTCTCCTGATCTCTGGTCTCTAACTCCAGCCTAACTTTGACCCTGATTCCTGCTTCCTGATTTTAACCTGTTCCTGCCTCTGATCTCTGACCCCAGCCTGACTCTGACCCTGATGTTTGTTTCAGAACCTGGCCTTGTGATTCCTCTAATTCTGGCCCGGTTACTCCCATCCCTTGTGGGCAGACATCAGCTCAGCCATGACCACTAGGCAAGGCCGCCTATGCCCCAGTTCCTTATACTAACTCAGATTCCCCTTTGCTTGGACACATGGACAAATCACTTTTTCTAGTCAGAGCATTGAAATAAATAGCCTCTGTAGATTCCAAACATTCAAATGCAGATTCTATCTAATGTAAGGATCGAATCCAAATGAGGAAAGTTTCAGAAAAAGAGTGATTGAAAAGAGGGGATTAGAATGGAAACCATTATGTTGCCAGTCCCACCATAGTGAAATTAGTCAAGTATTCAAAAATGGGGAAAAAATACAAAATGGTGTGGAGATAATGTCAAAGTTTGGAGATATTAATAAAAATATCTGATCTTTAAAGGTTGTAGTGTTGGGTGAGCTACTGAAATCTGAAGTCAGTTTTTTTCTGTTTCCATTTAGCTATGGTCTCTTCAGAGAATCCATGGGTAAGGTGTGGGATCCTGGAAGTGTTTATAAAGGGGATATTGAAGTTTTTGTGCCCAATGTCTTTTAAACTCTTTCAATGTAGTAAAAGCAGTTTTGATCCTTACATTAGATAGAATCAAGATCACAAGGCTTGACCACTCCTTTAGTTCAGGCCTCAGGCCTCATACCAGGCCTCTTAGACAAGGCCTCATGTCTCAGGCTCTCTCTTTCTACTAGAATGGCCAATACTAGTTCTGCCACCTGTTGCAGCAACTGTTGCTGATGGGCTGTTACCTATTCAAACAACTGTTGTGCTTGTGAGTCAGCCAGCCATTGCAGGAGCTGATTCACTTCCATCATTCTCTTGTGTATATACAGAAAAAAAGGAAGAGATTTTTTTTGGCTTCCCTTTCCTGAAACCTCACTTCTGGTACCACATCATCACTGTTTTTTAGTGTGGTCTCTGGAGGGGTCTCAGCTTCTCCTGACTGACCATCCTTACTTTGCTCTCAATCAGGTTAGTTCCTGGACACTCACCTCCAATTAAATCTGTCAGTGCTTTTCTTTTGGGGCTTTCCGTCTCCTTCACTCCCCTGGCTGTTTCTTGGAGGCAGCCTGGTGTGAGGCTGTTACCCCTTTGCGTCCCAGGCCTTTCTGCCTCCCTTTCCTTCTCTGTACCTTTACAGTGGTCACCACCAGAGCCCCATGCTCCAGAATCAGCCCCCTTGCCCTCAGGCAGGACTCAGCCTGGGAACCATGAGGTCTTCCCACATTTCCAGTTGCTACTGCAGTTCCAGATCTTCGGGCAGGCATAACAGATTCCTCTCCCGCCTCCGCCCACCCCCACAACTTTCAGTGATCAGCTCCAGGACTGTTGCTAATTTTATAGATGCTAAGGCAGCCTAAACCCTTCAGATTCCTCTCCTGCCAAAATCCTCACCAGACCTGGAGAAGATCATTGATAGGGCCAATCCTATTGTCAAGACAGATGACTCAGGAGACTATTCCCTTAGAGGCTGTAGTGGAAGGGCACCAAGAAATATGATTTGCTGTGGTCTGCTCTCCAGTCTTCCCAATTATTCTTGACATTCCTTGTTTGGAGTGACATGATTCATGGATCTCTTTGTGGTGGAGGAGTATTAGCTTTTCCTCCAGAAATTGTCAGAAAGCTTGCCTCCAACAAATCGACCAACTCACAAGTGACCAGCACCTGGGGCCCCAGGATTGGATCAGACCATTGGAAGCAAAATCCCGGATGGTGGGGTTATCTAGATGGGAATGTTTCCAGACCAGAACTTCAGCCTTCCCAACAAATACGGACACTACCTAGATGTGTCCAAAAAGAAAAATGTGTCCAAAAAGAAAAACTGTAGTCAAGGGACTACAGTTGTCCAATAGACCTACAACTTGGGGCAAAGGTGCCTTACAGACAGCTATACACCATGTCTGAACCATAGCTGGAGGCACTACATGTATATATGCAGAAAAACCTCAACAAGGGCTTCATCTGGCAATCCACCTCTCCAGTGAGGGCTCTATTTCAGGAGCATCAGTGATCTGTATACTATGTATAACTTATATGCTCAAAAGGTCTGTTACACTCCCCCCACCCCTTTTGTCTCCTCTCCCTCTCTGAATACCTGTGAAGTGGCTTTCCCGCTCCCTCCTGGAATGCTTGTGGGATGAATGGGCTGGTTGAACAGCTGGAAGATCAGAAGAGCTTCCAGGCAGACAAGGTGTCTGGGACTCTAATTAGGCAGCACTCACACACAAGCTGCATGGACATTGCTCGAGGTGGAGTGTGACCAACCAGATGTGCCCAAGTCATCTCTAGTTGCAGGCCATGACACTCTGATTAGGCAGTGATCACACACCCAGTGCATGGACACTGCATGGACACTGCCTGAAGTGGAGTGTGACCAACCAGATGCGGCCAAGTCATCTGTAGTTGCAGGCCATGAGGAGAAGGTCCTTAAAAGGGGAAGGAGCCATGTGCTCAAAAAGGCACTCACAAGCTTGTACCTTCTGTGAAGGCCCTTTGCCTGGACAGCCTGGCCAGTGGTTCAGTGTGTTGCATTCCATCGTGCCTTGGGAAGACTTACTTTCATCACATCATCCATCGCTGTGCTGTGGGACACTTACTTTCAAGAATCCCAACGTCTCCAGTGCTGTGCCTGTTGTGGGAGTTGTGAGTATGTGAGTGTGAGTGTGACCTCACCACTTCTTTTGAGCTTAGCTATCAGTATAATAAACATGCTGCTTTCTGCCAAACTCTGGTGGGTAATTAGTCCTCCCTAAGCTTACTAGATGACCCAATTTCAGGTAACAGGCTCCAGTCCTCTGCAAGGAAAAAGGACGAGTCATTACACTTCTGAGTATGCTATCGTGTACTGAATCAAGTGACTATTTGTAACCGCTACCCCTTGCCCCTCATTTTTGAATTGGATCTTCACTAAACTACATCTTTGGGGACCCTACAATCTAGTATGCATAAGGCCTAGGGATAAGTAGAAGGCTGCTTTTTGTACCTGATAAGGGCACTTGGAATTCTTTGTGATGCTGTTTGGCTTAAACAATGCTCCTGTTACATTTCAACATTTCATAAATGATGTGTTCAGAGACATCCTGGACCAGTACATGTTTATCTACCTTGATGATATACTAGTGTTTTCTGAGAACTCTGAGCAGCACTGCCACCACATCTGGCCTGTCCTTCGGAAGACAAGGACTCCTGTTCTTTTTGCGGATACAGACTAACATGGCTGCTACTCTTAAACCATCCCAAACTAGAAAAAGTGAACCTTTGACTAGTCCACCATTAAATTTTTGGGTTACATCATCTCTCCAGAGGGAATTCAGTTGGAGCTGCAGAAGGTGGAAGCTATCTGGAAGTGGACAGCACCTCAAAACATCTGACAACTTCAGTGCTTTCTGGGCTTTGCAAGTATTTATAGGTGATTCATTGCCAATTTTTTTAAACAAATATCTCCCTCTGACTTCCCTCCTTTGCAAAGCCATGTGATTCACTTGGTCGCCTGAAGCCCAACTCACTTTTGACCAGTCAAAGACCACCTTCACCATGGTCCCAATTCTGGCACACCCCGACTCAACTTGCCTATTTATAGTGGAAGTAGATGCGTCCAATGTGGTTGTTGTAGTGATACTCTCACAGTGACTTGGACCCCGGTCAGTTCTGCACACTTGTGCATTCTACTCTCAGACTTACCCCCTATCATAAGCATCTTTCCCAAATCTGGACCTTAGTGTCCAGAAATCTGGGTGCCTGCATGAACCCCTCTAAGCTTAATTACCAGCTTAGATCTGATATCGCTGCCACCATCCAAAAATTCCAGTGTTTTGGCTCACTCTGGTCTCCCCAAAACCTTCCCTGGGGAACCCCCAAGACTCAGATGCCCTGAGTCTACAACAAAGGGAAATAACCCACTTCCCTTCCCCCTCTCTCTCCCACCCAGAATTTCCTCTCTGGGCTAACCTGAGAGTTACTGATGCAACCTCTTTACATCACAATACCAAGAAGCATGTCTCCTCTCTTCCACAAAGAGACAACCAAATACCAGGAAACAGAAAAGAATCTCTCTCTCTTCCCCCTTTGTCTTCTCCCTCCCACCAATTCCCTGGTGCTGCAGAGCTTCTCCCTCCGTAGATCTAACACAAAGAGAATTTCCCTCCCCTTCATTCCTTAGCCTACCCAGAGAGAAAAAAAACTCAAACAAGTCTTAAAAAGAAAACTTTATATAAAAAAGAAAGAAAAAGACATAAAAATATGATCTCTGCATTAAGGTGACAATACACAGGGCTATTTCTTAAAAGAAAAATATGAATAAACAGCCTTATTCAAAAAGAGATACAATTTAAACATTCCAGCAACTACACACATGTAAATACAAAAAAAACAATAACAGCCTATTGTTTTTTCTACCTTTGTACTTACAACTTTGAAACTGAAGATTAGAAGCTTACAGATAGAAAAGATCCCCTCTCATAGCTGAGAGCCAGACAAAAGACACAAACCCAAAAATTCCCTCCCTCAGCTTTGAAAAATCCTGTTTCCTGATTGGTCCTCTGGTCAGGTGTTTGGTTCCCTTTGTTAACCCTTTACAGGTGAAAGAAACATTAACCCTTAGCTATCTGTTTATGACACCCCCACATAGATGAACTGTGAAATACTGGATAAAGAGCTGCTCACAATAAAACCTGCATTTGAACAATGGTATCTCCATCTTGAGAGAGCTCATCACCTGGTACAGGTTTTCGTCAACCATAAGAACCTCAGGTACCTCCACAAGGCCCAAGTGTTGCCAGAGGCAGTTAAGGTGAGCCTTGTTCTTTTCTCAGTTCAAGTTGACAGTTACCTACTGCCTGGGAAAGCGAAATGGGAAAGGTGATGCTCTATTACTGAAGGGGCAATACTCCCAGAGAAATGAGGGACCAGCCTCTGAGCCCCTTTACCTTTTCAAGCCTAGTAATTTTGCCATTGCCACAATTCACAAGCCATGCTCTTCCTTGCCTGGTCCACTTTGAAAGAAGACCCAAAGGAACACAGTCCAGGGCACTGGGGACTAAGATGCACCATTCTATGTGGGATGGGATAGCATATTTCAACAAGCACATACATGTGCCCCCTGGGAGCCCCTGACTGGAGTTGCTACGGCTATGCCACAACACTCTGTCAATAGGTCACTTTGGTTATGGGAAGACTTCCTGCATGGTTGCCCATTTTTTCTGGTGCCCCACATGTGGGCCAATGTCCAAGCATATGTGGACTCCTGCAAGTGCTGTGCAGGTACCAGGATGAACAGGACCAGACCCCTCAGCACCTTAGTATCCCTGGAGTCTCCATATAGGCCTTGGTCTGCACTTAGCCTAGATTTCATAGTGGAACTCCGAGTGTCTGATGAACACACCATAGTCTTCACAGTCATGGACTGACTGACCAAAATGGCCTATTTCATCCTCGGCAACCACCTGTCCTCTGCCAAAATTACTGCTCAACTCCTGCTGTACAAAGTTGTTCAGCTTCATGGATTCCCTGACCACATAGTTTGCAGTGGAGACCCACAGTTCACCTCTTGCTTCTAGCATGAAGCATTTAGGCTACTGGATGTCCTCATATCCACCTCCACTGCATACCTCCACCCCCAAACAGATGGACACATCAACCTGATGTACTGGGAACTGGAGCAGTACTCAAAATCACTGGTCCACACTTCTGTCATATGTAGAATTTTCATAGAACAATGCTGATCATGCCCCTACAGGCCCCTTATTGACTAATTATGGGTTCCACCTTTGTTTTCACCTGGTGTTACCAGCAGCCTTTCTGAACCTGGGCACCACTGACTGGACCCAACAGATCCATCTTATTCAGGAGGAACTCAAGAACTACCTAAAAGAGACAAAGAAGGCTTACAGGAGGCATGCAGTCCATCAAGAACAAGAAGTTACTATGTTCACAGTAAGCCAGAAGATGTGGCGTGCTGCCAAACATCTCCAGACCAGTCAACCCACCTGGAAATTGGACCACCAGTTCCTGCGGCCTTCCCATTATGACAGCAAATCAACCCAGTTACCTTTAAGCTACAGCTTCTCCAGTCTAAAAATACACCCAGTCTTTCATGTTTCCTTTCTGAAGCCCTATACTGAGAACCATTTCCTTGGCCAAGCCAATCCACTGCCTCCACCTGTCAAAATCCACCAAATGCCTCCCCTGACTTCCTGGCAGTCTGACTCAGTTCACTCCTGACTCCACTACTCACCTTCTGTCTGCAATTTAGCAGCTGACCAGCACACACAGGCCTCCCATGACCCAGCCTTACATCTGGGATTTATTTGGTCCTGCCTCAGGACAGGGGCTGGATTTGCTGACTTCTTAAGGTCCTTTCTGGCCCTATGTTTCTATGATTCTATAATGAGTTGGCATATGTAGAGGATTAGAATTATTAACCTGAATTATTAACCTTAATTATTAACAAAAAACCAAAAAACCAACATGAACTATTAAGTCAAAAATGAAAATTTTAAATTTTCATTTTGAAACTACTTTTCATTGAGAGATGTCTTTTATTTTACATTATATGTTTTTAAAAATGTGAAAATAGGAACAAAATCTTTTGAATTAAAATAAAATGGTTTCATTTGACATGGAATGATTCTTTCCCCAGAATTTTGCTTCACAATACATTTCTTTCTTTCTTAATGTATGCAGTGTTGTTGTAGCCATGTTGGTCCCAGGATATTAGAGAGATAAGGTAGGTGAGGTAATATCTTCTGTTGGTTAGAGAAACAAGCTTACACAGAGCTCTTTTTCAGGTCTGGAAAGGGGACTCAAAGGGTATGTCTACACTGAAATGTAAGCCTGGGCTCAGGCTCAGAATCAGACTCAACCTTGAACCCAACCCACCCTTCCATCTACACACAAATCTCAGACCTCAGACCCTGCAGGGGAAAAGAGTCTGAGCCCATGTTAAGCTATGACCAAGGGTTTGAACCCTATTGCTTTGCAGTGTAGATACAGCCCTGCTTAAGTCAGTCCTGAGAGTCCACCAAAAGTATTCCACAATCCCATGGGCCAGCTTCTTTTGTTGGCTATATCGCAACAATCTCCAGTCGACTTAATTGAACATGGAAGCCAACCCCTCTGATGTACAGCAGCAACTCAGTGAGTCAGTGTTAACCCTTCCATTGTCTTCTGACCAGCAAGCTGCAAACACATCATCAGTGAGCCTCCTGGGTTTGCAATGGAGACTGACCAGAACAAGCCTTTTGCAAAGCGAGCTGCTTTATGGTCATGGGAGCACAACCAGATTTGATGAATCTTTGGTGCAAGCCCAGCAAAACTGTGGACTTCAGGAAAAGCACCAGGAATGACCACATGTACCAGCAGATAGTGAAGAAGCTGGCAGCTTTGTAACCTTGCCAGACTGGTGACCAGTGCAGGGAGTGGATTAAGTGGTTCAAGAGTGAGTACTAGAAAATCAGGGACTAGAACTGAACCTCAGGCAACTTGCTGACATAGTGCCCCTTTTATGAGGAGCTTGACTGGGTGCTGGGCACTGCCCCCAGCCTGGCACCAACTGTGGTGCAGGATGACCTGGTCAGCTGGGATGTGCCCTGCTGGTCCCAGAATCCAGCATGGGGACCAGTGGGAGCCAGCAGCAGCCCCCTAGTGAGGCCCATAAAGTCACTCTGTTACCCAGACTGGTCCCAGAGCATGGTTTGGAACAGAATCAGTAGTGAATTCTGGGTCCATACGCAGAGGAGTTGTTTGATACCCCCTTCCCCCCTGGGCTGAGCCTGCTGCCAAGCCTGCAGTGCAGACAGAAGGAACAGAAGCTGCCCCTGAGCCCAGTAGTTTTCTGGCTCCAATGTAATGTTTATTTCCATGGTAATGGGAGACATTTCTACTCTAAGAACAAATGCAAAAGTTCTGAGAAGCCCAGCTAGCACTGTGTATCCACTAATGGTGGATTGTATCTCAGCACCCTGGCATACTCCCTTCCCATCCTCCCCTCACATGGAGTTCAAAATGGCAACCAGGAAATGCAAACAGTAAAGAACACCTTTAAAGAGTATTTGTACTGGAAGGGTACCAGTTTTTGCTTGGGGCATTCTGGTTTAACAATAATTACATTACATTGCTGTGCCTTCACATTTGCTGCTCTTAATCACTCACTATTCTGTGGAGCAGACTGGAAACAGTATGCTGGGAGTGGGGGGTGGGAGCGGAATGGGTTCCATTTCCAAATCTAGCCCAGTTCAGTGAGAGGTAGTCCATGCAGTCCCTAGGTGACAAAATCATTTGTCCCAAGTACAACTGGAGTTTGAATCTTTGTCCAGAAATGTGCCAGGGATGGGGAGGAGGAAGGCTGTGGAGCTCTGTGTGTGCACATGCAGCCATAACAGACTAAGCCATGTGGAAGCTTACACAGCATCCTTTGATTCCCTCATGAATTCTGAGCCAACCCTGGGTGCTGATAGCTGCAAGCTTTTCCTGAAGCAGGAACTCCAGACAGGTAGTCGCACTGCAGGGAAGGGCATATTTTCCAGGGCCACCTTGGTAGCTGACCAGCCCACTCTGCTCCTAGAAGTGCTTTTCAGTCACTATACGTTTGCATACTTCGGCTGCACATGCTGCAGGTTTCCCACCAGCAGCTTTGAATAACATCTCCTCTGCCAGCAGGGCACCATGAGAATGTCCTCCAAAATGTGAAAGGCCTGAAGTAATAGAAAAAGCCTTTTGTAGCAAAGCCACTGACTGCCCCTCCGCCCCCGAACCCAAGCAGTTATGCAATGTCTGTAAAACAAAAACAGCTTATCATTTTTAACTCATCATGGTTTTCTCACTACTTTACCTGGGTTTAATGAGGCTGTGTCTAGGGAGATTCTGGGGACTGAAGCATGCCTCTCACCATATATTGCAGGTCAGTTTTAAATGTAACATTTTATGTCCTTGAAACTCCAAGAATTCATTCTGTGTTTCTCCACTGAGATACTTGAGACAATAATCCTCTGTGTCTTGTCCTACTGCAGGCCCCTCAACCCATACTGGCTGCTATAGCTCCACAGCTTGACCTCAGTGCAGTACAAGCCTAGCCCAGCGTACCTTCATGGGCCATTCCAAAAGGAATCACTTCCATGAAGAACTGATGGTTACCTCCACTCCCATCCTCCAGAACCAAGTGTGTAGAAAACAAATAAAGAAGGGAAAGGTGAATGGTAGGCCAGGGGGCATGCAGAGGTAGGGGGTTCTGTCATGTTTGCATTTGTTCATGCAATGTTGTTGTTGATATTGGAAATGTTCTTTTGAAACTGATGTTTGGGTTAGTAATGGCATCTGGCCTGGCTAGCAATGGGTGATTGTTGTACTGTTTCAACACATAATTACAAACAAAACCTTTTATATCATCAAGAAAGTGTATTATTATCAGTACATCTGTCATAGTATAATTCCTCAATCTGAACCTTAGAGTTCAAATGTGAGGTACTAGCATAAATTCTTCTAAGCTTAATTACCAGCTTAGATCTGATAGTGCTGCCACCAGCCAAAAATTGCAGTGTTTGGCTCACTCTGGTCTCCCCAAAACCTTCCCTGGGGGACCCCAAGACTCAGATGCTCTGAGTCTCACCACAAAGGGAAATAACCCCCCTCCCCTTGTCTTCTCTTTACTTCCTCCCAGGCTTCCCCTCCCTGATGGCTGGGATGATAACCGTATTCATTCTTGAATGCAACACAGCGAGATCAGGTTTCTTTCACCTTACTCAGAGTCCCTGCAAATGCAAGTTGTAACTCTAACACACAAAGAGATTTTCTCTTCCCCCTGTCTTCTTCTCTCACCAATTCCTGGTGAGCTGCAGACTCAATCCCTTGAGCCAACTAGGAAAAATCAACAGGTCTTAAAAAGAAAGCTTTATATAAAAGAAAGAAAAGACATAAAATGGTCTCTGTATCAAGGTGACAATATACAGGGTTAATGGCTTAAAAGAAAAATGAATAACAGCCTTATCCAAAAGAAATACATTTAAACATTCCAGCAAACTAACACATGTAAATACAAAAACATATAAAAACCTATATCGTCTTATACCTGTATTTACACTTGAACAGAAGATTAGAAAAGCCTGAAGATAGAGAGATCCCTCTCAGAGCCGAGAGAGCACTAGAGACACAGACAAGGGACACACACCCAAAAATTCCTTCCCTGAGCTTTGAAAAATCCGATTTCCTGATTGGTCCCTCTGGTCAGGTGTTTGGTTTCCTTTGTTAACCCTTTACAGGTAAAAGAAACATTAACCCTACTGTTTTAACACATAATTACAAACAAAACCTTTTATATCATCAAGAAAGTGTATTATTATCAGTACATCTCATCATACAATTATGATTTGAAATAATAAAGCCAAACCCACGTGTGACAGGTTGGATCACAGAAACCCCCTTTGGGACTGCCACCTGATGTGCCAAGACTACCTCTGAGCCCATTTTCCCTGGCAGCTTGGGACTTCAGTGCCCTGCCTGGTTTAAGCCAGACACACTACCTGCTACAAACACAGACCCAGGTCTGAACAATGTCCCCCAAAATCTTCAGGCTTAACTGAAAACAGCTTAAGGAGTGTTCCTGTCTCCAACACTCAGATGCTCAGCTCCCAATAGGTTCCAAACCCCAAATAAATCCATTTTACCCTGTATAAAGCTTATACAGGGTAAACTCATCAATTGTTTGCCCTCTATAACACTGATAGAGCGATATGCACAGCTATTCTCCCCCCGCCCCCGATATTAATACAGCCTCTGGGTTAATTAATAAATAAAAAGTGATTTTATTATATACAAAAAGTAGGATTTAAGTGGTTCCAAGTAATAACAGACAGAACATAGTGAATTACCAAGCAAAATAAAATAAAACACGCAAGTCTAAGCCTAATATAGTAAGAAAGTGATTACAGATGAAATCTCACCTTCAGAGGTGTTTCAGTAAGTTTCTTTTACAGACTAGCCTCTTTTCAGTCTGCGTCCAGATATCACTCATACCCCTGTGGTTACTGACCTTTGTTCCAATTTCTTTCGGGTATCCTTTGGGGGTGGAGAGGCTATCTCTTGAGCCAGCTGAAGACAAGATGGAGGGGTCTCCCAGGACTTTATATAGTTCCTCTCTTGTTGGTGGACACTCCTCCTTCCCCCTGTGTAGAAACCCAGCTACAAGATGGAGTTTTGGAGTCACTTTGGCAAGTCAGATGTCCATGCATGACTCAGAACTTTACAGGTGGCAGCCATTGTTCACATGCTACCTTGAACATCCCCAGGTAGACTTCTTATGTGCACTGGAATCTTCCAAGTTTCCCTTGTCTGTTAAGTGTTTCTTCATTGGGCACTTAACTTGCAAATTCTTTTCTTAAGAAGCTGACCAAATGCCTTATTGAGACTACTTAAAATCAAATAAGTACACAGCCAATATTCATAATTTTGAATACAAAAATGATACATGCATACAAATAGGATGAATATATTCAGTAGATCATAACCTTTGCAGAGATATGTTACATGGCATATGTAGCATAAAACATATTCCAGTTATGTCATATATACATTCATAAGCATATTTACATAGAGCATGATGGGGTACAACATCACACCATGATCAGGAACCATTAGGAATTACTAAGCAACTACTATTCCTCTAGACAGTTAGGTACAGCATTTCACATGTCAATAACTTCTTTAAATGTAGCCATAGTATGAATCATCCCTTACCCCCATTTCACAAGTCATCATGTCATTCATAACTGCATTGCATGGCACTCAAGCTTCCACCCCCTCCAAGCACTGGACACCCCTACTCCAATCAATTAGCCCCATCCACCCAAGAACATTCATAGATTTACTTTTCCTCCTCTTCCATTGGGCCAGGCAAGTCCAAATGCAGAAGCATGAAGCATCCCTGACTTCTGTTGGCCTGCATGCAGGTCCAGCAGTGGGAGATGCACTTTCTGGCTGAGGGTACAGATTCAGTGGCCCTCACTGTCATAGGTCCATTCAGAGGGAAACGGCTTGTTTCTGGCTTCACAAAAAGAGTGAAGAGCACAGAAAGACACAGTAATGAGGACAGCATTGATGAAACTGGAATACAAATGGGTCTGCAGACACCTTCAACAGGATTTCAATCTACCAAAAGTACATTCAGCAACCACTCTATACCTGATGAGAGTGTAATTAAATTGTCTTTTGTCAGGGCCTCTAAAATCCAGGCATGTTCATAAGCCAAGGCAAAAGGGGGTAAGTGGAGTTCTTCAGAATAACTGTGGGGACAATGTGACGGTATCTGATTAAAATATGACCGTATAGATCATTGTTGCAACCACTGTTATATATTTGCAACAAATCCTGACAAAATGCGGCATGTAAGATGTCTATGAAAAGGTTATGATATGCTGGTTATGATTATGCTATCTGTATGCATGTATCATTTTTGTTTTTGAAGTTATGAGTATTGGCCCTATACCTAGATTTCAAATGTTTGCTCCTAGGATAACGCCCACAAGATATCTAGCCATCACGTCTTGGAAGGACTATTCAAATTGAATGACCCATCAACAGAACATTTAACTTACAGTGACCATGGGAGATGCTGATCTACACTTAATGGAATTTCCTGCGGTGACTAGGCAAAATGCATGGACGTGTGACTTGCCCATGTGACCCCAAACTCCATCTTGTTGCTGTAATTTTCCACAGTAAGAACAATGGGATACCGCCACATGGCAGAAGATATAAAAGGCCCTGGTAACCCTTCCATTTTGCCTCTATCCTGCTCAAACTCTGGAACATGGACTTATTCTAATGGGAGCATTCTAACCAATGGACTGAGGACCTTCCAATGATTTGGAAGAAACCAGAGACTTATTAAGCCAGCAGTTTATTCCATCACTGCTACAAACCCAAACCAAGAACTTTGCAATTGTTTTATGTATTTGAATCCTTTAACTAATTTTAACTCTCACCTTTCTTTCTTTCTTTTTATATGTTAGATACTAAAGGATTGGCATCAGCATGATTTTTTGGTAAGATCTAAGTTATATATTGACCTGGGTGTGTGGCTGGTCCTTTGGGATCAGAAGAACATTTTATTTGATGAGACTCATTGTAAAGAACCATTCACCTTTAAATCCTCTCACCCCTTTGGGTGGTATGTGTCTTCCTCAACCTTGGGTCCTCTACCAGAGGCCTGGGAGTTTGAGGGTTCTTCTCAGTATCTTAGCTGTTCCTAGCACTGCACTCTTTTGGACAGAGAGCTCTGATGTTGTTCCTGAGATCTGTTGGAGCCACTCACCCAGCTTAGGAGTCACAGCCCCCGAGTGCTCCTAACCACCACTGGGAACAGACACTTTGGCTTCACTTTCCACATCCTCTCTAGTTTCCTCTTTTCAGGCCCTGGTACTTCTTCCAGCTTCTCATATTCCTTCTTCCTGATGTTGCTGTCACTTGGCATGCTATATCTATCACCACGCTGTCTTCTGGTCCTTGTCTATTACCAACGATGTCTGGTTGATTGGCCAGTACCTGCCTGTCCGTCTGGATCTGGAAGTCCCACTAGAATTTAGCCCTGCTATCTCCACAACCTTCTGTGGAATCTCCCATCTGGTCTTGGGAGGGTCTAGCCCATACGCTGTGCAGATGCTCCTGTACACAATGCCAGCCACTTGGTTGTGCCGTTCATTGTATGCTGTTCCTGCCTGCACTTACATCCTGCCACTATGTTTGGACTGTCTCTGAGGCTCTCTGCACAGTCTGCACCTTGGGTCCTCTCTAGTGTGGTAGACCCTGCTTCAAATGGATCTGGTGCTCAGTGCCTGTTCCTGTGCTGCTATGATCAAGTGCCTCAGTGCTGTCTTTTAGTCCAGTCCCTTTCCAGCCACTGGTAGGATTTCCCAATGTCAGCCACCTCAGCTATCTGTCGATGGTACATCCATGCAGGGTCTTGTCTTGCCATGGGCAGCTTCGTTCTGCTTGGTCTTCTCCCATGTCTGGCTGCTGCCTCAGCCATTCTCTCAGCAGCTTTCATCTTGGGGGCCAATGCTTACTGATGTCACTCCTGGATGTTCCGGGTTTCGTCCAGGACAGTGGCTTTGACACTCACACAAGCCCGCGCGCCTTCTCTTTCTGGCTGGTATAGACAGTCTCTGAGGTGTTGGACTTGGGGTGGAACCTCCATGCATTGTGAGGAGCTCCAGGTCTTCACAGTCGGCACGCATTCCAGTGTCCTCGCTTTGGCCAGCTCAACTATAGCTGGCAGGGTATACTGAATGACCCAAGCAGGGCGTAGCTGTTTGATGGCGTGGACTCTTGTCTTTCCCACTGAGCTGGCTCTCAGGACCTGTCTTCTCCTTTGGTGATACTTGGATGTTGCGTGTCTTCCTTGCCTCTCATTGTGTGGTTTCCATATGGACTGGTGGGAACCGCCAAGGTACTTGTAGCTGGTCTGGTATGTCTGCTATGTGGCCCGCTGATTAGTTCCACCACATCAGTCTTGACTACCTTTCCCTATCTTCACTACCATCTCGGGCCACAACTTCTCTAGTCCGACATGATACATCTCCCGAATAATCCTCACTGTAGATGCCACGTCAGGTGGATTAAGCGAGTGGATTAGCGAGTCGATGTCTCGTTCATTCTTAGCATACAGCTTGATGTCATCCATGTAGAGGAGGTGGCTGATGGTAGTTCCACTCCTGAACTTGTACCCGTACCCAGTCCTTGTTATTATCTGGCTGAGGGGGTTTAAGCCTATGCAGAACTTATATAGTGACTGGATAGTGTAGTGGTTAAGAGCACCACCCTTTGATATGGGAGACCACCCTTTGATACGAGAGACTGGGGTTCAAATCCTGGTGGGTGTACCCAACTTTCCAGTAGGGGTCCTTGGGCAAAAGACCCACTAATGCTTCATCTGCCTACCTCAAATATGAGAGTGACATGAACTAGGAGAGTCATGCCAGGCTCGGATGTCTCCTGGATTAACAAGGTCTGCGCCAGATGTTGAGGAACCAGAACAATCTGATGATAAGTGGGCTACTGGAACAAACCCTTCATGGATGAGATGATATATATATTTTTCTATCTGGTAAAAAAAATGTCTCTGGAACCTAACCCCCACCCCAGTTACATGAATTCTTATGGAGAAATTGGATTTGCTTAACATCATTTCACTTAAAGTCACGTTTTTCAGGAACATAACTACAACATTAAGTGAGGAGTTACTGTACCTGATTGCCTAAGAAACCTGCACCACCACTTTACCCACAGTCAACTTGTCAACACCAAACTGATTGGCAGTGGACTGTAGCAGTCTGTGGTAGCCAGCTTCCTAAAGGCTATAGCAACCTGCTTCTGGACTGGCAGGGGTGGTCTCATGCCTCTGTCTTTATGTTGGTGGTGCTGTGTTAGAAGCACCAATTTACATAGGAGGCATCAGTGGCTACTATACTAAGTGCATTGAGCAGCATTAGCCAGTGTGAGTCTGCCATGCCAGGATATTCTTCCTCCTCTGCCTTCTCCTGCTCCATCAGAAGTTCTGTCAGGTGCCCTTGGTGGGTCAGAAAATGCCACTGAAAGGTCCACTGGTGCCTCATGGAAACTATTCCCATTTCCTGACACAGGAGTGAAAACGGAAACAAGAGAACTTCTTGAAAAGGGGTCTGTCTCCTTCATATTGCTTGGTGGGCTGTGTTGGTGGGCTGTTCAAACTTCCTGTAATGTGCAAGGTGGTCAGTAAAGTTTTCCCACAGTGTACCATGGCCAAAAGGGCTACAGCAGACACATTTTGGAAGGCTGCTAGGGAATATGGGATATGGTTGGTTTGACTCAGATCTGCATGCTACAATGTGGACTCTAGAGCCCCAGGTTCTATCTCAGGTTAGAAAATTCTTAACACAGGGTTAAGAATCCATGTAGATGCTCAAGCCCTGGGTTCTTAACACAGGTCAGCTGACTCAAGTCCCACTAACTCTGGGCTTACATTGCAGTGTAGACATGCCCTGTAAGGATTCTGCTCACTCCTCCTAATGCAGGTACCCGTGTCTCCCAAAGCAGGTGTCGTCTCTCTTTTTTTTCAACTTTTTTTTCCTGAGTAATCCCTGCTTTGCCTTCTTAGCTCATAAATCATATATTGCTGTGTGCTTGCTTATCCTACTGACATCTCTGGGGCTGTCTTCAACACCAGTCCTACCCATGAAATTCCCTGGCACAGGGACCATGGGAGACGCTGATCACCATTTGGTGATCCCCAAAGCTGCAGTCCTCTCTTCTTTCAAATCCCTCCTGAAAACACACTTCCATCCTGATGCCTACCAGAAATTAGCTAGCTGATAATAGCCAGAAAAGACTAGCTGGCTAATATCAGCATGGCTGAGAGTTAATTGGAATACTCGATAGTGCTTTAAGAAAACCACTGAATTATCCATATTTAATCAAAATGTGGTCAATTACCTGTCTGATTATGTTATCTGTATGTTGTATCCTATCCCCTACCCTTCATCCAGGTGGGTCCTTGATTTGTTTTTTAAATTGTGGGAGCTTTTGGTCAGGGACAACCCTTGCTTTTATGTTTGTACAATGCCAACCATATTACAGGTTCTTCAATAATAATAACAATAATTAATAATAATAAATTATTATTAGTCCTAGGCACGACGATAATGATCATAATCATCTCTAGTATATTTTCTAATTTGTTTATTTAATTCCTAAATTTTCCTCTTTCTTTTCATCTCTCCTCTTTCCTAACTATACTATAATATCCTTTAACCTTCTTCCAGAACGTCAGCTTCTCAAAACTTTATTGACCTTAGTGGGGTTGAATATAGTAAGGGGAGAACAGAATTTGGTCAGTTAAGTATACATAACCCACAAATACAATGTAGCAGGCCACTGACCGGTACATAGCACAGTCTCTTTTAGCAACTATTTTCATTTTGATTGGCTCCTGCTAACACAAATTCTGAAAAGCAATGAAGAATTCCTATTTGTCCTTTATTTTGGTAACATGTTAAATGTGTTCTCTTTGGGGCAGAGACTGTCTTTTTGTTCTGTTTGTGCAGCTCCTGGCACAATGGTGTGCTCCTGCATAACTGGGTTTCCTACGTGGAATGATAATACAAATAACAAATAATTATACTATTAATATGAATTATTATAATCATCATTTACTTTATGTGTGTCTTGGGCAACATAGTAGAATTCTGTTAGGGCAACTTCTGAGTGTAATGCAAGTCTTAATATAAAAATAAGGATGGTTATCAATATTACAAACACAGAGCAATGCAGTTATTTTATTGGCTTATGGATCCGGTGGCCCTCTGTGAATGTCACAAATCCACAAGGTATCCCTGAGCACTACATTTGGCATTTTGATCTCAAATTCAGTTTGTTAAAAGTACAGGCTGTCACGTATTTGGACAGCTCCCTACTGTTTACACATTAGACTATAACTTATTCCACAAGCAGCAAGGATCTGGAATACACCACACAACAAATTGGCTCGACATACACCTGATTCAGGGCTATGGTACATGTAGAGTGGCACCATTTTAACTTAAAATGTGAATTTAAAATGATTTCGTTAAAGTACTGAGAAAGGCCGGGTGGCTTTTTATGTCCGTTTAAATCAGGCTTATTTCAGTTTGGTTGAAATCGATTAGGAACTGGTTCAAGCTAAACCAAAATAAGCCACAAAAGCAAGTAAGAATGTCCACACGGGGGTTGCACAGGTGTAACCAAACTGGTTTAGCTGAAGCAGTTTAAGCAGATAAGCGCAGAGAGAATCCAAATCGTGGCTTAGGGCGATGAATACATCTCCCCATTACTTTCATGAAAGAATTTCAGGTGTGTCCGAGGGTAGAATGTGTCCTTCGGGGTTCTGCTAAACTCACCTGCTTTTGTTTAACCCCCTCCTCTGCTTTGTGGTCTCCCCCCCTCTTCTCAGAGCCAGTTTGGAACAACGAAGGCAGCGGAGAAGGTGGTAATCACGTTTGGTCTCAGGATCCGGACTGTTAGAGCGTGTTCCGAGCCTCAGCATGCCACCGCAATGGCCCCCGCTGGTGTCCATGGGAGATATGCCCAAGCCTTGTTCATGTTATAAAATGAATTTATTTGGGAAAGCCTGACCCTTCTAAAAGGTCCGGAGAGAAGTAGCCCTAAATAGCGCTGCCTGGTTTCAATCTGGAGTTTTGAAATTCTGTATTTCCCTTGGAAATATGAAGCAGTCACAAACTACTAGCAGCCACAGAAATAACTGTGCCCCGAATCCTGGCCTCATTGAAGTGAAGGGGAAAGCGCCCTAGAACTCCTCTGGAACCAAGATATGATCCCCGGTGGGTGTATGCGAGGTGAGTTCAGATGGGAAAGTCTCTGTCTGATCACTTCGGACATCACTGCGAAGCGTTTAGAGGGAGAATCGAAGATTGTGCAGAACATTTGCCTTAATACAGGTGCTTTCCAGCCCTTCAGCTCCGGGGACTGCGCTGCCCGAAATCTTCTGGTGTCACAGGCCAGGCGGCTTGTGCAAAGCAAGGGCATAGTGTAGGGAATATGATTTGAGTCCCCCTTATTCACCAGAATCCAGAGGAAAGCGGTGTAATCGAGTATTCGATTTCGCACCTGTCCTTGCTTTCCATCAGGTTGGAAACTTTTAGAGTCTTTAATTAACATGTAAAGGCAAGAGAAGAGTCCTCGGTATGTCCTAATGACACGATCAGCCTCGATCAGCGACTAAGGTCCCGATCCTGTAGTTTTTCTAATGAGACTTTATGATTCCACCTTAAAGATGTTTTCACTTCAGCTTGACTGAGTGGATCAATGCAGAAGTCATGCTGGGGGTTTATTGGTTTCGTCTTTGTCAGAACAGGGATTAACGGTTGTAATAAAAACAGCAACCCAAGCAATTTGTTGCATCTGTAGAGAAATACTGCTATCCTAAAAACTCTGGTGTGGTCATGGGCCGCTTCCCTGCTAGAAGATGACCCGCAGAGTGTTTCTGCGTCTTTTAAACTCTTCATCGGTATTTACGGGTGCGATATATTTAGTCAGTTGCATTACCTTAGCTGACCTTTATTTGCACAGAAAGCGGAAAGGACCCATAAGAGTCTGACAATGTGTTATTCAATTATGGGAGGGAGAATAAACATATGTCAATAACTTTTCCAAAACTCAGAGGCCTCCACGTTGCTTCAGTCTGACTTATCATCTTCATTCCCCAGAAATGCAGCAATCTGTGTAACACGAGGCAAGCGCTTCATTTGCAATACATCAAAGCTAGGAGTGAGTTTAAGATGACCCCTGTCTACACCTATGGACAATACAGAAGCAAATATCCCACACGTTTAACTTAAGGCTAATCATAACCTCAGAAGACGAGCGCTTTGTCTGTCTGTCTTTTAAGCACCATACACACCTATGGTATTGTGTAAACGACATATAGAATACTAAAACAGCACAACTAATTCTTAGTCCAGATTAATTCGTTTTAAAATTGGATTGTATTAGGACTGCAGGACTGATCCCTGGTTTATTCATTAAGAGAACAATTACTAATACGAATGGGGATATATTTTCACCCCAATGACAGTTAAAGAAACACGGGATACATAATACGGCCAGATGACTCAAAATATCCATCCGTTATTTGCTCAATCAGATTTCTCTCACCTGCCATATCGTATCGTCGATTTTAAAGTCAGGGACGTTTACACTGTTGCCTCATGTGTTTGGTAGCGCGGTGACAGCTACCGGTAAGTGTTGTGCCTGGGCGTTTGGAACACGGGAGCTGGGCACAGGGTGTTGAGCTGTAGAAATACAAGGTGCAGAGATGCCTGTGGCAAAGGCTGTTCGCGACAGACTGCTTTTCTAACGCGTGTCATCCAGGGAGGCAGCCTGGAAGCCAGAGAAAGGGCTGGGTAAACGCGTTCAAGCCAACGACTGGAGAGCGGAGGTTGAGGGGACACGGAACCGAATCGAGGGGCCAGATCGTGCCATCACTTTTCAAGCAGAACTCCCCTATGTAAACACTGGGGAATTCTGCTTAATAACCCGAGGGCTCGACACGGGCTCGAGATATTTTCTATATTAAACATTACCAAAGCGACCAGTTTACTGCACTTTCCGCGCGAAGACCCCATCTCTGCTCCTGCATTTGAGAACGTGCCAATCCTTGTTTCCTTCAAAACTAACTTGGAGTAATCATCTGTGGCATCGGGTTTCGTTTGTTCTGACTGTCTGATAAACGTTGCTGGTACAGTTATGCAGTGGAATGAGATCAGTGTTTCAAGAACCCCCTTGTAATTAGAAAATCAGGCTAGATGCGTTTACAAATGCGCAATCCTTTCTCAGATGGCATTCGGTGGAACTATAGGAATTTCTGAATACCGAGTTTTCTCGCATTCGGGAAACCCATGGATGGATGTCCAGTGATGGATGTGAAGGGAGAGTATGGAGACTTCTGTACCATTCTATCTCAACCAGATAAAACCAGACTGAAGGGAGAAGTGATTTGGAGAATTAAACAAGGGGCCAGGCCTGGTATTTCTCTCTTTCAAGATATCAATCGGGGAAAATATCATTTGAAACATGCTAATGATTTGTTAATAATAAATGCAACTCCGATGTTCGCTCTTGGGATGACCGACAAAGATTCAGTTTCAGGTTTTCCGGTCAGTAAGCACAGGTAAATGGATGGATGCGGGATGAGCGCATGGATAGCGGGGGAAATAGCGTTTCGGGAAAATGTCGATCTCTAATTAGTCTGGCTTCCAGCCTGAAGCGCTATTCCCCAAGGATCAAAAGTACTGGCATCTTTTGCTTTTAAAAATTGCTAGACGGAATGAAAGCCTATGTTCCTGATTATGTAGCAACAAAGAAGCACCACGAGCGCTAAATGCCAGCAGGAAAATCTCTCGCTGGACTAAGAAGAGCTGCACATATTATAAAAATATGCTTTAATTGGTCCTTATATACGTTATAATAATTATATATTGGCCACAAACATCTTTAGGGTGAGGCAATCATGCAGGCAAATATACCACATTCTATATATATAGGGTGTTCCCCTTTATACCCAACTTAATTTTATATAGATCTATAAATACAAGCACACTTTGTGGATCTGTAGGATACATAAATTACAGCTTTTTTTTTTTTAAAAAAGGCGTCACGTAATGTCTTTATGCAAAAATTTTATTATTATTTTTACATAAATAAATAAATAAATATCTTCCGGTATTACAGAAACCATACAATTACATAGCTATGGGTGTGAAGAAACGCCATCAAGCAAATTTTACAGAAAAAAAACACCTCTCCCCCATCTTTCCCCTCTCCTAAAAAAAAAATAAAGGGCGTCAAACCACATTTCACACTTCATTACCTGCTTCTAGAGATCACCGTAGTGACCCTGTGCGCGTCTCCACTTTTGCTCTGGAGAGGGACGAAATGCCGGGAGAGAATAAAGCTGAATGATTCCCGACCACTGATACAAATTACAGAACTAGTTCTCCCCTCTCCGCCCCCTCTGGAAAATAGATCGCTCGGGACATTTGCTGTTTACCAGATACAGTTACTCACAATTCACAACACAGAGGTGGGGGAGCGGAGCGCTTTGCCTGATGACAAAACCAAAACCCCTCACCACAAGCAAAATAGCAACGGTTGGCGACATTTAAGCTCACACGGACAGTTTATTTACAACGACACAGCGGCACTCACAGGATTTATAAAAAGGCCAGAAAGTCCTTTGTAAATTACATGAAATATACAAAACGGTATAAAATCCTTCCACAGCGTTTTGGCATAGGACGGGGCAAGATCCCCTTCTGCTCTCGAGTTGGTCTCTGGGGGCTGTGAGGCTAGGGAGTGACCGTGAGATCTCTATCGTCTTTCCCTGAGGAGGATGGAGACATGGGCAAGTCCTCGTCGTCCTCCGAGCACTTTGTGGCCAGAGAGGAGCATTTGCAGCTGTGGGCAGAGCCCCCTCCTCGGTGGGAGCTGCTTTTGCCTTCTTTCTTGTGCTTGACCCGGCGGTTCTGAAACCAGATCTTCACCTGTTTCTCGGAGAGGTTCAGGTATGTGGCTATCTCGATGCGCCGGAGCCGGGAGAGGTACATGTTGGAGGCGAACTCCCTCTCCAGTTCCAGGAGCTGCGTGCTAGTGAAGGCGGTGCGCATTCGCTTGCTGCTGGGCAGCTGGCTGGAGGTGCTGTCTGGAGAGGAAAGCGGACGGTCATACTCCGTGGCGCTAAACCTGCTGTACCAAGAGCTGCCCTAGGGGCCCATTTGGAGTCCCTGAAACCTCCCCACGCCCCGGCAGGCTGGGAGCACCCAGATCACCGAGCTGTTGGCCGGGCGCCTCTATGAATGCCACAGGACTCACACTATTGCATACGCTACCTGGCATTGCCTAGGCGGTGGGTGGCATGTCCCGCCAACTCACCCTCATGCCAGAGATTTTATACGGCATGGCATGGATAGTGTATGGCGTGTGCTGCCTTGCCACAGGGCCCCTTACGCACTGTATACGAGGTCTCAGTGCCCAGGCTGGGCATGGCGTACCCTGCCGTGTCATCCTCTCTCCCCAGGCCACAGCTGCCATTGCACCGATAGCCTACACTGCACTGCCGGGGGCAGGGCCAACTCTCCTCCTCTGATTAAATTAGGGCCAGCCAGACTTTGGCACTGGTGACATTGGCCCCATCCTGCCCGGGCCCGCACCGCCTAGGGAGCGCACGGGGAGTCTGGCAGGGCAGGATCGGTCCGTTTGCCCCACCTCTTAGCTCTCCTCCTCGCCTGGCACTTACCGACGGAGATGCAGTGGAACTGCCGGGGGTCGGGCAGAGGGTAGGCGGTCTGGTAAATGGCGGGCGCGTGGCTGACGCTGACCGCGGAGGAGGCTGAGTGCTGCCTGGCCAGGGGCGCGTGGCAGTACTGCGAGCCGAACTGGGGGAAGGAGGCCTTGAGCAGCGGCAGGGCCGGAGGCGGCGGGTGCAGCTGCGAGGCGGTGACGCACAGCGGGCACACGCACAGCAGCCCGGCCTTGCGCGAGTGGCAGGCGCCGGGGGGCAGCCCGTGCAGCGGGTGCGAGGGGTGCACGGCGTAGGGGAAGAGGGGCGGCGGCGGGCTGCTCTCGCTTTTCTTCTCGCTCGCCTCCCGCAGCACCAGCGAGTCCACCAGGAAGGAGCGCGGCATCTCCCCGCGCTGCCTGCCCGGCGCCGCTGGAGCCGCCGGAGGTGCCTCGGGGTGCTGGCCAGCCCCAGTGGTGCTGAAAGGCGCGGGGCTCGCCGCTTAAATAGGCCCTTTGCCATGTGATGGCTACGCCAGGAGCGGCCGGGGCTCTCAATAGGCTTTTTGTGCCTGTTCTCTCGGCATTCACGCTGCACGCTTCCTCATTATTTCCCTTGTTAACTAAATGAACTGCATAATGTACTCCATTCTTGTCAGCCCCACCCACGCCGTAGCCGGCAGCCTCACCCCTCCTCTCCCTGCGGCTGGGTTATTTGCTCATTCGCCAGCGAGTTAATATTCGTCTCCGGCTCTTTATCGCGCTCCTGTGCGTTCAGACGCCGGCAGCCCGCTCCCCTTCTGGGTTTTGCCTTTGCAGCAACTATTTCAACTCCCTGCAACTTCCCTTCCCAGCCCGTCAGCCGCCGGCCCGCTTTCCCACCTGGGCAACGGCTCGGCTTTGCTCTGCTATCTCCGCCGCTGCGCGGATCCCGGCGAGGCGATCCCCGAGTTTTTGCAAACACGCCCGTGACTTTCTCCCCTTCCTTTTGTCGGGAAGTTCTTCCCATCTTCCGCTGCGATTTCCACAGCTCGCCCACTATCTCGAGCCCTTTTTTTCTGTGCATGAGCAGGAGCTTAATCCTCCAGTTTACACAATACTGGGTGTTATTATTCGTATAAACCTGCTTCACGTGGCAAAGGGCTGGTACAAACCTTGTGCATACATACAGCTCGCTCAGCTATCTAGCTGTCTGGCGCATATACACGGGAAGAGTTCGCCCTATCTTAACCTGTTGCAATTCAAAACGAAAAAGCAGCCTCACTGTTACTTGGATACCTACATAGATGCATATCCGCACACACATAGCTAGCTATCCAACATACACAACGTGCACACACACTTTGTGTCTACTATATATCTGGAGGATGTCTCGATGGGTAGATAGGTGGATGGTACAATTCTATATAATTGTAGTAAATGAATAAATGTTCGTCTCTATTCAAGAGAAAGTAGGGATGCTTTTTTCATTTTAAACTACGTGAATTGTAATAGGCTGCAATGCGGTTTATTCCTGTCTTTCTGGCTACACAATAGTTAAACAATTTAAAATGCGGTGCACTGATTAAACAGGCTTTGAAATATTTCAGCTTCAGAGCAGTTTTAACGAATTGCTTTCCCCCGCCCTTATAATGAAAATTAACATAAATAAAAGAGGCTGTATCTTTATTTGTTAATGAAGAGGATCTTTAAAGCATAGAACCTGATCGAAATCTAATGTCTATGTACGCTCGCGCGCACACACACAATTCAACCATTCAGTACCTGATCTAGGCGTTGAATTGTGCCTGTGTATAAGGCAGGGAGGTGTTGTTTTGTTGGTGTTGTTTAATCTGTAGGTTGGTAAGGAATACATGTCAATAAGAAAAAAGCATGTATACGAATACATTTTTTCTTCAGCCCCTGACCACTTAATAGATCTGGAGGTTGTAAACCCCATTACAAATGTGAAGAAATTGTGCTGATAGAACATACTGTAACCTGCCCGTCTAAAAACACCCAACAGATTTTTTTACATTTTTTTTTATAGGAAAGAAAGAATAGAATAAAATGCCTGGGAAACAACGTAACCGTGCATTTCTGGCTTGTACTCCTTACTCACATTTCTCCCCGCAGCCTGAGGCAGGTTTGCCCGAGACAAGATTGACGGTCTGAGCCTAGATATGTATTTGGTTTTTTCCCTCTATTATAAAAATAAAGGACACAAAATAATGATAGTAAAAACCCAAGCCTGAGCTCACCGGGGAGTCCAGATTCTTAGTGTATCTTTCCCGCGGCAGCTTCATTTTTTTTTAAAATAACAAGCTAATATTTTTAATATAGATGTTTATGGTCAATTTGAGCCTGGGAAGAGGTAAATCTTCGAACTGGGAAATGGCCAGCCATCGAGGGGGTGTGCATTTCTAGCCCCAGACTAAGAGATTCCAGCTGTCCGAGGGCTGAACCCCGGGGCTCCCAGCCAGAGGGAGGCAAAGGGTTAACAGTCCCTGAATGCACACCAAGCCCAAAGCTACTGGGAAAGAATATCCAAAAAATAACCAGTTTTTTTTTCCAGCCGCTGGACCTTATTGAATGTCATTGAAGAAAGTTCTGAATGCCAGATAAAGAGAGGCGAATTAAAGTGTGTGACAGCAGAGGATAAGCAAACACAAAGAGAACTCTGTCACACTTTGGGCAAAATCCGTGGGCTTTTTACCAAGCCTCTTCGCTATGATTGAATTAAGTAATAGGAAAACATTTTCTTTCAGTTTAGAGCCATTAGACAAAAACTTCAAAGAGTATAACACTTTTTAATGTGCAGCCCAACAATGGAATCTGTTTTGTGCTGAAATGTTGAAATGGTTTGTTGTGCCACTGTGGGCTGGAAGAACCCAGACTGCAGCAAAATAGCATCCTTCAGCTCGATTTTATGAGAGCTTGAAACGACCACAGACCTTTAATCCTACTGCTTTACACTCCTCTTTTCAGTGCCAAGCTTGCTTCCCCTGTTTGTTTTCTGAAAGCGAGCCTGGGTATGCGATCTTCATACAGTACCAGGAGGCAGACAAAAATACTTTCGCAGAAGCGACACAATCTATAGGTAACACGCCGGAAAATAACCCAGAAAGAACAACAAACGAACAATTTACATCTTGGGCTGTTCCTGGTGTCTTCAGACACTTTCCTTCCACGGGAGGATTCATTTGCAATGGTCTGGAAAATCCCAAGACAGCAGCTCCAGCTGTTGCAATTCCTTTCATATTTTGATGTGCAATGGGAGTGCTTATGTAAACCTTGTAAAAGTGTGAGGGGCGAGGAGAGACCACTGGTATGGATTACAGTGCTACGGTTTTGCCATTCCTGCCTGACAAACGTTTGGAAAGTGTTTACTGGCTTCAAACGTCTTTCCAGTAAACCTTTCCAGGCTGTTCTAGGGTTGCTGCCATGTTAGCTCTTCCACACTGCAGAAGCATAATTCCTTCCTAATGTTGTTGTCAGTACTTGAACTGAAGGGAAGAGGGACCGTGGGAGGGGGTTGCCCAACATCACCACCAGCCTCTCCAGCCCTCTCCTCACTGCTGCTTGCTGGCAAAGGAAAGTTGTTCAAAACAAGTTTAAACATACCATTAGTGAGTGTGTGTGTGGGGGGGAGAGAGATACCATCACTAACGGCAGGGGTGAGGGGTCATGCCATCACTAATTGAAAGGTGGGCATACCATCATGGGGGGCACACCATCAGCAACTGGGGGAGAGGAAAGCACACCACGACTAACTGGAGGAGGGTACAAAATGACTAATTGGACGGAGAGGGGCATACTATCACAGGGGTGGGGCATACTATCATTATGTGGGGGGCAAGAGAGCATACCATCACTAGTGGGGGGGGGAAGTCCATGTCATCACTAATTGGAGGGAGGGGACCTACCATCACAGGGTCACATCCCTTCACTCTCTGGGGGAAGAGGAGGGCATGCCATCACTAACTGAGGGGGGACAGGCCTTCGCTCTGTGGAGGGGATGGGCACACCATCAGTAACTGGGTGAGGGAGAGAGGAGGGAATACCATCACTATCTGGAGGAGGGGCACACATCTGGTATCTGGGGAGAAAGGAAGGTTTGCTGTCAAACTCTGTGGGGTGGGCATACCAATACTAAGTAGGGTGAGAGGAGGGGGTAACATCACTGTTTGAGACAGTGCGGGCGTACCATCACTATCTGCAGGGAGGAGATACCGTTGCTAACTGGGGAAGAGGATGGGGTACTATCTCTATTTGGATGTGGATATAACTTCATTTCCCCTCCCCCACAGTTTGAGCACCATGCTTGTTAAAGATGCACTGAATAGAAATCACAAACCACTATTTAATCATGAACTGTTCACTATGAGACTGATTGACCAAATATTATACATTACTGTGGTGGTCTAATGCATACAGTATTATATCTGGGCCAAACAGTTTTTGTTGGGATTACTCATGGAGGAAGGTAAAGGTAACTGATGGAGGAACTTGGCCTTAAGGCCAATATTTTCAGATCATGCTGCCGAAATCCACTCAATCTAATTCCACGTACATTGAAGTAGTCTGATCATTAGCAGGACTAAGTGCCAGCACCTCCTGTGGGAGGAATGGAAGCTGTGGAAACTTAGCGCAGTTTACAGCTAGGGGAAATGGGCACAGTGGAAGAGTTCCTGAAAACAATGTTTGGTTGAAAAAAGGTGAGGTTGGATGTGAGAAAGAAGAGCAGGCAAAACAGGTCAGGCTGCTTCTATCTATTTATTAGATGACCGTAAGAAAACCTAGCCCTTCCGTCTCAGAATTTGTTTCACTGCCAGCCGATTTCTGGCCTGCCAATTTTCACTTCCTCCTTTTCAAAACACCTGCCCAGTTTGAACAAGATTCATTTTAAGAAAATAGTCAGTCGGAGGAAAATAGAAAGGAGCATAAACTCTGGCAAGTCAAGTGTAAAAGTATAATTAGGCAGGCCAAAAAAAAAAAAAAAAGAGAGAAGAATTTGAACAACTACCAAAAGAAACAAAAACAAACAGATTTTTTTTTAAAGTATACCACAGCCAGGAAGCTTGCCAAACAATCAGTGGGGTCATAGACAATCACAGTGCTAAAGGAGCACTCAAGGACGATAAGGCCATTGCGGCCACACTAAAGGAATTCTTTGCATTAGTCTTCTCTGCAGAGGCTGTGATGGAGATTCTCACACCTGAGCCATTCTTTTTAGGTGACAGATCCGAGTAGCTGTCTCAGACTGAGGTGTCAACCGAGGAGGTCTTGGAACAATTTGATAAATTAAACAGTAATAAGTCACCAGAACCAGCTAGCATTCACCCAAGAGTTCTGAAGGAACTCAAATATGAAATTGCAGAACTGCTAAGTGCAGTATATAACCTATTATTTAAATCAGCCTCTGTACCAGATGACTGGAGGATACCTAATGTGACAGTGATTTTTTAAAAAGGGTCCAGGGGTGACCCTGTCAATTACAGGCCAGTAAGCCTAACTTCAGTATCAGGCAACTTGGTTGAAATTATGATAAAGAACTGACCTATCAGATACAGAGATGAACATAATATTTACGGCTTTTGTAAAATGAAAAATATCTCATGAAACTGTTAGTGTTCTTTAGCGGAGTCAACAAACATGTGGACAAGGATGATCCAGCTGATATAATGTATTTGGACTTTCAGAAAGTCTTTGACAAGGTCCCAGCAAAGGCTTTTAAGCAAAATAAGCAGTCATGAGAAAAGAGGGAAGGTCCTCTCATAGATCAGGAACTGGTTAAAAGACAGGAAATAAAGGATAGGAATAAATTATCGATTTTCACAGTGCAGAGAGGTAAATAGTAGGATCCCCAAAGGGTCTGTACTGGCACCTATGCTGTTCAACATATTCATAAATTATCTGGAAAAGAGGGTATACAGTAAGGTGGCAAAATTTGCAGATGACACAAAATTATTCAGCATATTTAAGTCCAAAGCTGAATGCAAAGTATTACAAAGGGATCTGACAAAACTGGATGACTAGGTAACACTGATGAAATTCAAAGCTGATGAGTGAAAAGAAATGTTCACTGGAAAATATAACCCCAATTACACTTTCTAGATAGTGGGATCTAAATTAGCTGTTACCACTCAGGAAAGAAATTTTGGAGTCGTGAATAGTTCTTTGAAAACATCCACTCAATGTGCAGTGGCAGTCAAAAAAGCGAACAGAATGTTAGGAACCATCAGGAAAGGAATAGATAAAACAGAAAATAGTATAATGTCACTACATAAATTCATGGTACATACACACCTTGAATACTGCAAGCAGTTCTTGTCACCCTCATCTCCAAAAAGATATATTTGAACTGGAAAAAGTACAGAGAAAGGCACCAAAAATGATTAGGGGTATGGAGCAATTCCATACAAGGAAAGATTAAAAAGACAGGGACTGTTCAGTTTAGAAAAGAGATGACTAAGGGGGGATAGGATAAAGGTCTGTAAAATCATGACTGGTGCAGAGAAAGTGAATAAGGAAGTTTTATTTACCTTTCACAGAACACAACAACCAGGGGCCACCCAATGAAATTAACAGACAGCAGATTTAAAACTAACATAAGGAAAAGCAGCAGAGAATCCTGTGGCACCTTATAGACTAAGGGTACGTCTACACTGCACGATTATTTCGAATTAGCTTAAACCGATATTACAAAACAGATCTAATAAAATCGGTTTAGCGCGTCCACAGTGGGATCAATGGTGACGGAAAAACAAAAGCGGACGGTCTCTAGGTGCCGTGCTATTTTTCTGCAAGGGCAATCAGGAGAAAAAGTGCGAAAGACTGTCTTGCTGATGTTTTCCCGGAGCAAGAAATGACTGACCGAATTTACCAGAACCCCCGCGACCATTTAACATTAGCCTCAGGGGGCGGGGGATCATGGAGGAAGGGAAGGGGGTCTGAGGACTCCAGCTATCCCACAGTCCTCAGCAGTCTCTGAAAACTATTTGCATTCTGGTGAGTGCCAATGTCTGTAGCTTACACACCGGTGTCTGCGCATGGTTCACGGACAGCTCATCAGTCTCTTTCCCCATCCCAGCACGAGAAATGAAATAAAGAAACAATCCTTGAGTACTTACAATGTCACTCCTCTTGATACTGAATGCTGCTCGATAGAGGCGATGCTGCGCACTGAAGAGCATTATCTGCTCTCCCTTCACTGGTGTAGATGGTACAGTACTCCTGTAGACAGCAGAAACTGTTACTTGTCTCATCTCTTTTGTTTCACTCAGTAAATGGGACAGAAATGGATAATACCCTGTGAAAATTTTTGAAGCAAATGGGATTGACTCAACTTGGGACTGAGTCAATCCTGTCCTTTATTGTTAATAAAATAGAGTCAGTCATGGGACAAGATGTGATACAAGTGTATTAAAGCAGTGTAGCACAGCACAGCTGCTCCTAATGTCAGTATTCACAAGGGAGCCCTTCAAGTAATACAACTGTTGCTCCACCTACCTGGGCTAACCACAGCAGTGACCCCCCCCCATTGTTGCATAATGGTTTTTTTTTAATGAAGAAATGCAGGAAATAAGAATCACAGACTAGTTAGGAAAATGAGGGGGTGGCAGCTTCCATGGCTATGACAGTCATGCAGTTCTGAATCTTTTCTTTACACAAGAAGATGGAGGGGTCTGATGAGCTCAGCCCCAGGTGATAAGATGAAGACAGTTACCAGCCGTCTGGTACCAATCCACTGTCAGAAAAAGGGAGTCATTCCCATTTTCACCCAGGAGCCCTAGGCCAACTCAGGCCGGAGCACTCACGGGCAACCATCTACCACTGGGGAGGGGCAGAGGAGCGGATACTGCTCTTCACCGCAGCAGCATCGTGTCTGCCAGCAGCATTCAGTACACAGAGGTGACATTACAGTACTCAAGGAATATTTTATTTTACTTTTCTTTCACGGTCGGGGGTGGGGAAGAGACTGATGAGCTGTTCTGTGAACCACGCAAGACACCTGTGTTAAGCTACAGACATTGGGCGCTCAGCCAAGAATGAAATAGTTTTTCAGAGACTGCTGTTGGAGACTGCTAGCTGTAGTCCTCATTACCCCCTCCCTCCCTCCATGAGCATCCGTTTGAGTCTCTGGCTTCCCGTTACGGTTGTCACGCACTGCTGTGTTCCTGGAGTTATTTTTCAAATGCTTTGGCATTTCCTGTTCTTTAACGGAGCTCTGTATAAAACAGATTTGTCTCACATACAGCGATCAATCTAGTATCTCCCGTAAGGTTCAATGCAGGAGCTACTTTGCATTTGAACTGCATCACCACCGTGCTGATCAGAGCTGGACACGTGAAGCAGGAAATGTCATTCTAAAGGTCTCGGGCTTTCCTGTTTACCGGCACTCTGCATCCGAGTTCGGATTGCGGACCAGAGCGGTCATGGTGCACTGTGGGATCCTCTAGTGAGGCCAATAATGATTGATTTCTGTCCACTACGAACCCTAATTCCGAGTTATCACTATCGAATTTAGCGCTACTCCTCTCGTCTGGAGGAGTTCCGAAATCGATTTAAGGAGCCGCTTAACTCGATATTAATGACGACGTCGTGTGAACGGGTACAGCGTTAAATCGGTATATCGGCCATTAAACCGATTTAAAGTTCGCAGTGTAGACCTGGCCTACAGACGTTTTGGAGCATTGAGCATTTCGGGTGAATACCCACTTCGTTTCAGATGCAATGGGTATTCCCACGAAAGCTCATGCTCCAAAAACGTCTGTTAGTCTATAGGTGCACAGGATTCTCTGCTGCTTTTACAGATCCAGAATAACCCGGCTACCCCTCTGATCTAAGAATAAGGAAGTACTCTTCACACAGTGCACACTCAACCCATGAAATTCCATTGCCATCGATTTTTGGTGAAAGCCAAAAGTATAACCGGGTTAAAAAAAAGAATTAGAGAAGTTTATGGAGGATGTCTACCAATAGCTATTAGCCAGATAGTCATGGAACAAACCCCATGCTCTGGTGTCCCTACACCTCTGACTGACAAAAGCTAGGACTGGATGACAGGGTTGATCACTCGATAATTTCCTGTTCTGTTCATTCCCTCTGAAGAACCGGAACTGCCACCGCTGAAAAGACAGAATAAAAGGCTAGACCCGATATTGACCTATTCTGTTTCTTATGTATATTTGGCCTTTCAAAGTTCTGAGTGTGCTGTCTTTGAAATAGCCAAAAGAAAGAATGTCATACTATTTCCTCTTCACCTAGGCTCTGCGGCAGCAAATGATATCATAACATGAAAATAATGTAGATCATAGACTGTTTCTCAATTAATATAGTAATAGTGTAATATTTCTGCAGCCTTAGATACATTTGTAGCATACTGTAGGTTGTATACTGCAGAAGTGACAGAGAAGCCCATTAAAGCAGGAATATGAAAGGTACAAAATAAACCATTCTGACACAGCACATCAACGGATTAACATAACGCAAATGTTCAGGAATATCATGCCATTAAGATTATAGATTCCCAGTTTTGCAGTTAGCCTATGACCCCACCCAAATTGCGGCTAGGGCAGCCTCTGCTGTTCATCTGTGTACTGCTAAATTAACTTCCTGGTTCAGCTGCTTGACCCTCTGAATGATACCTACAAAGTGGGATATCTATGCACAGGTAAATTTGTTTCATTGTTACCTATCTTCTCTCTAAATTGCTCCAGAGCCAAAGATGTGCTACAAATGAAAAGCAAATGTATAGTAATGGCATTTCATAGAACAATGTAAACAAATTGATTAAAAAGTCTGAGTCAGAAAAGATATGCAGGGTCTAACTCTTTGCCTGGGAGATGACGATCTGGTCTCTTCACGTGCATGACTCCCTTCTCTAAGGCATAAATAAGGAGTTCCCCAATGCGGAAAGTCTGGAGGGAGATTTTCAAAGGTATCCGACAAAGCTGCTCAAGAGCAGCAACAAACTACCAGTCCCTGTGCTCTCAGCAGAGGAACTTGCCAAAAAGGCAGGAGGTGGCAGAGAATATTTCACCCCATGAGTACCATGTTTCTCTTCCGTTCACAGCTGGTGCAAAATGCACAAGCCCTGTGGGGGAGACTGTGCCATATGAGGCACAAGGCCCCAGATCCTCAAAGGTATAGGCACTTAACTATCTTTTGAGGATCAGGGCCAGTTTTCAATGCTCGTCCTGTGGCGGTATAGGTCTTCAAGCCTCTGCTCTACAGCTAGTGCTGAATGTCTTAGTAACTTGCTTCTTTCTTTGGCTTGGCTAGCCAAACTCAGAAAAGTATTTGTGGCATAATAATTTTAAAACCTATAGTGGATATTATTAATGTGCACAAAACAAGATATACCCAAGGTGTGTAATTCTTCTAGCTTTCCAGTAGACACAATTAAGTCCTCATGGAAGAGGCTACCCTGTGCTATTACTTTTCGTTTTGCATTATTTTTCCATTTGATTTCATTACGCTATATTTTGAAAAAAAATACAATAATTTTGAGTGGGGTGAAATTTGGATTATAATTTTGTAACTTGTGGTATGTGTAATATATATAGTATTTCAATTTGATAAGGTATCTCAGCACACTAGTTTTTATAATATAATGAGTGTTTTTGTGCAATCATTCTGAAGGTAGGTCCACCTTTCTTGAGTTTCTTCATATATATATATTATAACGAAATCGATTGTTTGATCATGTCCAAAAGCTACCATCGATTTTCAGGAGCGGTCACTGTGTTAGCTGTTCCTCAGCTTCCATTATTCCCACTTCCGGTTGAGAGACATGCTGATGGGCAGAACATTGCCCGGGTGGTGCTGGTACAGCCTCACCCTCCTTTGTGAAGGCAGCAGACAACCCTTTGGCGCCTTTTTCCCGGAGTGCATTGAGCAACGCATAGCACAGAATAATGATCCCTGAGATCAAAACGTATCCTGACGTTGTCAAACCTCGCGTACTCTCGTGCTGACTATATGAACAATGAACTCAAAGCAGGAGGAAGAGGAGCAGCTATTGTGACGAGCAGACAGTGATGACCGGAGAGCGAATTCTCATAACGCTGCCCCAGCGTTTTTGGAGCTAGTGCTATTAACGGGCATCTTCTACCCATTGACGCGAATTTGGCACGGAACAAGCACAGACTGGTGGACCGCATTGTTTTACGTGTGGACGATTCGCAGTGGCTGCGAAACTTCGCATGCGTAGAGACACTTTCTTAGAACTTTTGACATGCTTTCCCTGCCCTGAACGCCATAATACAAACATGGAGCAGCCTCACATGGAGAAGCGTGGCAAAGCCTCTTGAAGCTTGCAACGCCAGACAGCTACGGTCAGTCGGAAACAATTTGGAGTGGGCAAATCTACTGTGGGCTGCATGATGCAAGTAGCAAAAGCAATCTTAAGCTGTGCTAGAAGTTGTGACTCTGGAACGTGCAGGTGATAGTGGATGGCTTTCTGCAATGGTTTTCTAAAATGTGGTGGGCCATAGATGGAACCATATCCTATTTGGCCCACAGAGCGCAGGGCCCCAGTCGTAAACCGCAAGGTACTTTTCAATGTGCTGCAGTATGGTGGACCACAAGGACGTTCACCACATCCACGTGATGTCCATAAGAGTTCATGACGCTCGCGTTTCAGAGCACTAGTCTGTTTAAACGGCTGCACAAGGAATTACTTCCCAGACCGAAAATCCACTGTTGGGATGTGAAATGCCTGTTATCCTTGGAGACCAGCTACCCCTTATGCCATGCTCATGAAGCATCACTGGCACCTGGACAGTGTCAGAGCTGTTCAATACAGGCTGACAAGTGCCGGATTTGTAGAATGTGCATTTGGCGTTTAATGCTCGCTGGCGATCATTACTTACTCCGCCAGACTCAGCCAAACCAATGTCCGCTTGTATTGTGCTTCGCTGTGTGCCAACAATCTTGTGAGACTAAGGGGAGAATTGGCGTGGAGCTTGAGGCAAATCACCTGGCCGCTGACTCTTAAGATAAGGAAGTACTTCTTCACACAGTGCACACTCAACCCATGAAATTCATTGCCAATCGATTTTGTGAAAGCCAAAAGTATAACCGGGTTAAAAAAAGAATTAGAGAAGTTCATGGAGGATGTCTACCAATAGCTATTAGCCAAGATAGTCATGGAAACAACCCCATGCTCTGGGTGTCCCTACACCTCTGACTGACAAAAGCTAGGACTGGATGACAGGGGTTGGATCACTCGATAATTTCCTGTTCTGTTCATTCCCTCTGAAGAACCCGGAACTGGCCACCGCTGAAAGACAGAATAAAAGGCTAGACCCGATATGACCATTCTTAGTTTCTTATGTATTTTGGCCTTTTCAAAGTTCTGAGTGTGCTGTCTTGAGAATAGCCAAAAGAAAGATTGTCTATCTATTTCCTCTTCACCTAGGCTCTGCGGCAGCAAATGATATCATAACATGAAAATAATGTAGATCATAGACTGTTTCTCAATTAATATAGTATAGTGTATATTTTTCTGCAGCCTTAGATACATTTGTAGCATACTGTAGCGTTGTATACTGCAGAGTGATCCAGATGAAGCCCATTAAAGCAGGAATATGAAAGGTACAAAATAAACCATTCTGACACAGCACATCACGGATTAAGCATAACGCAAATGTTCAGGAATATCATGCCCATCTAAGATTATAGATTCCCTAGTTTTGCAGTTAGCCTTATGACCCCACCCAAATTGCGGCTAGGGCAGCCTCTGCTGTTCATCTGTGTACTGCTAAATTAACTTCCTGGTTCACTGCTTGACCCTCTGAATGATACCTGACAAAGTGGGATATCTATGCACAGGTAAATTTGTTTCATTGTTACCTATCTTCTTCTCTAAATTGCTCCAGAGCCAAGATGTGCTTACAAATGAAAAGCAAATGTATAGTATATGGCATTTCATAGAACTATGTAAACAAATATGATTAAAAAGTCTGAGTCAGAAAAGATATGCAGGGTCTAACTCTTTGCCTGGGAGATGACGATCTGGTCTCTTCACGTGCATGGACTCCCTTCTCTAAGTGCATAAATAAGGAGTTCCCCAATGCGGAAAGTCTTGGAGGGAGATTTTCAAAGGTATCCGACAAAGCTGCTCAAGAGCAGCACAAACTACCAGTCCCTGTGCTCTCAGCAGAGGAACTTGCCAAAAAAGGCAGAGGTGGCAGAGGAATATTTCACCCCATGAGTACCATGTTCTCTTTCCGTCTCACAGCTGGTGCAAAATGCACAAGCCCTGTGGGGGAGACTGTGCCCATATGAGGCACAAGGCCCCAGATCCTCAAAGGTATTTAGGCACTTAACTATCTTTGAGGATCAGGGCCAGTTTTTTCAATGCTCCTCCTGTGGCGGTATAGGTCTTCAACAGCCTCTGCTCACAGCTAGTGGCTGAATGTTGCTATGTAACTTGCTTCTTTCTTTGGACTTGGCTAGCCAAACTCAGAAAAGTATTTGTGGCATATTAATGTGAAAGACCTATGCTGGATATTTATTAATGTTGCACAAAACAAAGATTACCCAAGGTGTGTTAATTCTTCTAGCTTTCCAGTATACACAATAAGTCCCATGAAGAGGCACTCTGCTAATTACTTCTTTTTGCATTATTGTTTCATTTGATTTCATTACGCTTACTATTTTGAAAAAAATAACAATAATTTTGAGTGGGGTGAAATATTTGGATTATATTTTTGTACTGTAAGGTATGTGTATATATATATATATTTCAATTGTAAGGTATGTACACACACAGTTTTTATAATATAATGAGGTTTTTGTGCTAATCATTTACTGAAAGGTGAGGTCACCTTTCCTTGAGTTCTTCATATATATATATATATAAAAAAAAATAAAAAATTCCCCTCTCACCCCTATGGGTGGTATGTGTCTTCCTCAGCCTCGGGTCCTCTACCAGAGGCCTGGGAGTTTGAGGGTTCTTCTCAGTATCTTAGCTGTTCCTAGCACTGCACTCTTCTGGACAGAGAGCTCTGATGTTGTTCCTGGGATCTGTTGGAGCCACTCACCCAGCTTAGGAGTCACAGCCCCGAGTGCTCCTACCACCACTGGGACCACTTTGGCCTTCACTTTCCACATCCTCTCTAGTTCCTTTTTCAGGCCCTGGTAACTTCTCCAGCTTCTCATATTCCTTCTTCCTGATGTTGCTGTCACTTGGCACTGCTATATCTATCACCACCGCTGTCTTCTGGTCCTTGTCTATTACCACGATGTCTTGGTTGATTGGCCAGTACCTGCCTGTCCGTTGGATCTGGAAGTCCCATAGAATCTAGCCCTGCTATTCTCCACAACCTTCTGTGGTATCTCCCATCTGGTCTTGGGAGGTCTAGCCCATCGCTGTGCAGATGCTCCTGTACACAATGCCAGCCACTTGGTTGTTGCCGTTCATTGTATGCTGTTCCTGCCTGCACTTACATCCTGCCACTATGTGTTGGACTGTCTCTGAGGCCTCTCTGCACAGTCTGCACCTTGGGTCCTCTCAGTGTGGTAGACCCCTGCTTCAATGGATCTGGTGCTCAGTGCCTTTCCTGTGCTGCTATGATCAGTGCCTCAGTGCTGTCTTTTAGTCCAGCCTTTCCAGCCACTGGGTAGGATTTCCCAATGTCAGCCACCTCAGCTATCTGTCGATGGTACAATCCCATGCAGGGTCTTGTCTTGCCATGGCACTTCTTCTGCTTGGTCTTCCTCCCATGTCTGCTGCCTGCCTCAGCCATTCTTCAGCAGCTCATCTTTGGGGGCCATCTTACTGATGTACTCCTGGATGTTCCGGGTTTCGTCCAGGACAGTGGCTTTGACATTCACCAGCCCGCGCGCCTTCTTCTGGCTGGTATACAGTCTCTGGGTGTGGCTTGGGTGGAAACCTCCGTGCATTGTGAGGAGCTTCTGGGTCTTCACATCGGCAGCCTCCATGTCCCTTTGCCAGCTCACTATACCGGCAGGTATCTGATGACCGGCAGGGCGAATCTGTTGATGGCGTGGATCTTGTTCTTCCCACTGAGCTGGCTCTTCAGGACCTGTCTTATCCTTTGTGATACTTGGATGTTGCTGCCTTCCTTGCCTCCTCATTGTGTTTCCATGTGACTGTGGGACGCCAAGGTACTTGTAGCTGGTCTGTATGTCTGCTATGTGCCCGCTGATAGTTCCACCCCATCAGCCTTGACTACCTTCCCTCCTTCTCACTACCATCCGGCCACTCTTTCCAGTCCGAATGACATCCGAATATCCTCAATGTAGATCGCGTCAGGTGGATTAGGAGTCGCTGTCTCGTTCATTCTTAGCATACAGCTTGATGTCATTCATGTAGAGGAGGTGGCTGATGGTAGTTCCACTTCTGAACCTGTACCCGTACCCAAGCCTTGTTATTATCTGGCTGAGGGGGTTAAGCCTATGCAGAACAGCAGTGGGACAGTGCATCACCTTGGTAATGCCGCACTTGATGGCCACTTGTGCAAGCTGCCTTGAGTTGACTTCCAATGTTGTCTTCCATAGTCCCATTGAGTTCTTGAGGAAGGTCCTTAGTGTCCTGTTGACTTTATTATAGCGCCAGACATCACAGATCCACGTGTGCGGCATGAGTCGTAGGCTTTCCTGTAGTCAATCCAGGCTGTGCTTAGATTGGTCTGTCTAGACCTTGAGTCTTGGCGACTGCTCTATCTATGAGCAACGTGTTGTTCCAATGCCTTCTGAGCTGTGCTCATGTACTGGCCCATAGGTCCTGTAGCTTGGCGGCTATGATGCCTGATAGGACTTTCCATGTTGTGGGGAGGCAGGTTATGTGGCCAGTTCTGTCCCTTGCAGGGGTCTTTCATGACAGCACTGTCCTTCCTTGTGTTAGCCAGGAATGGGAGCCTGCTGCTAGCAGTTGGTTCATTGTGCTGCTAAGCGTTCATGCACTGCTGTTAGTTTCTTTAGCCAGTAGGTGTGGATCATGTCTGTCCAGGTGCTGTCCAGCTCTTTTGTGTTCTTGACCCGCTGCTGGATGTCTTCTCTGTATGGTGACTGGTTCTGTCTGGAGATTGCTGTGCTCTGTTCTCAGGTCCTGCAGCCACTTTTGCACTGGTGTTATGAGTCTTCCTCTTTCTCCCCATATGTTCTTCCAGTACTGTTCAGTTTCTGCTGCTGGTGGCTCTGCTGTTTTTTGGTGTTGCACTGCAGTTGGGAGTACACCTTGGATGGTTCTTTGGAGAACAGGGCATTTACTTTTTGGCCTCTGCTTCTCTAGTGTACTCCTTAGCCTGGTAGCCAGTGCTGTGAGCCTTTGTTTAACAGTCTCTAGGCTTAAGATGGAGTCAGGCCCTTGTATTTTTCAGTAGCCGAGTCTTATCCTTAATCTCTACACCCCTTCTGTAGTTCCACCAGCTGACTAACTTCTCTCCGAGTCGCCTTGATCTTATCCTCCAACCTCATTTTCAGGTGGTACATACTGTTGTTCTTCTTGATCGTGTAGCCAAGCATCTCCAGGATTACAAGAGCTTGTAGCGTATACCAGTTCATTGATTTGAAGTTATGGTAGTAGTAGGGAATGTCATGAGGGCTCTATTGGCATCTTCTAACATACTATCTGATGTACTTTCCACTAAGCCTTGGTAATCAGTCTCGAGGATGATTGTAGCTAGTTTCTCCATGATCTATGCCCAATCAGCTGCTGTGCTCTGCAATGGAGGGGTGGCAGTGAAAGTTCAGCTTCAGTGTGGGCTGCACATCCACTTGTTCTTCCAGGTCTTCTTGAGTCTGGGATGTAATGTGGAGCTGGTCTATCTCAAGCTGTGAGACAGCTTCCTCTTTAACTATGTGAAGCGTTGAGTAACTAGCTGTTTCTCAGTAAGTGTGGATGTAGTCTTTGTCCTCCATAGTCCCCCATACATCCCCTCTCATTAGGTCTACTGTTTGTAGTAGCATTCCATTCAATTCCAGGTTCTCTGTCCATCATGATGGGTTTGTTCCAGTAGCCCACTTATCATCAGATTGCCCTGGTTCCTCAACATCTGGCGTGGACCTTGTTAATCCGGGCGACGTCCGAGCCGGCATGACTCTCCTAGCTCGTGTCACTCTCATATTTGAGGTAGGCAGGTGAAGCATTAGGGGGTCTTTTGCCCAAGGACCTCTACTAGAAAGTTGGGTACCAACTGGGATTTGAACCCCCATCTCTTGTATCAAAGGGCGGTCTCCTGTATCAAAGGGCGGCGCTCTTAACCACTACGCTATACAGCTATATCTCCAAGGCTGTGGAAAATAGATATGTGCTATGGCACTGCACTGTTTGTGTAGTTAGGATACAATTAAAAACGATGTTCCTTATTCTTTCACTTAGTTTTTAACTGAAACCAATGGAATTGCACCTGACTTACCCCAGTGTATGTATATGCATATATGCACAAGAGGGCAATGTTAAGGCGGAAGTGAATGGATCAATGACTGGCTGAGGATTTGCCTCTTTGAATTCAGAACCATGAAAACTTTGCATTCTCTTCACATAGACTTTCAAATGTAATTTTTTAAGTTGTTGGAACAAAGAAAGACATGCCCTTATGTGGAAAAAGCTAGTTAGATACCACCAGAACCTCAGACTACATGCATTTCATGGGATCCATCTGCTTTGAACATTAGGAACGGTGCAGACTTACAAGACCTGAAGCTGGTGCCTCATTCACTGCACAGTTAACAGGAGTTAAAACAATGGTTATTTCATTCAGTCTTGTGCTAGTCGCAATTTTAAGGGTCAGTATTTCACAGACACTGGGCCTGAACCCACTCCTATTGAATTCAGTGGCAAGTAGATCATGTCCTACCTGGGCTAGAAACATAAATTATATCTCACTGGGATTCGGTGTGTGGTATTTGCATTTAGGCCTAGTGTTTTGTGAGACCCTGAACCTTGTAATCACGACACACTCTCCCCACATACAAAAGCTATTTTAGATAGCATTTAGACTTTCTTTAACAATGTTCTACTTTCTTGTTATGTCTGATACCTGTAATCTGGTAACTAAGGCCCAGATACTCAATGGTATTTAGGAGCCGAACTCCCATTAATTTAAACATTGGAGGATCTGGGATTGAATCAAGCTGGCATTGCAAGTGGAGGGACATGAAATAGATTTGCCCTAATTTGTGGCATAAACAACAGACATGATGATGTGTGGTGATATGAAAGTTTATTGAAAATTGTTTGAAATGTCTTTCAATACTTGTGAGAAGAGGAACAATTCCAAACTCATGCGAATACATAACATTATTCCTCTTGTGGTTGAGGAGCTGGACTGGGACACAGGAGAACTGGGGTTGCTTCCTGGCTGCACCGTAGAACTTAAGACCATAGAAAATACCATACTGGTCAGACCTGGGATCTCCGACAGCCCTCCTGTGTGACCTTGTGCAAGTCACTTAGCCTCGCGGTTCCTCAGCTGTAAAATGAGATACTAATAATTCCTTTCTCCCAACCTTTGTCTTGTTTATTTTGACTGTAAGCTCTTTAGGGCAAGGACTCTCTCTTACTATGCATTTGTACAGTGCCTGGGGCAAGTGAGACCTGATTTCTTTACAGACCTTTAAGTGCTGTAATACAAACAATGAACAAATCATAAAATACTTTGAATCCTTGTAAAACCCACAGGACTGAAAAGCAGTGGAAATACAATAGGGCTATAGCTAGTAGGGGTCTGCAGAGAGCCCCTGTACTCTATGACCTCTTCCATTCTTGCTCCTATGCAGAGCTAGAGTAATTCCACTGCATTTTGGCAGTTCCGATGGCCATGGGTTGGGAACACACAGAAGCATTTTCAGCAATACAATAGTTCCATCATTTGTAAAGTGAGTTAGGAACCTTTGAGATGAAAAATGATGCATACAGTAAATGTAAGATATTCATTTAATTTTACTCTGTTATTCCCTGTTGCTCTGTATTTTCTCTCTTTTCCCTCCAGTTTTCCTCCCTTGCTTCTTTCTTTCTGTCCTTCTCCTCTTTTCCTTTCCTTTCTCTCCCTCTCCTTTTTTGTATGCATTGTTCATTTTCTCCATCTTTCTCCTCTTTCACTCTCCTTGTCTTCTTCTCTTCACCCAGAACATTTGCTGGGGGAAGTACAGAAATTCTTCTACTATTCTTTCACACACAAAAAGTGAGAAAAGAGGCCTGAGACTGGATGAATGACAACCTTCCTCACTATTCCCATCAAAAGCTCAAACTCGGCGAGAGAGTAAGGCAGGAGAGATAGCGTCTTTCCCAAATTCTCCACACTTCCTGGACATTGCGCTGGGAAAAGAAAGACGAAGAAAGAAAGAAGAAAAGAAACATAAAAGGACAGTATCTCATCTAAAGGACAGTATCTCATCTACCTCAGATTAGCAGACAATATGGTCTGGATTGCAGATAGCATGAATTGAAGTGGTAAAGGAATCCCACTATGAAAACCAGGCTGAGTAAAAATTCACTTTAACACGGTAGTAAACTATGCTGAGAGAGAGACATAGGAAAAACACATCATACTTTATAGATATTAGGAGATCTAAAGTAGCAAAATTTCAGAGACTACCATACTATGGAAAATGATTAATAAGCACTCACAGAGACATTCATCCAGTGGTGAATTCACAAAGGCTTGACAATGATCAAAAAAAGTCCCTTTCTCTTCTTGAAAGATTTAAGTGAAATGGTCATTTGCTCTGTTTTGATAAGATTAAATTAAATGTTCAAGTATTCTCTCTCATTTAAAAAAATAGCCGATAAGGAAATGGAGCTGGAAAGGGATTTAAAAACACTGAGAGCAGGGTTGGAAAGTGTTGTTTCATTTGTTCGACTCATCAGTATACGTAATGGAAATATAGCCGCTTCCAGGAGATTTGTTTAAAGTGAAATATAATAGTACATTGGCTATGTAGCTGGGAGAAAGGAAAGGAATTCTCCCAAAAGACAAGAACACAATTAAAATAGCATTGTCTGAAGGGGGGGAAAAGTTGACCAAATTCACCAGTGCACTCTAGCTGTTTTGTCATGTAAAATAGCCATAAATTTGGCTTTACTGGCCTGCTAAACCTGAGTGGCACAAAGCAGATGAAACATACCTGTGAACTTCCCCTACTGTAGTCATTGTATAAACATGCCACTACCCAACAACTCCTGACCCCCAACACCTCCTCTATGTGAAGAGATGTGAGTGGCCCAGAGCTGCCTACGTTGGCTTCATGATTTCTGCATGTCAGGAGAATCCTTAGCTGTTCCTTTATGTCAGTTTACCAGTCATTTTGCACTACCAGAGCAGTGGAAAGGGTCAAAGATCTGGCTCTAAGTTTTCTGCTTGTCTTTTCATTTTGATTTTCTTTTATAATCTAAGAGTTGAAGACTTGCCCCATAACAAGAAAGCTGTACTGTGGTGCACAATTCAGTTTGGATGGGTACAAAATAGCCCCATCTAAACCCTCCTATCGAAAATCTCTCTGGCCTGGTCTATACTACATAGTTAGGGAGATGTAAGACAGCTGACAAAATAACCCCACCTCCAGTAGAGGGCTTATGTCGGTGTAGTGCGGGCAATGTAGTGTCTGTGTAGACGCTGGAGTACTTACATTGGTTCTCAGCTGTCTTATCAATTTCAGGGCTCCATGCTGGAGCTATGAAATTGACAAAAAACATGGGCAGCTAAAGCCCAGGTGTTCCCGGTTCCCCCTCTGAGCTGGGCTGTACCCACCCAGCTCCCTACTCAGGGAGCTGAGAAGCCCAGGTGGCTGCCCCCTGCTCCTGGCTGGGTGTAGGGAGCTGAGAGCCCAGGGGGAATCTGGGCTCCTGACAGGGAACTGAGAGGTCTGGCTTTTAGCTCCCCATACTGACCTTCTTTAGTCAATGGAAGCCCTCCTGGTGAGGGTAGTGTGGACATCGGTCAGCTCAGTAATTACTGTAAGGGCATGTATAATGTAGACATGCCCCCCCTATTCTTTTGATCAGATACACTCCTTTCTTTCTGATTATGTTATTGACTTTATATCAAGAAAGAACATTTTCTGTCCTTCCAAAGGGATGTTGTTCTTGAGTCTAGCAGCCTTTAGATTAGGTCTTTGTTCCTAAAATTGATAACGACAATGAATGTCCCATCAGTCCGATTCTCTTTGATGTACTTCTAGTTGGGATCCAGTAGCCTCTCTCGGTAAAGAGGATGTCTTGCTCTGTGCCTAAATCAAGAAGCTTAGGGAATAGTGTGGAGAATAAAGTCATTCAGCTCTAGGTTATCCCAACCCGCAGAGAAGCCGTGTGTCTGGAGATTTTGACTTCTGTCCTGATTCTACAGCTCTCTGCTTTTCGCTCCAATAGAGCAATATTTTGGAGAGCAGCAACTGAAAACTCTTTGGTTTTATCAATAGCTTCATTGGTCTGCAGCTGTTTTTCCACTTATATGATCCTCCCACTTCTGCTAGTTTGTCCGGGTTCTTTGCCTGAGCTAGCCAGCTTTATATCACCATCTGTTTCATGTGACCATTTATTCCCATATTATAGAACTAGTTTGGGTCTGGCGAGGTACAGCTTCATCTGGCAAAAATTATGACTGATGCCATCCACAACACCAATGCTATCCACAGAGGCAGAGAAATCCAATAGTTCTCCCTTCTTTTTGTCAATGTCCAGAATTTTTTGCTATTGTTTTTAGGGTTTGCTCCTTTGATTGCTGTGCTATTGCAGCAAGAAGTCACTGTTATAAATTTAGGTTAATAGAGTTTCCATGAGGCACAACGGCTCAGTATGTCACTAGGTTCAACCCACATTATTTATTATTAACTAACTATATAGAATGAAAGAGAAAGAGACGGTGCAATCAAAAGCATTCTGGGCATCTCACAGAAATTAGCCAAGACACAAATTAGCCTTCATTTACATTAAGGCCATTTTACACCACTCTAGTCACAGAAAGGAGTCTCAAAGTGGATGCAAATCAAATTGACTCCCATTGTAAAGTTCCTTGATACTCACTGATTCGGTGGTATGAAGTGGTCTTAGTGTGACACGGGGTATGTCTACAGCTATGCGGCTATAGTGTTGTAGTGTGGATGTATCCTAGATCGACAGAAGTGTTTTTCCCCATCAATGTAGTTAATCTACCTCTCTGAGAGGCAGTAGAATTCTTCAACCTAGCTGTATCTATAGTGACGGTTAGGTTTACCTAATTATGTTGCACAAGGTGTGAACATTTTCATGGCCCTGAGCAAAGTAGTTAGTTGACCTAAGTGATAGGTGTAGCCAGGTCCAATAAGAATCAGTCCCACAGCCCCTGCTCCAGAAAGCTCAAGACTCTAAATTCCAGAGCAGGTTGGCCTTCTGGGGAGGTTTTTTGTTGTTGTTGTTTAAACAAAATATTAAACTTCAGTTTTAAAAGAAAGGGAACATTTTTGACAACCTTCCCTCCATTATTCAAGCAGCACAGGTGCCACAACACATGCACTTCATAGATGGCTGGAAAGGAGAAGAAAAGGACAAGAGTTGCATTAATATAACATAGCTGCATGCACATCTTGGCAGTTCCATTACATTAGGGCAGTGGTAATTTTTAAATTAATTTGACTCTTTGTACTGATAGGTGACTCAGCAGAAGTGAGGTCACGTCTACACTACACAATGAAGTCGACCTAACTTCTGTTGGCACACAGCCACCGAAGTAATGACATCGCTTGTGTGTGTCCACCCTTTGCTCCTTGTGTTGGCGGTGTGCGTCCTCACCAGGAGTGCTTGTATTGATTGTACTAAGAGGGTGGGGCATTGTGGGATGGCTCCTGAAAGCCAGTAACCATTGACATAAGCAACGCAGTGTGTATACTGACCCTGTGTTGACCTAATTACATCAACTTTGACTCTACACTGTTCATGGAGGTGGAGTTATTAAGCCAGTGTAGCAGGGCAGTTACATCAATGAAAGTCAAATTTAAGTGTAGACACTTCCATAGTTAGGTCAACGTACGCTGCCCTGTATTAACATAACTGTACTGTAGATCAGGCCTGCATATTTAGGAGGATTTGAATGAGAAGAGGGAGGTGGTTTGGTGTATACATTTGGCTAGCGGAAAGATTCCCATTAAATTTAGTGGGCTTTGGATCAGGCCTTTGGGGAGCGGAATGGAAAATGCCACGGGAATTTACATCTTTGGGGCCAGTTCTGGCATTTAGCCACTGACCAGGTAGGGTGGAATGTGGAGCCATCCTACCTCGTGGAAAGGGACTGTGCCTCAAGAAGGCACAGTCTGCCCTGAGCAGCAAAGCACACAAGGGGACTGCTGGCTCCTCCTGGTGAGGGTAGTGTGGATTGAAATAAACTGATAAGATCTGCTCACATAAAGTCTGTAGTGTATTTCTCTGCATCCCCAAGCTTGCTGGCTACAGGTCATCTGGGAGAGGAGTGTGCTTTTCTGGAAGTCCCCTGCACTTTCCCAGGCCACCTCTGTAGGGATCAGAAGTCCAGGAGCCAAGCCATGGGTCAGACTCGTTTGTTTCTCCCCAGCAAGTTTGCAAAGAACAAGCAGTGCATGTAGCATTTCCCTGGCCCTTTGCTCAGTTGGGGGGTTCAGACCTCTCATTGCCCCTCGGCCTTTTACGCTGACCTTTTCTTTACTTCTTCTTTTTCTCACACAGAGAATGTTTGTGTGTGGTTGTGAAAGAGGGTCTCCTGTTTGTGCTGTTACCGCAGTGCACCACATTACTGAAACACAGTGAGAATGGACTAGACGAGAGTATTGTTCAAGAATATCCATCAAGGCCTCTTAGGGTTGGTGGATTTGAATGCCTGCAGCCTGGCTTTCAACGTCACATGAAGGTTCTGATGATCAGGCTCTCTAAAGTTTATCATTTCCTTATGGTTTGTGGAGATGAGATTGGCAACATTTGGCACAGTTGTAAAAATCTCTGCTACATTCATATCATAAAATGATGTTAATTAAATGTGAAAGGTTTATTTTAGGAAGGAGATTTCCTAAGGAAATTAATCCATAGTGTGTGTGTGTGGGGGGGGGAGGTTTTAGAGAGGGAGAGAGCGAAAGAGAGAGAGAGAAGGGGTGGGGAAAGGAGCATGTGTGCATGCTAAGATCGCCACCTGTCTCACGTTTTCCCAGAATCGTTCCTTTTTTGTAATAGCTGTGCTGGAAAATCTGTAAAGGTGTGTAGTACACACTGCCAGTTGTCCAGTGTTATGAGTTCAAGATCATCCCGGATATCCCGGGTTTTTTGTATTTCAGAGATGACAGTCTTAGTGTGTGCATAGTCAGCATGATCCCAAATTTACCCGAACCTTGACTCGCCTCTGATTCTATACCGTCTAAATGAGATACCAAGAATATATGCCAAAGAGGAGGTTATATGTAACTATTAACCAAATGTAAAGAATACATGCTACAGAGGTAGTTTGAACTTTGATGTGGCTGGTGAATATTATTAATATATATTCAATTCCACGCAAACAAATATGTTAAGCCAAAGTTGCAAGGTTAAACATTCAAAAACCAGGAAATGCAAAAGCTAAGACAGAATACACAGTCGTAATTCTGCCCCTTTGAGCCTTTTCAGACTGTGGAAAATAAGTTACATGATCACTTACTATTTGTCAAATAATGCAGTATAATAGTGTAGTATTCTTCTATATTACCTAAAGACCTCACTTATTCTACAAACTCCTGATCATCAAGAAATTGATGTTAATGGGACTACTCAGGTGTGTAAGAGTTAGCAGGATCTGACTCTTAGACACACAGAGGGTGTGTCGACACAGCCAAAAAAACCCATTGCAAATGATTCTCCAAGCCCAAGTTCACTGACTTGGGCTCCTGGGTTTTGCATAATGGGCTTTGGAATTTTTCCATTCTTGTATATTAACTACTGACCTCATTGTCATAATAATCTAGTAAATCTTTCTTAACTTAGACTTATGACAAATCCCTTTTTTGCTGAGGTTTGTATTTTAATAAACTTGTCAGAACAGATGTATCCTACATTTCACAAGATAATTTTGTCTTTGTAACCAGATAAACCTCAGGCAGTAATCAATAACTGTATCCTCTCACAAACAAAATAAACAGTGTTAGCTATGTTTTTGAAACCATTTCTCATTTTTCTGTGTGTCTTCTAAGTTCAAATCTTACTTTTTCTGAGTATCGTGCCAATTAGATTGGGGCAGAGAAGTAGGAGCTCAACACCTCCCCCTCACACACACACATACACACACCAAACATTCTGATTCACCCCCAGGCATGCTCACAAGTAGGAGGGAAAGAGATCTGTAGCTGCCATATGCTTCAGCTGAATCTGGGTACCAGACCACCTCTGACTCTATCCTTGCATCAAAAGCCCCAACTACCTCTTTATAAGCTTATAAAACCTGCCAGCTTTCTCTGAAAACTTCGACAGTTCCATAGAAAATTCGGCAGCACATTGAAAGGTTATGCTGGAAAGCATTCTAAAATTGAGACTCACACTGAATTTGGTATCAAAATGAATAACACAAAGAATATTAGATGGGCTGCATTGTCCTTTTTCGTATTTAATGAAGTACAAATCTCTGCTGTTCAATTGCTTGACTGGCACAGAAACTTCAGTGTGCCACCGAGTTCAGCATTGCAACCACAGAGTACACAGAGCCCTGCCTTCAGAAATGACAAACACATGCCAAGAAGCAATATCACAGGCCACATGATGTGCACCTCTTATATGCAACTCAAACAACCTGTGGAAAGGCAGCAAAGACTATCATTACTATGAGGAAGGCCAAGACATACATACCTGTGCATGCTGCAACAGGCTGACACTGTTTGCCTGAAATACCCCATTCCGGCCATTCACTGAGGTGGCTCACTCATTATCCCACCTGGATATCAGGGATGTGGGAGTAGACCTCTGGCAGAAAAGTACGGGCTGAACAGTCGAGAAAGAAACATTAGGAGCACCCAAGCTTGAGGAGAAAGTTTGAGCTGATCTTTATGCTATCACGTGGCTGGTTTATTCATTAATAAAGTCAGATGTTCGGAAGGGGATTCTCTAGCTTCTCCACTGCATGGACTGTGTTTGCAGAGCAGCTTTGCTCACAAATATAGAGCCACACATGCAGATAAAAGCAGTACACAGAGGAAGCCAAGAGAGATCACGTGAGTGATGAAGTTATTTACAAGTGCTCAAAAAGAAAACTAGCAAATAAGGACAGCTACAGTTGTCACCCTTTATACACTCAATTTCTCCTCTTTTTTTTTCTGTTTTCTACTAGTGATTCTCAAAATGAAAATTATTTGAAAAAAACAAAATGTATATAACCCGCAACAGCATACATGGATAGTTGTTTTCAAGAATGCCGTGGATAACTACATGACTTTATCACAGTGTATTACATACTATATTCTATGGGTAATGGCGTAGGCAGGCACTTTACACTTTGCCTTAAAGTCAATGGAATTACGCCCATGTAAAGTTTGTGTGAGAGATAAATGAGAGATAAATTCAAGGTATGAATTACACCATCATGTGCATCACTGCACTGCTCTAATTATGAGCCTTAGACTCTGATTTACAACTATCAATCTGCAGAGCAAAATAAAAACACGACAAAGAAACAATGTTTTGATTTTTCTAGGACCTTTCATCTGAGGATCTCAAAGCACTGGTTTCACTACAAGTCAGTCAGTTTGCAACTCGTAACAGTCCACAGAACATTTTTAGCTAGGGCAGTTGCAACACAAATGTGTAATATCACAACATTTTGAGAAACAACATTGTTTCCTTGCCTTCACTATATCTGTATGTCTCTATCCACCTGCTGTCTCATCTTGTCCTCAGATTGTAAATTCCTTGGGGGCAGAGACCATCTTGTTGTTCTTTGTGCAGCACCTACCACAATGGGGTCCTACTCTATGACTGGTGCTGCTAGGCACTGCCATTATACAAATAAATAATAATAATAATTGTGAACCATCTCAGGAGTGTTGAAGTCAAAGAGAAAAAGACAACATTGACCCCTTCCTCACCATTTCCTTTCCAGTTTTTTCACACAAATCTTGCTACTATTGCTCATTCTGAGGTACCTGGAGCCTAGGGAGTTTCTAGACATCAGTGATAAAGGTAACCAGTGCTGAGAACAGGATATATTCATGGCTGCTGTATTTGGGTAGAGTAACTCACATATAGCTGCCTGTAGGTGGGGCACTATCCCATCTTATCTACAATGGGAAAGCACATTTCAGGTCTCTGCATCTCCATATCTTGGAAAACAGGGAGTTTCCATTTCCTCCTTACCACATCTGAACCCAGAAAGAGACAGTATAAAAGTGGACAGGTTTCAGAGTGGTAGCCATGTTAGTCTGTATCAGCAAAAACAACAAGGAGTCCTTGCGGCACCTTAGAGACTAACAAATTTATCTGGGCACAAGCTTTCGTGGGCTAAAACCCACTTCATCAGAGTGGGACTGACCATGTAGAAAGATGTCCCTAAATCAAAATTCACTCTTTAGCTGTTGGATCTGGACAAGTCAGTGAAGGTCAGGAAGAGGTAAGAAAACAACAAATGTCAGGATTACAATTTGCAACCGAGTCCATCAACTGTCTTTACTTTCATCAAACCCAGCGGCTCTTCAAGCAGCTTGGTAATCAATGGAAGTCAAACACTGAAGATAAATGAATCTCTTACAAGAGGGAAGAGATTCTTCTCTTTCTGAAATATTATTTTCAAGAGGAGAAGGGCCAGATTTCTTCCAGTTGAGTCCTCCTCTTGAGCAGAACAGGGTGGGAAGGGGGATATGTTCAAGAAGAGTAGAAGACAGGAGACCTTTATACTATTCATGTTTGCCTTGTGCATTATTTCCTATTTCAGTACACTTATAGTATAGCGACTGAAATCTGAGAACAGTGTATAACATATATGTTTGCTGCAGTGGACTCAGCATTTTAGATAGCAAAGCACATAATTCCTCCTACTTTGTGTAGCTCATAGTACATCATAATTACTCAGAGACCTTTTAGTTAATCTATTTGTTGTGGATACAAACATGTATACAAAACCCTGTACCCAAGCCATGGAAGGCAGCAGTCATATGAAAGATGTGCTGGTTAGTGAAGTGACAAAAAGTACTTGTACAGTGTTAACTTTAGTGAAGAGACTGGAGTTGCTAAAATAAGTTGATAACTGAGAAACTCCTATATCAAATTTCCAGGATATTGATATAAGCCAAAAGCAGGACTCAAGAATTTTAGGAAACAAAGGAATGACTTTTGATTGCTAGAATACTCACAGTCTTGATCACAAAAAGCACCATTCTGGAAATTTGGAAGATGTAGAGGAAGTTTTTTCCTGCTAGTTAATTTGTGTCCAAAGTCCACAAGTGCCTACCAGTGGACTCCTGTTGGTGGAGAAGCATGAGAACTTGGCAGGTGAGTTATGCTGTTTAGATTATGTTGCTACAAATGAGTGGCCTAAGATGGAAAGATCAGAACATAACACAGTTCAGGAAATAGATTGGTGAAGAACAAGTTGCTTATGAAGTTGCTGTTGATCACGGGGTCCGAGAATTTCTTCTTGATACTATGAAAGTCTTCCAACCCTAAAACTTCTTTAGAACAGCAGATGTGGGCCCATACTGACAGGCAATTTCAGTGGAACAATAACTTTTAAATGTTAAGGTGTTGCTGATGGAAAGATACTAAAAGCCAGAGTAGCACTACTACTGGGTGATTAATATACCAGTGAGAAAATGTGCATGTTAACGGAAAAATTAAGAATCCATAGTGTTTTAAAATGTTCATAGGGCTTGTCAATTAATCACAGTTAATTCAAGTGATTAACTCAAAACAAATTAACTAAATTAAAAAAATAATAGTGATTAATTTCAGTTTTAATTTCACTGTTAAACAGTAATAGAATACCAATTTAAAAGTATAAATATTTTTGGATTTTTTCTACATTTTCAAATATATTGATTTCAGTTACAACACAGAATACAAATTGTACACTACTCACTTTATATTATTTTATTACAAATATTTGCACTGTAAAAAGATAAAAGAAATAGTATTTTTCAATTAAATTTTTCAATTCAATTGTAGTGCAATATGTGTATTAAATAATATAAAGTGAGCACAGTACACTTTGTATTCTGTGTTGTAACTGAAATCAATATATTTGAAAATGTAGAAAAACCTCCAAAATATTTACAATAAATTTAAATCAGTATTCCATTACTGTTTAACAATGCACTTAAAACTGCCATTAATCATGGCTATTTTTTTAATCTCGTGATTAATTGCAATTATTTTTGTACATTTTTTGACATCCCTAGTTTTTATCAGTCTATATTTTCATCAGTTTTTGTGCAGCACTTGTAGCTAAGGCACATCTCCTTTTAACCTCATCCTTGATGGAGCCATCAGCACTGATGAAGCTTCCTAGGTACACATAAGGTTCTACTTATGTGACTTCATAGCTGCTGCATTTCAACACTTTATTTTTTGTCCCTTTTTCCAAGATGCAACCACTTTGTCTTCTTGGCATTTTTTGTAAGTCCAAGTCAACAACATCATTTTTCTCAGGTAGCAAAGCGTATCATCATTAACTCAAACAAGTCTGCCAGTTGTATAGTGCCATCTGCATAAGCTAAGGAGCTTAACTCTAGATCATCCAATGGCATACCCTCCAACTCATCTAACATTCTTAATGTCTGGTCAAAGAGCATGATGAAAAATGATGGTGATTGGATGTCCCTTTGCCTTGCACCAAACTTTGACTTGAACCAGATCCTTAACTGGCTTACGGTACTACACAAGTCTTCGGACATAACCTTTGTAATTGCAATTAATCTTATCAGGAACACCACACAATTTTGCTACTTTCCATAATGCTTCCCTCCAAACTGAATCATGTGCCTTTGTGAAGTTGATGAAAACAGCAAACATCTTTAACACCTCTTTTTCCATCAGCTGTTGGAGTGTGAATATCTGATCAATGCAACTTCAGCCAGGTCTGAAGCCACACTGTTCCTTGCCTGCTACTTCCTCTAAAACTGGCCTTAATCTGTTGACAATTACTTTCATCATGATTTTTCCTGGTACTGGCAATAAGCCCATAACTCTATCATTATTTGAACTGGCACAATCTCCCTTCTTCAAGATTGGTACAACTATATATTCTGTTTAATGCTGGAGAGGCTATAACAAAATTGGTAATAGAGAATCATAGCAATGCGGGGCTGGAAGGGACCTCAAGAGGTCATTCAGTCCAGTTCCCTGCACTGAGGCAGGACCAAGTAAACCTAGACTATCCCTGACAGGTGTTTATCTAACCTGTTCTTAAAAACCTCCAGTAAATAGATCAGACCTGGGTGGAAACATTATATTGCCCAATGTTCATTTGTCCACAACACATTTTGCTCTTCTAACATGTTTAACAGGTACATTAATTTCACCTGAGAACTTATTTTACTTGGCTGTGATGATGGCAGAGACACTGGCTGAAACCCTTTGTCCAGCCTTGTACCAACTTTTCTTAGCAGCCAGAGTGGTCTTAGCCTCAGAAAGGAAGTATCTTAATGGAGGTCACTAGGATAAGCTGCCAGAGTCCCAGGAAAGGGGAGGCATTGTGAACCTGCCAGGAAGAAGAGCCTCCAGAGGCGGTGCTCAGGTAGAGTCACAAAGAAGAACTCTGCAGGACCTGGGAGTAGGGGTGAAGAACACGGCATTTCAGTGAGTAATATCCTGTCAGGGGACTTCAGGGGAAGCAACCTGGGAGTCAGCTCTATGTCAGAGTCAGGAAAAACAGGCTAAAGACTAGCCCAAGAAGGGCAGAAAAACCATTTGTTTGGTTGTTAGTTGGCCTCTTGTTACCCTTTTTACGGGGACTGAACTTGAAAGGTGACCTTGCTGGAGGGCTGGGCCATGGAAGACTCCGATGGCTGCAGAACCAGAATGGCTGGCAATAGGAGGCACTAGAGTGGAAGAATGAACCCCAGCAACACTGTGTCCCAGTGTGAGGGAGCGCTTTGGCAGTGGGTCCTCCCTGTTACAGTGAGTGACACAATGAAAGGTACCTGTTTCTTTCCACTGCATAATCTTAAATAACAGAGTGATGCAGAAGAAGACAGCTTAGTGTAGCTTGCTTGCTAGCATATATATACCTGCCCCTGGAAATTTCCACTACCTGCGTCTGACGAAGTGGGTATTCACCCACGAAAGCTCACGCTCCAAAACGTCTGTTAGTCTATAAGGTGCCACAGGATTCTCTGCTGCTTTTACAGATCCAGACTAACACGGCTACCCCTCTGATACTTAGTGTAGGAAGGCACTTTTAGGATCCATGGTAATTTCTCCATGATTCAAAGCTGAAAGTTTCTTCTTCAGTAGGGGCTGACAAAATAATATCCTATCACAGAGAGTTCTATGTAGAACTGCCTTCTTTCAGAATGGCTGCCATCTGCCATCATTGTCTGCGGGACTGAGGTCATGACTTGCTCACAATTAGGCCACCATTTTGGAAAGGCATGTCTTCCACTGTTCTCAACAGGACTGAGGGCACAGTCTGTAAATATAGCTGCTGCTTCACGGTTGCTGGAAATAATGGGAGCCAGTAGCCATCTTGAAAGAATGTACCTTAATTGAGGGAAACTGTGGCTTTAGTCCCATAGAGGGGATGGTAGTTGTTTTGAAAGAGGGCAATTCTAAACATTTCTCACCAAAACATTGTGATGGATCTGCAAAGCAGGGACCACAACTCTCATCAGTCCTATGCCTACTGTATATTCCCTTCCTCCTGGCTAAGGAGGGGCTGTTTCCCATTCACCCCTCCTCCATTACACTTCCCCTCCCATGGCTAAATTAGGAAAGCAGGAAGTGGATGACTTTGTTTGGGAGTGGGAGCCCGATGGCTGCAGGGAGCTAGAGAAAAGCCCCAGAAATGGTGGACAGAGCCGCATATGGAATAGGCTGTGACTGCCGGCCATCACTGCTGGGTTCAGGTGTGTGTGGGATTTCTGGAGGAGCAGCAGTGGCTGGGCAGGAGCTAATGCAGAGGGACCTCAGTGAAAGATACTAAATGAGCCTGGCTTCGAAATCTGCAAATGACACTGCTTGGGATTGGAGAAGAAGGTCCCTAATTCTCAACTGGACTGCCCCAGGGACCCAAACATTTACCACTGTGGCTCACTTTGAATGATAACTGTTAAAGCCTCTGTACCTAGGATATTTGCAACCTTTCCTGTTCCTGCCAGCCCTACTAAAAGACCTTTTCACTCAGCCATGTGTCCGAGTGGTTATTGGACTCACCAGGGCTAGCACCTATAAGGCCTAATGCTGAAGCACCTACAGTGCTTGCTTCTGAGATGCAGCACACTGAGCATGCTACTGGCACCCTAAGGGTTTGGGGTATGGAGTAACCCCAATAATTACAGCCTACCTGTTCCTCTAGAGCTAGTCAACAGCGGGTTTGATGGGTAGGGGAACAAGCATGGGGGTGGGGGACAGGCAGGAAGGAGAACATGGGGCACAGGAAGGAGGGGTGCGGTATCTGGGAGATGTGGGTATGGGAATATAGGGGGTGCGAGAGAAAGGGAAAATTTGGTTGGCAAGTAGTAGAAGTAAACTGGAGGTAGGCACTCCAACTGCTTTGTGCTGAGGGCTGGCTCTGGCTTTTTTGCTGCCTCAAGCAAAAAACAAAAAAACAAAACAAAACCTGCAGGGTGACTGGAGCAGTGAAGCAAAAAAAAAAACCTGTGGGGCAGCCAGAGCCAGAGCCAGGGTGAAAACTTTCAGCTAGTGGGACTCCTTGCACTGCAAACATGCCCCGGGCAGTGGAGTGCGCGCCCTGGCTAGCAGGGGGGAGGGGGAGGGAGCAAGGGGGAGAGCGAGAAGAGGGGCTTCCTTCAGCCAGGGTGCTCACCACTTGGCCCCAACCACCGCGCCACCTGCTGGGAAGGCTCCGCGCAGTTCTGGTCAATGGGGAGGGAAGGACACGGGCTGCTGGGCTTGCTGCAGACCTGGCGCTGACTGGGGCAGATGGAGCAAGAAGCCGGCTCCCACAGGGTGCTCCTCTCCTCCGTTACGCTGCCCCCTACAGGGCGGCCAGAGCAGTAAACAAAAAGAAAAAAGAAAAAAAAAAGGGTGGCTGTGCTGCCCTAGGATTGGACGGAATGCCACCCCTTAGAATCTGCTGCCCCAAGCATGAGTTTGCTTGGCTGGTGCCTGGAGCTGGCCCTCTTTGTGCTGCTTTAGCAACACAAAGCAGTTGTAAATGCATCTTAACTGGCCATTGTGCTCTGGTTGCTTTGTGCTTCTCCAGGGTGGCATAAAGCAGCCACAACATACTGGTGAATATGGCCATAAAAGTTAAACTAAAACATTAGTTAAGGTTGATCCTTCAAATCTTAAATTCACTAGAAATATCACGTGGCAACATTCTTTGGGATTTCATATTTATGGTTCATAAAACTTTATTTAAAAAAACACAAAAATTCTCTGACAAAAACTATGCTAAAACAGAGTTAAGGCTGAGAGTATATATCAGTAATTTCTTAAACTTTTTTTATTATTTTTAACACACATGGACTTTCCATAAACTTGTTAACAAATCTTGTTCATAACCTGTATTTATTACCATCAAAAGGCCCATTTATGTTTGGACATCCTTTATCTATGTATTTATTTGGTTCAAATTCCTGTATATTGCAAAATTGAGTAGAATACTTTATGGGAATGTGGCAATTATCCAAAATTAAGTGTTATAAACCCAGGAAATTTAGAGTTAAAATTACATTTAAAAGAAATTCAAACTTGTCAAGGAAATGCAGCATTAAGGCACCCAAACAACCTTAACTGTGCCCAGTAGTGATCCATGGCAGGGAGGGGAAAAAAACCCTAGTGATGTGAAAAATCAGTTTAATCTAATCTGCAGTCCCAGACACGAAATTGTCTTCATTATAATCATATGGTTATTGCATGGTGTCACTACAGGGCAGAACTAAGAGCATGTTGCCAGGATATTCTCAGGGCTCCACAGAGCAAAGATATGAACTACATTCACAGTGGCACTGGACATATACAATTATAAATAAAAGAGCAGTTATAAGAATAAGATTCTGCCTAACATCAAATCTTGGCAGAATGATTATTAGTAATTTTTACTGCACCAGGAATGGGATCCATTATGCTATGTTATGCAAACACATATAAAGACATGGTTCCTATCCTGAAATTTAAGGTTAATAGTGTACCATACTATGAAAACTGCTGATCTCCTTATTCTCAGTAAGGAGCTAAAGGAAATCATTCTAGTTCTCACACTTCTTTGGCCAGTTATATCTCATAATTCAATGGTGTATATCTCAAGCACCTTCTTAGAAAAAAAACTTTTTTAAATTTAATTCCAGTATAAATTTGACGGATTGAGATAACACTAACATCTCAATTCACCTGTGGTCTTGTTTTATGCTAGTGAAACATAAGAATTACTTATTTTCCTTCTGGGTTGTTCTTGGGTCCATTTTCCACAAGATCTTAGCATTTTAAAATAACATAAGACATTTATATAGACATAATGTCCACAGTCACAGTAAATAGGCTAAAAAACCTTTATGCTTTACTTTCTGGGAATAGCAAATACTAGAGCTACGTGGAGGATGGAAATTCTCTTTGTGAAGGATTTTGATACTTCAAAATTCGGCTTCATTTGGGATCAAATCTTAAAATTTCAAAATTCTCCATGAGGGAAATGTTTTAAAAAAATTGATTGACTGAAAAGTTTTGACTTTAACTTTTTAAATTATAGCATAATATAGTTCAAAACCTAAAAAAAAAATAAAAAAATAATAATTTCAAAATGAAAAATCAAAGATTTCATTCTGAAAATGTGAAAATGGGATGATATGTCATTGTGGGACTTTTTTCAGTTTTTCTCCAAAACAAAATTTTAGCAAAATTGACATGATTTCTCTAAGCAATTCAGTTTTGATGGAACTATAGTTTCACACAGAAAATGGTTTCCTACAAGCGCTAGTAAATATGCATTACATGCTGGTTTATTCTTCTGGAATGCTGTGTGGAGGAGAATTTATTTCACTGAAAAGAAGTGTCTTCTCTGACTTACTATTTTCATTTTTGATTTGTGGATCTGAAAAATATTGTCATTTCACATGAAACATTTTCCTGAAGTCTGTCATGTATAACATTTCCAAATAATGCTTTGTACAAGCAGGATCAATGGAAATGGTAGTAAAGTAAGTATCCAAATACACATACACCAAATCAGATTTTTAAAAATTAATGTAATTGATTTTTTTTCATGTAACTGAATGTCAACTGTACAATTTTAGAAGTTAGTGATGGACATATTAGATCATATAGCACAACCCTACATTATATTTCCAAAGGCTTTTGTTTACTAGAGAAACAAATGTGCTATAGTGTGTGGAAAAACATAAATGGCTGAGAATAATTTCTCAATTTTAATCCTCAATCAAACAAAATTTTTTCCTGGGTTTGGAAAAATCACCTGATCTCTCTGCCTTAGTCTCCCTGGTTGAGATTTTCAAAGCTGCTTAGGGGATTTAGGCACATCTTCCATTACAATTAAAAACTGATAAATGGTAACTGAAAACCAAAACTTGGCAAATGAAAGAAAACACAAGTTTCCACTGAAAATTAAACAAACGAACAAACAAAAACAATAGAAAATGTTAAGAAAATATACATGCATGACAATTTTCAAAAAATGTGACCATATGTGCTTTTTAACAATTTTTTTGAGTTAATTTATTAATGTTTTCCACATAAGTCAGCTGGTAAATTGATATCTGCTAAATAAGTTATCTGTTAAGGCATGTAATATTATTGGGAATCTTCAAATAGGGCTACTACAGATGGTCTGACAAGTTCTGTTCGTATAGGCAATTAGTACCTGGATAAATACTGGCTGTCAGGTGTGGTGCAATACTGATTAGAAGTTGTTTATATCACCACTAAAGTCTGTTAACTCCTGTGAGCAGCTGTACTTGACCATTCCAGACCCCCTGCTGAAGGTCTTGAGTATACCCTAGTATACCCTGCCGCAGGAAGGAGCAGGAGAGGTAAGTCCTCCAGGCCTAGGGTTACCAGATAGCAACTGTGAAAAAAATGGGACGGGAATGGGGGGTAATAGGTGTCTATATAAGAAAAAGTCCCTAAAAACGGGATTGTCCCTTTAAAAACGGGACATCTGGTCACCCTATCCAGGCCAGTCTGGTGGGGCCTTGTGGAAGCAGCCAAACAGAGCCCAGCAGGCTCAGATAAAAGAAGCTGCCTGTCTCAGAACTATGCAGCCTAGCCCCTAGATCCTCTTTCTCTAGAGCTCCACTTCCACCTCTTTTATTTCTAGGTGGAATAATGAGCCACCTGCCATTGTGAATCAGCAGAACACAGGTAATCCTTTCCCGAAAAGCAGGTGAGTTGTTTCCAGCAAACTGCCAACCTGTTACAAGGTCTCTTCCACCTCTGGAAGATTAGTAGCTGGTGACCAGTTATTTTCAGTTATGACAGGGACACAACGTTACTTAAATATTTGTGTGTGTTGTTGTTGTTTCTCCACAACCCCTTTTAAGAGGTCATGCAGCAGTTCTCCTGTCTACACCTGTCATAAACAGATAGTTAAGGGTTAATGTCTCTTTTAGGTGTAAAGGGTTAAGAAGCTCAGTAAACCTGGCTGACACCTGACCAGAGGACCAATCGGGGGACAAGATACTTTCAAATCTCAGTGGAGGGAAGTCTTTGTTTGTTTGTTTTTGTTTTGGGGGTTGTTTGCTCTTGGGAGTAAGAGGGACCAGACGTACACTCAGGTTTTCTCCAGTCTTTCTGAATCTGTCTCTCATGTTTTAAAATAGTAAGTATAGCCAGGAAAGGCGGATTAGTCTTATGTTTGTTTCCTTAACTTGTAAATGTGTTTTTTGCTGGAAGGATTTTTACCTCTGTTTGCTGTAACTTTGAATCTCAGGCTGGGCAGGGGGAAATCCCTCTAGTCTGAGGGCAGAGGTGTTAAGTTTTTTAACAAGAGTCTTTGTAAGAGGAGGCTCGAGCTGTGAGCCAGCAGACAGCCAGCAAAAGGCATTTACAAGGGAATTGTTTTCTTTCTTTCTACTTCTTGGGCATAGCTAGTTAGAAAATCTCTGTTAACCAAACAGTCAGTAAGCTGCAGAGGGGGCAGCCAGCACAAGAAAGGAGGAACAATGAGTTCCAAGGAAGCCCTTAAACAGGAACAGGCAAGGCTAGAAGCAACAGAGAGAGACAACAAACATAAGAGACGGATGGAACTAATTAATGCAGAAATAGCCAGGGAAGAAGCGGCCCACAAAAGAGAAGAACAAGCCAAAGAGGCTGCCCACAGAAGAGAGATAGAGGGGAAACAAAAAGAGCTAGAGATAAAAGAAAAAAAGATGGAAGAGAGGGAAAGAGAGAGAAAGCATGAACTGGAATTAACAAAGGCTAAGCCAGATGTTCCAGCCAACCCTAACAACCCTTCTCCAGGTAATGTTTCCCATCCCAGAAAATTTCCCACCTACAAGGCAGGTGGTGACACTGAGGCCTTCTTAGAAAATTTTGAAAGGATCTGCCATGGGTACAACATCTCTGCAGACCAGTACATGATAGATCTGGGCCACAGCTCAGTGGACCCTTAGCAGAGGTGGCAGCTGAAATGCCTAAGAAACTCATGCACGATTATAAACTTTTTCAAACCAAGCCCAGAATCAGAATGGGGCCAACACCTGAGCATGCCTGTCTGCGGTTCAGAGCCCTAAGATGGAAACCAGATGAGTCATTCACCCGACACGCCTACCAGATTGGAAAGAATTGGGATGCCTGGATATCAGGAGCAAATGTTAAATCTCTGGACGAGCTGTCCCTCCTAATACAAATGGAGCAGTTCTTAGAAGGTGTTCCTGAGGAAATAGAAAGGTACATCCTAGATGAGAAACCAAAACTGTAACATAGGCGGGAGAGATTGGAGCCAGATGGGTGGAAGTGGCAGAAAAGAAAAAGCTACTAACAAGGGGAGCGAATATCACAGGGGGCAAACCGAAAATAAACCCTATCACCGGGGGCAACCCAAGACCCCACCTACAACCCAAGGAAAGCCCCAGATTCCCTATTGTCCCACCTCACCAGTCTCCAGCAACCCACCTCGGCCCAGTGACCAGTCAGCTGGGCGATGCTTTAAATGTAATGAACTGGGACATATAAAGGCCAACTGCCCAAAGAACCCCAATTGAGTGCAGTTCATTACACCACCATCACACCAAAGATCCCCAGGCCCAGATGCCTCTCAAATACCCTCAGAGCGAAGGGAAACTTTGAGAGTGGGCGAAAGAAGGTTATCGCGTGGAGAGACACACGGGGGCACAAGTGTCAGCTATCCACCAATCCTTAGTGGACCCCAAATTCATCAACCCAGAGGCCCAAGTGACAATTTACCCATTCATGTCAAAATCTGTAGACTTGCCTACAGCTGAACTGCCTGTCCAGTACAAGGCTGGTCAGGAATGTGGACTTTTGCAGTCTATGACAATTATCCCATCCCCATGCTACTGGGGGAAGACTTGGCCAACCAGGTAAAGCGGGCCAAAGAGGGTGGGAATGGTTACACGCAGCCAAGCCAGGCAAGCTTCCAGACCATCCTGTTCCTGAGCCATCCACAAGGGCCCCGTCTGTGTTACCAGAGACCCAGACAGAGGTGGCGGACTTGGATCCCCTGCCAAAAGACTGCAACAGCCACAGTGCATCCAGTCCCAGAACCGGAACTGGAAAAGCAACCAGCACCAGAACCATTGCCAGCACTGACGCCAGCGCTTGCAAACCCATCTCAACCCCAATGCCAGAGGGCACCAGCGGGCCTGAACTGGCAGAAGCAGCAGACAACCCTACCCAAGAGGCTCAGCCAGAGCCTGAAATATCACCTAGTGCACCAGCGGAAAGCGGTTCACAATCAATGAAAAACAACCCCATCACCTACATCGCTTCCAGAGGGACCAAGCCCAAGTCCACAGTCTAAGGAGGAACTGGTGTCTCCAGACTCAAGGGAACAGTTCCAGACTGAGCAGGAAGCAGATGACAGCCTTCAGAAAGCTTGGGGCGCGGCACGGAGCACCCCACGCCTCTCAGCTCTTCTAACCTGATCCCGGTTTGTTGTAGAACAAGGACTTTTTATACAAGGAGACTCTTTCTGGTGGACACCGGAAGACTGGCATCCTCAAAAACAGTTGGTAGTTCCAACTAAGTACCAGGGAAAGCTCTTAAGCTTAGCCCATGATCATCCCAGTGGCCATTCTGGGGTGAACAGAACCAAAGACAGGTTGGGAAGTCCTTCCACTGAGAGGGGGATGGGCAAGGATGTTGCTAATTATGTCCGGTCTTGTGAGGTGTGCCAAAGAGTGGGAAAGCCCCAAGACCAGGTCAAAGCCCCTCTCCAGCCACTCCCCATAATTGAGGTCCCATTTCAGCGAGTAGCTGTGGATATTCTGGGTCCTTTCCCAAAAAAGACCCCCAGGGAAAGCAGTACATACTGACTTTCGTGGACTTTGCTACCCGATGGCCGGAAGCAGTAGCTCTAAGCAACACCAGGGCTAAAACTGTGTGCCAGGCCTTAACAGACATTTTTGCCAGGGTAGGTTGGCCTCCGACATCCTTACAGATTCAGGAACTAATTTCCTGGCAGGGACCATGAAAGATCTGTGGGAAGCTCATGGGGTGAATCACTTGGTTGCCACCCCTTACCACCATCAAACCAATGGCCTGGTGGAGAGGTTTAATGGAACTTTGGGGCCATGATACGTAAATTCGTAAATGAACACTCCAATGATTGGGACCTAGTGTTGCAGCAGTTGCTTTTTGCCTACAGGGCTGTACCACATCCCAGTTTAGGGTTTTCACCATTTGAACTTGTGTATGGCCACGAGGTTAAGGGGCCATTACAGTTGGTGAAGCAGCAATGGGAGGGGTTTACGCCTTCTCCAGGAACTAACATTCTAGACTTTGTAAGCAACCTACAAAGCACCCTCCAACACTCTTTAGCCCTTGCTAAAGAAAACCTAAAGGATGCTCAGGAAGAGCAAAAGGCTGGTATGATAAACATACCAGAGAGCGTTCCTTCAAGGTAGGAGACCAGGTTATGGTCTTGAAGGCGCAACAGGCCCATAAGATGGAAGCGTCATGGGAAGGGCCATTCACGGTCCAAGAGCGCCTGGGAGCTGTTAACTATCTCATAGCATTTCCCACCTCCTCCCTAAAGCCTAAAGTGTACCATGTTAATTCTCTCAAGCCCTTTTATTCCAGAGACTTAAAGGTTTGTCAGTTTAAAGCCCAGGGAGAAGATGACGCTGAGTGGCCTGAAGGTGTCTACTACGAAGGAAAAGTGACGGTGGCGTGGAAGAGGTGAACCTCTCCACAACCTGGAACATCTGCAGCGGCAACAGATCAAGAAGCTGTGCACTAGCTTTGCCCCATTGTTCTCAGCCACCCCAGGACGGACTGAACGGGCATACCACTCCATTGACACAGGTAATGCTCACCCAATTAGAACCCCACCCTACCGGGTGTCTCCTCATGCCCAAGCTGCTATAGAACGGAGATCCAAAACATGCTACAGATGGGTATAATCCACTCCCTCTACCAGTGCATGGGCATCTCCAGTGGTTCTGGTACCCAAACCAGATGGGGAAATACGCTTTTGCGTGGACTACCGTAAGCTAAATGCTGTAACTCGTCCCGACAACTATCCAATGCCACGCACCGATGAGCTATTGGAGAAATTGGGACGTGCCCAGTTCATCTCTACAATAGACTTAACCAAGGGGTACTGGCAAGTACCGCTAGATGAACCCGCCAAAGAAAGGTCAGCCTTCATCACCCATGCAGGGGTGTATGAATTTAATGTGCTTCCTTTCGGGCTGCGAAATGCACCCACCACCTTCCAAAGACTTGTAGATGGTCTCCTAGCAGGATTGGGAGAATATGCAGTTGCCTACCTCGATGATGTGGCCATTTTTTCTGATTCATGGCAGAACACCTAGAACACCTGGAAAAAGTCTTTGAGCGCATCAGGCAGGCAGGACTAACTGTTAAGGCTAAAAAGTGTCAAATAGGCCAAAACAGAGTGACTTACCTTGGACACCAGGTGGGTCAAGGAACATAAACCCCCTACAGGCCAAGGTGGATGCTATCCAAAAGTGGCCTGTCCCAAAGTCAAAGAAACAGGTCCAATCCTTCTTAGGCTTGGCCGGGTATTACAGGCAATTTGTACCACACTACAGCCAAATCGCTGCCCCACTAACAGACCTGACCAAAAAGACCCAGCCGAATGCAGTTAAGTGGACTATGAGTGTCAGAAGGCCTTTTACCCAGCTTAAGGCGACACTCATGTCTGACCCTGTGCTAAGGGCCCCAGACTTTGACAAACCATTCCTAGTAACCACAGATGCATCTGAGCGTGGTGTGGGAGCAGTTTTAATGCAGGAAGGACCAGATCAAAAATTCATCCTGTCGTGTTTCTCAGCAAGAAACTGTCTGAGAGGGAAAAGCCACTGGTCAATCAGTGAAAAAGAATGCTACGCCATTGTGTATGCCCTGGAAAAGCTACGCCCATACGTTTGGGGACGGCGGTTCCAGCTACAAACCGACCATGCTGCGCTAAAGTGGCTTCATACTGCCAAGGGAAAACAACAAAAACTTCTTCGATGGAGTTTAGCTCTCCAAGATTTTGATTTTGAAATTCAACACATTTCAGGAGCTTCTAACAAAGTAGCTGATGCACTCTCCGTGAAAGTTTCCCAGAATCAACTGGTTAAAAATTGTCCTTAAAATGGAAAAGTCTTGTAGTTTGCACATAATTAGTAGTATATGTAAAGGTGCATGTGTTTTATTAATCTGTTTATTCTAAAAGTTCTAGGAAGAAATCACCGCCAGTGTGGTTCCACACTGTCTGAGATTTGGGGGCATGTCATAAACAGATGGTTAAGGGTTAATGTCTCTTTTACCTGTAAAGGGTTAAGAAGCTCAGTAACCTGGCTGACACCTGACCAGAGGACCCAATGGGGGACAAGATACTTTCAAATCTTGGTGGAGGGAAGTCTTTGTTTTGCTGTTTTTGTTGTTTGTTTGTTCTCTTGGGGCTAAGAGGGACCAGACGTCACACCAGGTTTTCTCCAATCTTCTGAATCTCGTCTCTCATGTTTCAAAATTAGTAAGTATAGCCAGGAAAGGTGGATTAGTCTTATGTTTGTTTTCTTAACTTGTAAATGTGTCTTTTGCTGGAAGGATTTTTACCTCTGTTTGCTGTAACTTTGATCTCAAGCTGGGCGGGGGGAAGTCCCTCTAGTCTATATGAATCTGAATACCTGTAAGCATTTTCCATCCTGATTTTACAGAGATAATTTTTACTTTTTCTTTTTTAATTAAAAGCTTTCTTTTTAAGAACCTGATTGATTTTTTCCTTGTTTTAAGACCCAAGGGGATTGGGTCTGAACTCACCAGGGATTGGTGAGGGGAAAGGAGGGGGAGAAGGTTAATTCCTCTTTGTTTTAAGATCCAAGGAGTCTGGATCAGTGTAGCCTCTCAGGCAACCCAAGGGCGGGGGGAGTCTGGGGGTGGGGGGAAGGAGGTGGAATGGTTTATTTCTCCTTGTTTTAAGACCCAAGAGGTTTGGGCCTTGGGTTCCCCAGGGCAAGTTTTGGGGGAACAGGAAGTGTGCCAAACACTATATTTTTGGCTGGTGGCAGTGTTATCAGATCTAAGCTTGGAATTAAGCTTAGAAGGGTCCATGCAGGTCACCACTTTTTGGAAGCTAAAGTTCAAAGTGGGGAAAAAACCTTGACAACACTTCTGAAATCATCGCTTTTTTCACTCCAGATTTTTTTTAAAAAAGGAACCCATTTCCCGTTTGTATTATTACCCTGGAGAAAATTGGGGAAGATGCTTATTTATCACAATAGTGCCTCAGAATGTCATTCCAGGGCCAGGGTTCCATGGTGCTAGGCAATGGACAGACATCTAACATGACTGACTGTGTTTTATCAAATACATGGAAAAGGCAGGAGTGTAGTACATGCAAACCAGAAGCCTCGTTACCTGTTCTTCTTCTTAAAGTGAGAATCCTGCAAGCCTTCAGACATTTCTAGAATAAAAAATGAACACAAATACTGAGGCCCAAGAAAGTTTGACTAATGACCCCATCAAAGTGAGGACTGAATGAGTCAGTTGAACCTTTTGCTGATGGTGACCTCAACACACAATTTCTATATGTCTGTCAAAGATTTAAGCACAAGCAAATATTCTGAGCTGAATACTCTTTACCTGTAGAGATCATTGGTTTGTTTGGGTTTACTGAGGGGATTATTTCTTCTATTATCGTATAATGACTGCTAATAAAATATAGCAATAAAAACTCCTGAGAAGTAGATTAAAGATTGGGAAAATGCGTTTAAACTCTTACTTTCCTAGCTATTGGGGGGCAGGGTTATACTGGGGGAAAGTATCAGAAATTAAACAAGTTTGACATGTTTTCCTGTGTTTAATAATCTACACATCTGCAATCCAGATTCTGAGCTGTGGTGGATTTGCCTTTCACACAATTTAGGAGGAGGAGGTGTGCAACTGAGGCTTGAAGCCACCTCAGCTGTCCAAATTCCAGTCCAGTCCCCAGCACAAATGACAGCAGCCTCAGAGCTGTTTTAATCTGTTTTCCTAGGGGCTTTTCTGGTAACAGGGGATCACTGGAGCACAGCAATGACACTGGGAATATGACCTGTGGTAGGGGTTTCTCTAACAGCTGTCCAGCACCTCAGGAGTCCTCTAGGCAGTGGGAACTCCTCACTGGATGGCTAAACCAGACTTAGGACATTTCATTGCTGGAGAAACACAAAACATCCTTAAGGAACCAGAGAATCTGATCCGTGTGGACGAGGCGTTCCTTATTCCCAGCCTATCTTCTCCTGCTCTTTAATCCTGTCACAAGTTATAGTGCTGATTCTGTGCCTTCATTTCAAGAAGCAAACAGCTAGAGAACTGGGCTGTGAAGGAACAAGTCTACATTAAAACCTAAATATTATTGCCCCTTCCTCTGTCACCAGTGTCCTGCTTTTGACATCCTCTGCTGCGCAGTAGCAGAAATCTTGGCGCATTGCAAGTTGGCTTCTCAGAGGAGAAATTGTGATGCATCTGGGCACACTGCAAGCATAACTTGTTTTATTTACATGTATCATACACATCAGTCATGCAACAGAGGTAGTCACATACAGCATGTGGACAATCCCTTCATCAGGAAATCTTAGCCCACACACCAATGACTGGATCCCAGGAAGCTATTCTGTCTGCAGAACTGCCTTCAGACATAGAGAATAAAGCAGGCCACAAACTGACAGTGGACGCGTAACAGAACCTAACAATACAGCATTTTTTCCAAAGCCCCTGAACATTTCTTGTGCTACGAAAAATAATAGGCAAGAGTATGAGTAACAGCATCATCTCATGACCCCCCCACAACAATAGTAAAAGGAAAAAAGAATAGTACAGACAATTTAAAAAATAACGAAGGCTCATTTCCAAGTGTGGTCCAGCCCCAAACTTCCATTTTAGTATTTGGGAAGTATAGGCTCAAATCCCTGGTCTGTGAAATCAATGGGATTTTTTTAACATTGACTTTCATGGGAGCAAGACAGAGTCCCAAGTGTAAAGTTTTGTCTTATTATTTTTACTACTATTACTGGAAAATAAGCTTGTAACATACAAAGACAAAGCACTAAGTGCTACATATTATAATATGATCATAAAATTCAGTTAGAAAGAGAGATGTATCTTCTCTCTTCCTTGTGCATTACAAAACTTTGAACATTTCCTCAAGTGAGTTTTTCTTCATATGAAACTGCCTCAAAGGTTCTTTTGCCTGTTTTCTAGGTTACTGACGCAAATGCTTTTCTCAACCCTAATTGTTAGTGGTTTTAGAGTGGATATTGAGGTCATGCTATCATAAAAATGCTGAACTTTGAATTTGCCATTAGCTACAACTATTAAATGAAAAGTTTTTATTTGTATCAATAATGACAAAGGTTCAAAGTCTACAAATTAAAATCTCCTCCCTTAAATGATCAATTGAAATGTGAGGGCTTTTTCAAACAATTCTGGTGTGGAGTTTTTTGTTGTTGTTGCCCTTGTTTTTTAATCTAAACTCTTGGGAACTAAATGTAAGAATAAGGCACATTTCCTGGAAAAAACCATTAGGACGAAGCGCCTGCTGATATGTGTTCATGTGACTCATGGAAATGCTAGCAATAAAGACTAGGTTTCTGACTCTTAGCTCTAAGGAGGCAGTGATGGATGACATTTCAGTTTGAAGGCTGAGCAATGATATATGAGACAGACATGCTGAGCATGCTTGGGGTAGGATGGTAGTTTTACAACACATCATCATAAAATAGTACTGGATGTTTCTTTGATAGACAAAACTCACGTAGAGTGGAGAGGAAGTGTCAGTTGTCTGTACAGCAGCATGTTGGGAAGGGACGGGTGATATTCCTAACCAGTTTAAGCTTCAGTGACTCGGATGGTGCCACAGTCAACATTTGGAAGTTAACGTTTCCATTTAACAACAAGACAGAGATTTTTGTCTTTGTTCTACAAAGGCCTGATCCAATAGCCTTTTAAGTCAATGGAAGATCTCGCATTGACTTCAGTGGGCATTGGATAAGGCCCTAAAGACTTCCTAGTTAATTTTTAAGATTTGTTTTTAGAGATAGGTCTGTGCATGATGTTTGAATCTAGACTGTCACGTCCCCAGAGTTTAGCGTATTCAGATTTGGTGTCTGGGAGACCTTGTGGCTAGACCTCTAGACTGGCCCTCTAGAGACCTGGATTTTGTTCCTGCCTCTATTGCTGGGTGACCTTTGTCAAGACACTTCACCTCTCTCTGTACATCAAATTCCTCATCTGTGGGTTTTTTGTTTAATAAAAAGGGGGGTTGCGGGGAAGAAGGATACTGACCTCTTTAGTAAAGTGGTTTGAGATCTACTGATGAAAAGCACTATATAAAAGGCTAGGTGGCATTATTATTTCATTTTATTTTATTATGACAGGTGCCAGGTCTGAATCCAAACCTGGACTTCGCTGAAGTTTAGAGGTGTTCAGCTGTGGGGTTTGGGTTCAAGATTATATCCAGTATGTTTATTGCATTTTCCATAATAAAAGTACAAGCAGCAAGAGCTATGTAATGTTCTTTAGTCGTTGTAGAGAGCAAGAAGGTAAGAAGGGAACACAATATGCCATGATTGGACTATACTACGTGTGCGACAGTGCTGCGACAAGAAAGAAAAGGGGAAAGCATGTCGTACAAACAGGGTCGGCGCTTCCATTTAGGCGACCTAGGAGGTCGCCTAGGGCGCCAGGATTTGGGACGGCGGCATTTCGCCGCCCTTGGCGGCAATTCAGCGGCGGGGAGTCCTTTGGCGCTCTGGATCATCGGTGGCAATTCTGTGGTGGGTCCTTCACTCGCTCCGGGACCCACCGCTGAAGTGCCCGAAGACCAGGAGTGCAGAAAGACCCCCCTGCCGCAGAATTGCCACCAACGACCAGAAGCGCGGAAGGACCCCTGCCTAGGGCGCCAAAAACCCTGGGGCCACTCCTGCGTACAAACTAGTTTCCTTGCAAGGCATAAGCAAACAGGCATCAGTCCAGCAACACGTTTAAGCACATGCTTCATTTTAAGCATGTGAATAATCACATTGATATATTGTCTATACTCACAAAAACTAAAATTAATCCCTTCCAACTAAGGGCTTCCCCACTTAAATCTGAAGCCAGTAAGGAAGAAGCATCTGTTCATAAAATACCTCTCACATACAGCAATAATCACATTTACATTCTACTTCATATTTTGTTTGACTAGTTGGACTTATTAGGTAAGGCCCCAATCCTGCAAACACTGATGTATGTGCGTAACTTTAAGTATGTGAATATTCCTGTTGATGTAATTAAACACAAAATTTATTGCAGGGTCAAGGGCTAAATTATTAATTTTCTCTATAAAAAGAATTAATATTAAAGTTAAACACTCTGTTTAGGAAATTCAAAGCCAGTTTATCTTTATATTAACATGAATTATTTGTTAATTGATACAATATGTAACAGTCTGAAATATACTGCCCAACCTAGTAAGTTATAACATACGGTTTTCAGACCAGGCTTGAGTTTAAAGTTTGTTATAATTATAAGCAGTGCTGGTAATGACCTCTATAGTTAAGATAGCCTGACACTTCTCATTATAAACCTCTGTTTTCAGTTTATAACCTTACCAAACTTTAACCATTTGGACTGAAATTTTCCATGCCAGGCCATAGGCACTGACTGCATGGATGCTCCAGGGCTGGAGTGTCCACAGGGAAAAATTGGTGTGTGCTCTGCCCAAATTTGGTCACACTATAAGGCTTTGAAAAATCAGTTTGCATGTGCTCAGTGGAGGCTTGTTAGAACTGGGCAGCTAAATTCTCTGAAGAGTTAATATCCACTGAGCGTGCTCCATCCTGGCACTGAAGGGGCAAAGCAGGACTTTCCCTGGAATTGCAATTCCTGGTTGTTGTGGGCTGCTGGACACTGAAACTGAGAGCAGGAGATTGCCTTTCCTGTGCTCTCATTGCTCCCCCTCCTGGAACCCAGGGAGACGGGTGGAGGAATTGACTGAATGCAGAAAGGACAAGAGCTGGACTGGGGGGACCACAAAGATTGAGTTACAGCCTGGTGGGAAGGCTGAGATTGGGACTGAAAGTTGCTGGGTAATGGGGGAGATGGAAATTGGGAGCTGGGGTTTAGTGGAGCCTGGAACTGGCTAGGTAAGTAGAATGGGGAAAGGACCCCAAGGGGAAAATGGGGGCAAGTACCCTGGGAATGGACAGGTACCCCTATGGGAAAGACAGGGACTGAAATGAGGAGCCAAGAGAAAAGGTGGAGAAAAGGATTGGCTAGATGAGAAGATTCGGACTGGGACAAGGACAGGGGAAAAGACTTGGATATGGAGCTCGGGTGATTGGGAGAGTCTGCAGGAGACAGGGGCAGAAGAGATCAGGATTGGGGGACGTGGGCCAGGGGCGGCTCTAGACATTTTGCCGCCCCAAGCACGGAGAGTCTGCTGCCTGCCGAAGCCGCAGGACCAATGGACCCTCCGCAGGCAAGCCGCCCAAGGCACCCTGTCTGCCGCCCTAGCGGCAACCAGCAGAGCACCCCGAGCGCTGGTGTCTGGAGCCGCCTCTGATGTGGGCAGAAGAATCTGCATTCACTAGAACGCACTGCCCACCTGAACCTGGCATGGAACAATAGATCTGAGTCACCAGTCCTCTCCTGTCAACAAATATCTGTGAAACCTATTGGCAAAGAGCTTGTCTCACCTTCCTCTAGTAGCTGATCCCTATAGAGGATGACAACTATCTACTGCTATCAGTGGCACTGGAATATTTTTTATAGTGAGGATGCAGAAAGCCAGCAAAACTATCTCCAAACCTTTTACCTCCTGACACCCTTCCCCCCACCCCCCTCTCCTGGAACTGAGGATGGGAGCAAGAGATAAGGGGCCCAAGACTGGGGGCAGGTGGAGGGCCAGTAGCAGAGCCCCGTATGCGGGACTGGTAGCTGGGATCCTGCGTGTGGGGCTGGGAGTGGGGCCAGAAGGTGGGATCCTGTGTGGATGGCTGGGTGTGAGGTCGGCATAGGGCCAGCAGCCTTGATGCAGGACCCCGTGTGCATGGCCTGGAGTGGGGCTGGCAGCTGGGACCCAGCCTGTGGTCCAGAGCTGGGGCCCAGCATAAAACCTGGGGGTGCTGTAGCACCCCCCGCACTCTGACTTCCTGCACCTATGACTGCTATCAGTTACTCCATTAATTCACGTGGGAGAAGTCACACTGTAGATCTAATTGTTCCAACCCTGGTGATGACCCTTGTGAGCTATCCATACGGTTTTGCATGATGAAATTTGTTTTGTTCAGTTTGCCTTTTTTTAAAAAAACTAGAAAATTACACACACAATATTAAAAGAACGTTAATGTTGCAAAGTTGAACTTCAAAAGTTAGGAAATGCAAGAATTAAGGTTTCAGGGTTTGGTTCATCCCATGATAAAGTTGGATGTCCCTTTACAAAATTCAACTTTGGATATGGCTACTGATTTTTCAATACTCCCATAGGCTGAGGGTATTTGGATCAAGAGATTTGGCTGGGGTCCATCTCTAATAATGTTTCTCTAAGCAAAGCAGAGGCCTGAAATGAAAACACTCCAGATAGAGGTTGATATATGCTCACATGTCAACAGAAAGATCACTTGAATTTTTTTTCCCTCTGAAACAGTCCTTGAACCCCTGGGTAATTTTCTGGATAAGCTGCCTGCTTCAAGATAGTCTAACTCTCAAAGCCAATATGATTGATTTTGATCTAGCTATTATACAGCAACAATTCACGGGCTGTAAAACAGATGTGAATGAGAGCAGAAACCAGTCTAATATTTTTCTAAAGTGTTTGCTGTTGGAGATTTATTAACAAGTATTCTCTTAATGTTCTTTACAGTCCATTAAAAATATATATACTATGGTATTTACTGTCGCTGTTCAAAGCGCCCTATAATGTTGTATAATCTACAATAATGTCTTCTTCATATTTTACAATAATTTTCCAATGATCCATGATAAGGGGTGACTTGTCTAAGGATCATATTCCGATCTCAAAAAGCAGCAAAGAGTCCTGTGGCACCTTATAAACTAACAAATGTATTGGAGCATGAGCTTTCATGGGTGAATACCCACTTCGTCGGATGCATGTAGTGGAAATTTCCAGAGGCACATATATTCTGGAGGACATCTGGAGTAGCTCCAATGAAGACAACATTGTTACTGAGTTTATAACAGTGCAAATCAGATCAGAATGTAATATTGTCTCACTTTAATCTTTTGCACGTCTGACAAGTAGAGCTATGTGGAATTTTCATAGTAACCCCTTGTGATGGGGAGTACAAGCCTCACGCTGGACAACAAGGGGTTAACGAGATGCTCTATCAGCTCTACCCCGTCACACCTGCTGCAAGACATGCACAGGCTGGAGGATAAGTTTAAAGGGGAGTAGAACAGCTCACCAAATGGGCAGACCAAAGAAATGAACAGACCTTCAACCCTCAACTCCTGACAAAAGGGCTGACTGAAGACAAGAGCTTCCCAGACAACCATTGCCTGAAGGCCTCAACCTGAGGGAAGGGAGGGCTGGGTCCTGATACGCCCCTGAGAGGGAGTCAGTCCCCTCTGTCTCCTACTATCTCAGTGTATTTGTGATAATTACCCTTGTTTTTTGCTTTGGACTGTTCTGGAAAGGGAGGAGACTTTGAAGTGTCCTGGCTCTAGGGCCAAGTCATAGAAAAAGGCTCACCAGCACCAGAGCTGGAGCAGCAAACCGCGGCAGAGAGAAAGCTGCCATGCCATGCCTGGCCATGAGGAGGCACCAGTGGTACATTAAACTCTTCACACATGTTTAAGTTAAGTTTTTATGTAGAGACTTGTATTTAATTTTGAATATCTTATTTTAATATAAACCAATTCCCAGTTAAGTTAAACTGAAATCAGCCTGGTTTAAACCAAGATAAGAGTGTCCTCTCAGCCTTTTACATCTGTCTGACTAAATCAATTTAAACTCACGCTTTAATTTCAATCATGGCAATTTTCCTGTGTAGACAAGGCCTCAGGTTGAAATTTGAGAGAACAGAAAAGTACTAACAAGGCAGATGGAGATATGTCCAAGAACTCCCATTCATACTGCAGTACAGTGGTCAGTATGCATCAAGCTCCACTGCTCTGATGCTGCCTGACTTCTTGAGTTTGTCCTGAATGCAGTACTCTTAGGGCCAGATTCTCTGTTGGCTTACACTCCAGGCAACCTTTTTAACACTGTGATGTTGTGTGACTGGTAATACAGAGTTTTGATAAATGGCTTGATTGGGGTACCCTCTCTCTGGAGCAATTCTTTACTGGTATATGTCCATAGATTGCAGTGGAGTTACATCAAGAATTGACTGGGCCTCTGGTGTCTAAACAAAACATACTAAGGACACAAGGCCTAATCCAAAGCCTTTGAAGTGAGTAGAAAACCTCCCATTGACTTCAATGAGGTTTAGATAAGGCCTTTAGACTATGAATCCTAATACATGTGATAGTTTTCACTTCAACAGGAAGAAATTAATGTATCAAAAATGATGAGTTTCACTGGGTGGGTTCAGGCATGGACCTTGTTTGTTATGTTGCAATTCAAGCTACCATTTTCTGTAACTCTTGATGTGTGAACTAGCACTACAGTCATTAGAGGAAGAGGGAGGGCTGGGGAGAACCTATAAACAAGTTACTGGTGGATATTTTTATCATAAGGCAACCAAAACATGATGTTTTATACTACAATAATCAACAATAATGCAAAAAAGGCAGAAGTGTTCAAAAATATTTCTGTTCTGAACTTGGGAAAAAGCCAGATTATATAGTCAAGTCATATAAGATGATAACACTTTCCATTCCATTCTTGAATCTATGAATCTACATGCTCTAATGGTTAACAGTTGTTGTAACTCTTTGATTATTTCAAACAGAATAAAGAGAACCCTACATGATGACAATGCCCTTCCTCTTAAACTGTTTTTGATGTCCCTCTCCACTATAGAGTAACCTGTCTAGAGTTAATTATAAACATGCGTTTTGTATGTGCAGGTATAAGTCATTTCGATGAGGTCACAGCATTAAGATATACCTTAGCCTAGTGACCTCACCCAGAAAGTAAATCATTTTTCTGACTCACTTTACACCAGCACCTACACCTCTTCTGGCTTTTTTTTTACACAGCTGGAATAAAAACAGCCTGTTCTCGATTAAACATGATCCTATGCTTTCCAGAAAGATTTTAAAATGGCTTAATGGGAGAACAAAGAGCAATCCAATTGGAGACTTTGAGTTTGTCTACATGGGAACATCCAGGAAAATCAATCCAAATTAACTGAAGGTGTGAATTTGGAGTGGATTAGTTAAACCAGTAGTTCTCAAACTTTTGTACTGGTGACCCCTTTCACATAGCAAGCCTCTGAGTGCGACCCTCAATAAATTAAAAACACTTGTTAAAATATATTTAACACCATTATAAATGCTGGATGCAAAGCAGGGTTTGGGGTGGAGGCTCACAGCTCATGACCCCCCATGTAATAACCTTGCGACCCCCTGAGAGGGTCCCGACTCCCAGTTTGAGAACCCCTGAGTTAAACTATATTAAACCCTGGTGTGAACACCCTCGTTTAGAATTAAAGTGGCCTCAATTTGGTTTAATTTAATTCACTATTAATTAAGCTAAATCAAATTAAGGCCACTTCAAGTCTGAATAAAGGTGTTCACATAGGAATATAATGGGGTTTTATTAATCCACTTCAAATTCACACCTTCAGTTAATATGGAATGATTTTCCTAGATGTCCCCAAGTAGACAGGCTTTTTATTATCTCTTTCCAATCCAGTTACCATGAGCATAAAACACTGAGGGCCAGACATCGACTCCCTAATACATCAGCACAAGGGGAAGGGGAAAAGGCATACGGAGGCTTTCCTCCACCTTGGTCACCTGTGTAGAGGTCAGCCAGAAGCCTACTGTTTGCACCCTGTGACCACAAGTGGGATGTGTTTAGTCTAAGCAGAGGTTTGAACATCCTAAAAAGTTTCCAGGACCAATGGTAGGGAGATCACCTGCTGCTCCCTGTCAGAGGATGTAGAAATTGTCACTTCTTTGAGTGTTCCCCATAAACATCCCACATGCCTGTGTCCCCTGCCAACCTCCAGGAGCTTCCACGGGGACAATGCTCTGTCCAACACTACAAGAAATGACTGTGGATTTGACAGTGTAAATATAGTCATACAAATATTTTGTGCTGCAATCCAGTGACTATATCAGTTATAGTGCTCGAGGCAAAGGTAAAAGGACTGTATTCATTATCATTATACTAATTTCCACAAGACTTCAGTTCTGTGGTACTTTTTGTTATGTTCATGGCATACAAACAGAGAAGTTAGATTAAAAAATATAACATATTCTTCCTGGAAGGCTGCATCATAATATTACTTTATTTCTCAGAATCCAGACCCTTAACACACAAGAACCAAAACCAAAAAGAGACAAAGTAGGCTCCTTCCCAAGACAGAAAGGCACAACTCACCCCACCTTTGCTCTAGCTAACTCTTTCCAGACTGACCGCCCAAGACCCACATCTCATGCTTTCCTACAGAGACCCCTAGCCAGCAAGCAGGACCAGGAAACTCTTATAACTTGATGTGATAGCTTGCAATTTTAACACAGTTTTCAATATACCCAGCTTACTTTTCTTAAATTTTGCTGTGAGGCTATGACAGGTCATTAAATAATGGACATTCAGAGTATGTTTCTCTTAATTGTCCAGTTGTGAATATCAGGGCATCATAAATTGCTGGCGTCACTGTGTCTTACCCTCACTGATGAACTGTGAGGCAGTATATGAACTCACTGTCTATTGTCACTTGTAATACTGTATATGTTATATATACAGTACATGTGCTCTGTCATCTATCCATCTGACCATCTATAGTATTTATCTGCCTCAGTGATCATCAAAACAAAACATATTTATGTCTTTTTTTAAAAAAAAAAAATTAAGTTCTTAAAGCTCTGAGTAAATTTTTTGAGCTAAAACTTGTGAAGCAAACATTTTTGGAAACCCTCCAGATTGTTATAGAATCAGCAGGACACATTACCAAGCGACAATAGGTTCACTTTCATGTGGATGCTGTAGCAGGCAAGCCTTCCAAGTAAAAACTCTGAATGTGAATTTAGCTAGTTTTGGATAAAGACGCCTTTCAGCGTCAATAAACACCATGAATGCAGCCACGGTAGAGTTACAACTTAATGAGATGAGGGGAAGTGCACAGGGTCAGGCCTCATCTCCCGGCCTCTGTCATGCTAATGAGCTGGGCAGCCTGCAGCTGAAAAACTGCTGGAATTTTTATTTGCATTTCATTTAGTTGGAAGGAAATTGACCCAGATGGTCCACAAAGGCAATAGAAGGCTGGCAAGCAGTCTAGTGCTGCACACTTTTCGGAGGGCCTGCACTTGTCTGCCCATCCCTCTTGGAGCCCAAAACATAAAAGATTAAAACAGCGTAAGGGAATTGATTTCATGATTTTTAGATAATTTCCCTAAGATTTCAGAAAAGACTCAGAAAAACTAATTTAATTAGCCAGGAGCTCAATAGTAATTAAAGGGAAGAAAAGCTGAGATAATGAAAGAGGTGGTGGGGATTTTTGCTGTTGCTGGTGGGAACCTTTCTTAATTAGAAAAAGTCTAAAAACTAAATGATGTTAATGAAGACAAGCATGAACATTTATTGCAGAGGCACTGTATCCCGGTCAACTTAGATGACTGATTGCCAAAGTAGCTAATCTCCCTTCAAGAAAGCTCAGAATTTCCATGTGTTTGTTCAAATGAACAATATTGGAGTCACTGTTATTAGCTTTGCCAAGGCTTACGCATTTATATAACTGATGCAAAACCATCTGCTTATGGTTTTAACTATCTGGCTTTTGTTATCTAAACCTAAGTGTGCTCAGGTAAAACTTTTTAAAAAAGAGAACTTCAGATTCTACCTATTTTTCCACTATAGTCTTAGACACGAAAACATTTCAGTGACAGTGTGTCTATATCATGTTGATGGCATATCTATTTAATCAACAGTGAGAGGGTATTAAACTTAACTGTGAATAATGAATACACCTAACATTCTTCCTTATTCAGTTAGAGTGCATGTAATCAGATTACAAACATAACTATCAAAAAAGAGCTGGAAAATTATCAGTGTTGCTTTATTTACACATTATGAGACGCAAAGCCCTTGGGGGCAGATCCTCCATTTAAATTGTAGTTCTGTAGCTATGGCAATTTAAGCCATCAGAGAATCTGTCCCTTATTATCCCACTGTTCTGAGACTAGGGACCTGCCTGTCCTCTCATTTACACAAGAGTATGGCTAATGGGCCTGATTCTTCACTACCCTGTGAAGTCTGTCTTTCTAGGTATTTATATCACTCTAATCACCAGAGTATCTGAGTGCCTTTAATGTGGTAGCTTTTTACAACCACTCTGAAGAAGTGTAAATGACTACCCAAAGTGCAAGACAGTGGAGAATCAAGCCCAATAACTTCAGTGGAGTTGCTTCGGGTTTATACTGGTATAAATTAGTATACAAATCAGAGTCACTCCATTGAAGGTGTTAGATTTGATTCTCCACTGCCTTGCACTCTGCTTAGCCATTTGTGTTCATGACAAATATTCAGAGATTCCAAAGCTGAAAAGGACCCTTGTGATCATCTAGTCTGACTGCCTGTACAGCACAGGAGATAGAAATTCCCCAGAATATTTCCTAGAGCACATCTTTTTTTAAAAAATCCAATCTTGATTTAAAAACTGCCAAGAATGGAGAATCCACCATGACCCTTGGTAAACTGTTCCAGTGGTTAGTTACCCCCACTGTTTAAAAAAACCCACCTTATTTCCAGTCTTATTCTAGATTCACCTTCCAGCTATTGGATTGCAGACTGTAATCAAGTCACCTTGTAACCTTCTCTTTGTTAAGCTAAATGGACTGAACTCCTTGAGTCTCTCACCAGAAGGCAGGTTTTCTAATCCTTTAATTATTCTCATGGCTCTTCTCTGAATCATCTTCACTATATCAACATCCTTTTTGAATTGTGGACACCACAGCTGGATATACTACTGCAGCAGAGGTCACACCATTGCCAAATAGAGAGAGAAAATAACCTTGATATTCCCCTGTTTATGCGTCTAAGGATCAGATTAGCCCTTTTGGTTGACGCTTTGCACTGGGAGCTCATGTTATCCACCCAGGAATCCCCCCACCATCTTTTTCAGATTCATTGCTTTCCAGCATAGAGGCCGTTGCTCTGTTAGTATGTGTGCCTACATTCTTTGTTCCTAGTTATATACATTTATCCATATTAAAACTCATATTGCTTGTTTGTGCCCAGCTTATCCAGGGTCCAGATCACTCTGTATCAGTGACCTGTCTTCATCATTTACCACGCCCCAATTTTTGTGTTATCTGCAAATTTTTATCAGTGATGATTTTGTTTTCTTCTAAGTCATTGATCATAAATGTTAAATAGTGTGGGGCCAAGAATTGACCCTGAGGGACCCTACTAGAAACACACTCACTCAATGATGATTTCCCATTTAAAATTACATTTTGAGACCTATCAGTTAGCCAGCTTTTAATCCCCTTAATGTGTGCCACGCTAATTTTATATTGTTCTAGTTTTTTAATCGAAATGTCATACAGTACCCAGTAAAACACCTTATAGAAGTTTAATTATATTACATCAACACTATTTCCTTTATCAACCAAATGTAATCTCATCAAAAAAGACATCAAGTTAGTTTGACAGGAATCTATTTTCCACTAAACCATGTTGATTGGAGTTAATAGTATTCTCCTCCTTTAATTCTTTATTAATTGAGTCCCATATCAACTGCCTCTTACTAGGGATTAGCTGGGTCATCCTATTTACCTTTTTAAATATTGGCACATTAACTTTCTTCCAGTCTTCTGGAATTTCACAACTGTTCCAAGATTTATAGAAAATCAACATTAATAGTCCGGCAAGCTTCTCAGCCAGCTCTCTTAAAATTCTTGGGTTTCAGTTACCTGAGCCTGTTCATTTTAAAAATGTATGACTTTATTAACTGCTGTTTAACATCCTCCTGAGATACTAATGGAATGGAAATTGTGTTGTCATCATCATAAGGTCTGACTATCGTGTCTGTTTTTTCCCAAATACAGAACAAAAATATTTATTGAACACTTCTGCCTTTTCTACATTATTATTGATAATTCTACCATTGCCATCTAGTAAAGGACCAATATCGTTGTTAGGATTCTTTTTGTTCCTAATATGCTTTAAAAAACCCTTTTTCTTATCTCCTTTAACTCTGCTGGCGATAGATTCCTCCTTTTGTTCCTTCACTTCCCTTATCAATTTTCCACAGTTCCTAGCTTCTGATTTATATATATTACTATCAACTTCCCTCTCTACCATTTGTCATATATATTTTTAATTTTTTATACTTGCCTTCACTACCCCTCTAAATCTGGACATTTTAAAAAATCAGTATAGCCTTGTCCCTCGATTAGATTGTTGGGAAGATAGTTAAGTGTTCTTAAACAATTCCCAATTATAATTCACATTTTTCACATTAAATTCTTCCTCCCACCAGATTTGACTCAATTGTTTTCTGTTTTGTGAAATTAGCTTCTTTAGACAGCAAGTATATGTAGTACTGGTCATTCCGTTTGCATATTATAAATGTAACCATGTCATGATCACTTGTACCTAAACTACCATTAATTGTTAGTTTAGTGATCAGTTCCTTTTTATCTGTCCAGATGAGGTCTAATATAAAATTCGGCCATTTTGGACGTAACTCTTTCTGATTTAGAAAATCATCATCTATAGTATTTAGAAATTTGAGGTATGTTTTAGTACCAGCAACATGAGACCTCCACATATGTCACTCAAATTGAAGTCCCCTGTGATCACTCAGCATTTTTTCCCACATATGATAGGTGCATAAGGAGGTGATCATCCTGTTCCCTAGTGTGATTTGGTGGTCTGTTGCAGACACTAACTAATACTTTATCTTGTGCTTTATCTCTTAGGATACTGATCCATAAGCATTCAAGAGCATTTTCTTCCAAGTTATCAGTGACACAGAAAAAAGTAATGCCATTTTTTGACATAAAGTGCTGCTCCCCCTCCCCAATTGTCCACTCAGTCCTTTCTACATAGGTTATAACCATTGTGATGGGGCAAGGCCAGATGGCTATAGTAAAGTACTGAGAAACAGGGATGTTAGCCTATTGGCATCCCAGGGGTGGGCGGGCGAAGCCTGCCCACTTCTAAAGGACCTCCCCCCAGCCTAAGGGGAGGATCCACAGGGCTAGAACACCAAGTAATTCCGGGGG